>NC_139608.1:57219421-57394421 GCF_964270895.1 Podarcis filfolensis
GCGATGTGAAATGAATACACAAGGACACGTGATATAAGGTTAATGGGCAAGGAAAGGCCACAACTTTATTGATTACAGCAGTGAAAAGGTATTGGCTTAGGCACTGGATCTCTAAAACAAGTGGGTTTATTCACCAGTAGGTGGAGCCTGTTGATGCTAATCCAACTATAGGCTCACCCCTGATGTCACCGAGGGTCGTGCCATGGCCTCCCGCCAAGCAGGCATCGGACAGAATACACGACCGCCAGATTCCTTTAACGGAATACCCAAAAAATTGAAGGCATAGGCGATGGCCACACCTAGCCCTTCGACACACCACAACACATTATTCCAATGCCTAACCTACCCACCAATACCACAAAAGTTGTGACGATTGCTACGAGGTAGGCGAAAAAACCAAAAAGCCTAATGCCAAATGGAAAAACTCCTACCAGGCCCCCCTGGACAACCAGGGCGACCAACCTAAGGTCCATAGCAAGGCCAATGACCTAAGCCCTAACTCAAAGGGAGTGGAGGGTGGGTGACTCGCGACGAGACGACGGCGAAGAATGAGGCTGGGGAGAGGCTGGCGCCGCAGCAAAAGGCTGCTGAACACGCCCCCTCTGAGGCACCTGGTTGGATGCCTGCCGAGGGGCGTGGGCGCCAGCCAGGTGAGGTGGAGGCAGGGGGCTAACGCCCCCTGCTAGGGGCGGTGCTCGGGCTCCCGCCCACAACCATTCCCCTCTCTTCCAGGGAGGAGAGTCTTTCTGGGTTTGTGGCATTTGGGAGCTGATTTGTTCATCAACTAAGCCATTCGAGAACCAAGGTATGACTGTATTATGATATTGCTGGTTTTATTTTCAATTCCGTCTGTAATGCCCCCTGTAGAAAGAATCACATCCACTGCATATGACTAACCACTATGGGTATTTGGCCCCTGTAAGGTTGCTCTTGAGGGAATTTGGCCCTCAGGCTGAATAGTTATCAACCGAGGCCATTTATGTCTGGCCCTCATAGCGCTGCTGACAGTGCATCCCATCACTGCATACAGATCACGGACTAAGAAAACATCATTTTGTGTTTAGGACTGCAACTACAACACCATGAGCTAACTGACTAATGCCAGCAAGAATGGAGGACGTGTTCAGCCAGTGCAAGTCTGCTGACAAGAAAAGTGAGGAAAAGAAGAAAGCTTTTATAATAATCTAAGCAGTTTGTCATTACTTGGAAACAAATTATTTTATTTTGTCTTTGATCATTTTATTAGTTGATGGAACATGAAAAGAGGATCCCATACTCAGAACGAGTGCTGTATGTTATAAGTGAATACAATACCATTTTGTTGTCTTTTGGTTTTTGAAACCATAGCATGCTAATGTACAATATGAAATGTTTTATTTCCAGGCACAATAAAGTAATTGTGGGTTGTCCCCTTAGATGCAGCCTCATCTTTAGACAAGGACTAAGATCCTATAGTATCAAACTCATTCTCTGAGAGTCAGTCCTTATGTAATCAAAATGCTACCATCCACACAAAAGAGGAAGATATTACCAGGCTTAAGGGAACCTCAATATTTGTAGAAGTTAAAATATGGGGAAACCCAACCAACTTCTCCATGAAGACTGATCATGCCCAGTGGCTCTAGAAAGCTGAATAGGAAGAAAATAAAAAAAGGAATGGGGCAGAATGGAATTGTGTATGAGAAAGAATTCATATTTGGAATTGAGCAGGAACACTCCATACTGAGAGCCAGTGTGGTGTAGTGGTTAAGAGCGGTAGTCTCGTAATCTGGGGAACCGGGTTCACATCTCCGCTCCTCCACATGCAGCTGCTGGGTGACCTTGGGCCAGTCACACTTCTTTGAAGTCTCTCAGCCCCACTCACCTCACAGAGTGTTTGTTGTGGGGGAGGAAGGGAAAGGAGAATGTTAGCCGCTTTGAGACTCCTTCCGGTAGTGATAAAGCGGGATATCAAATCCAAACTCTTCTACTGCCATATATCCCTGCAGGTAACTGTGAATAAATAAGAGATGAGCAAAGTAGCTTTCCCATTCATAGGTAGAGGCAAATTAGTGATTACATAGAACAACAACATTCATCACAAGATTAGGAGCTGTTTACTTATTGTGGCCACAGTGGTGGCAAAACACACACAGAAAGAGAGAAAATCTGCTGTTACTCCTGCTACAACAAGTAAGCAGCCATGGACCATTAGGTGAATTGTACTCTGCCCTCCACAAGATCCCTCCATTTTGCTCTGCAGTCTGAATTTCAAGTCAAAAGTTCTTGCTAAATAATGTTTAGTTTGGCAGTGAAGTAAACAATTTAAAATGTGGGTCTTGAATTCTACAGAAGCTCCAACAGTCAACACATACAACAGTCAACAAGATTCATGTTAGTTCTATTTCCTCTCAAAAATACATTGATACAGGGATGCTGTGTCAACTTGTAGCTAATAACAATATTCATTTATTTATATACCACTACTTAAATGCCAAAGTGGCATATAATGCACATTCAGTCCCCAAGCCTCTCAGGTTAAGCTCCAATGAATTCAGTGGGTCTTCTGGCATCCGATTGTGCTGTCAGAATAATGAAAATTTTCCACCATTTTTTTCAGGTTTCTGGTCCTGCATTTTGAATTAAGAGAAGACATTGAAAACAACTCAGTGGCACCACTGGCTTTCTCAGAATCCTGCTATTTATGATCTGCACTCTTGAATAATATTTAAGATCTACTCCAAAAGCAGCAGTAGTAAATACCTTTATTGGGACCCATTGGGAAGATACAGACTAGTAAGCAAGCTTTTGCACAAGGACACTTACTCTGACTGGATTTTAAGTAAAGAAGAAAAGGTCTTGCTTGGCATGGGGGCAGTTGTGTTATATTTCCTTTTGGAATTTTCCATTGTCCTAACAAAGTTATTAGAGGTGTTTTATTTGTTTGTTTTTTAAAATGTATTCGAGAATGTAGCTACCCAGGAAGAGAGTACTAGCACGGAGGACAATGATTTTCTGCCACTCAATGGTGCTTTGCTTATGGGAAGGAACACACCCTCTCACTATGATTATTTATTGAATTTATATACCGCCCTATACCAGGAGGTCTCAGGGAGGTTCACAGAACAAAATCAAAACACAAAACCACAAAATACATAATCAAAATAAAAACAGCAACTCAATAACACCCCCTCCCCCAAACCCCTACATCTTAAAAGGCCTAGTATGTCAATCAAATCAACCAAAGGCCTGGTTAAAAAGGTGTATAATGAAGACACCAGGTGAACTTCCCTGAGGAGAGAAGTCCACAGACGGGGAGCCACTGTAGAGAAGGCCCGTTCTCGTGTTGCCACCCTCCAGACCTCTCGAGGAGGAGGCATACAAAAATGCGCCTCAGAAGATGATCTCAGGATCCGAGTAGGTTCATATGGAAAGAGGCAGTCCTTGAGGTATTGCGGTCCTGAGCTGTTTAAGGCTTTGTAGGTCAAAACCAGCACTTTGAATTGTGCCTGGAAACTAATTGGTAGCCAGTGCAGTCGGACCAGGATTGCTGTAATATGCTCAAACTATCTTGTTCCGGTGAGCAACCTAGCCGCTGAATTCTGCACTAGAGGAAGTTTCTGAACTGTCCTCAAAGGCAGCCCTACGTATAACGCATTGCAGTAATTTAACCAGTGTTTTTTTTTAGGGGGGCGTAGGGGTACACATACCCCTAAACATTTTGTGAATCTAAGTTTGGCCTCATTGAGGGGCAGTATTTCAATATGAGAAGGAAAATGAGCGTATCCCTAAACATTTTTTTTTTTTAGAAAAAAGCACTGAATCTAACCTTCATGCTACCAGAACATAGACAACAGTAGTTAGGCTATCCCTGTCCAGATAGGGGCATAGTTGTGCCACTAGCTGAAGCTGATGGAAGGCACTCTGGGCCACTGAGGCCACCTGAGCCTCAAGCGACAGCAAAGGATTCAGGAGTACCCCCAAGCTACGAACCTGCTCCTTCAGAGGAAATGTAACCCCATCAAAAGCAGGCAATCTTCCACCCATCTGGTCTAGGGAACCACCCACTAACAGTGCCTCTGTCTTATCTGGATTGAGCTTCAGTTTGTTGGCTCTCATCCAGTCCATTACTGAGGCACGACATTGGTCCAGCACTTCCACTGCCTCACCTGCAGATGTAAAGGAGAAATAGAGCTGAGTAATGTCAGCATACTGCTGACAATGTACTCCAAACCTCTGGATAACACCACCTAGCGGTTTCACGTAGATGTTAAACAATGTGGGGCATAGGATTGAGCCCTGAGGAACCCCACATTGAACGTTCCATGGGGTTGAAAAGCATTCCCCAAGCAACATGCTCAAGGAATGACCATCCAAGTAGGACTGGAACTACTGCAAAGCGGTGCCACCCACCCCTAGTTCGGACAGTCGTTCCAGAAGGATACCATGGTCAATGGTATTGAAAGCAGCTGAGAGGTCAAAGATAATTAACAGGGACATGTTTCCCATGTCTCTCTCTCGACAGAGGTCATCATACAGGGTGACCAAAGCAGTTTCTGTGTCAAAACCGGGCCTAAAACCTGATGAAATGGATCTAGAATATGAGTTTCTTCCAAAAGTGCCTGGAGTAGCACTACTAGGTGCTATTACCCAATTTGGATTCCATGGAGAGTGGTTTGGATCCAGGCTAATTTACTTTAACTTAGGCCCCTTTGAAATCACTCGTGCAAACTTAGTCTGGAATATATATATATATATATATATATATATATATATATAGTACTACTTAGTGTACTACTGTACTACTTAACATTAATTGCCAGCCTTGACAATAATGTCATCTTGATTTTTGATTTCTGTTTTACAATAGATCAATTTTAGTACAATTACTGTAGATCCACCTTTTATATTGCTCATGAGAACCAGCTGGCTTCCGCTTTCTTAAGCAGAGCTTAAGAAAAGCAGCAGTCAGATGCTGGTAACAACACATGTAGTTCCTGGCCCTACCATGCTGCTTCCTGCTTGTCTTGACCCTTGACCCCATGATCATTGGATTCCCTGACCCCTGAACTATCTGACCATGCAGATTGCTGTTCAACTGACCCGAGGACTGGACCTGACTTTGGGTGCCGCCTCTGCTGCTCCGGGCGAGTACATCTCAGAGACTCTTCTGGCTGGCTGTCCTCCCACGCCACTGAGCCCTGCGCATTGTTGCTCAGCAATGAGACTACAACAGTTTGTTACCAGCCCCTTCAAGCCCTGTTTGCCTGGAACCCAAGCAGCCAGCTGGTTCTCATCAGTGCCTTCTGCTCTGTTTCCTTGAAGGCTAATCAGCTGCAGGTGGAGTCACGGCTCTTCAGCAGGCCAAGTGGGCTCCGGGTCCATAACAAACAACTAATTACAGGGCAATTAAGCAGTAATGCTGAACACACAGAAGGAGCAAATTAGAGGCAGAAGGCACAAGAAAGAAGCTTATAATTTAAGGTGTAGGAGACCATTCCTGAACTGAATTTACTTCAGAGGGAACTGTGGCTCTCCACAGGTTAGCAGGCCCATGACTGCATCTCTCATCAATCAAAGCCTGCTATAGAAGGATATTGTCAATGGGAAGAGACACTGCCATATAATATAGGGTAAGTGCTCTGTGGAGCAACCATTTTCATTCTTCTTCCAGCTCTTTGTGGAAAAGCAATGCCTCATCATTGCTGAGGGCCCTTGAGTAGAAGCAACTCTAACGAGCAGTTCCTTACTTCTGTATACTCAGAAGTAAATCCCGTTAAGTTCAATAACTGACTGCCAGTTAAGTGTGTATAGGACTGCAGACTCCAGTTCATTTTAAGACTACCAGAAACAACCAATTTGAGCTTTAGACGCCGACATATTTTTCTCTTTCCTGCTGCTTTTCTTATTCTTTGCAATCAGCCGAAAGAAGAGTTTTAAGTCAACATTTGGAAAACAATACAATAAAACGCAACAGTTATTATACAGTAAGAATGGGGGCAAAATTCAGTTCGGTTTCATTTAAAGGCAAACCTGCCTAATTTGTACTTTCTAAAACAATATGAGAATTGAAACAGATATCCTTAGAAATATACATTTCTCTGAATTTTGCACTGCATTATGCTAGGAGTGATTGCTAAAATGTTTATATTGGGCAAAATTGCACACATGTACATTAGTAGTGATTCACACTTAAATGCTGATGAATTTTGATGAGGACTTTTTTTAAAAAAAACACACCACATAGTGATTCAGAAATATGAACAATCAAATTTGGAGAAAATAAGAAACTGAGAGAAACTGAAATTGACAGATCCACTCATCCTTATTATATGGTCAAAGTCATGAATCATGAAGGCTTGCTCACTACTCTTTGTGACTTTCTTTTTTTTTTTTATAATATATTTATTGAAGTTTTCAAATAAAGCATATATTAGATAAGCACCACTTATCATTGTCCATTTAACATCTCTCAATTGTTACATGGGACTCCCCCACACCTCCCGCATACACTTACATCATTATTAAATTAATTTCAAACAAATTATCATTTAACTCATCTTAATTAATAATCTTAATTTGGTTTGACATATAATTCAGCCTTAAATCTAATTTAATGGTAGACAATTGTCTGCACTGGCATCCAATTCAGCACTCAGCCAAATTACAATATTTTTGTAAATAAATCTTAAATTTCCTCCAGTCTTCTTCCATCCTTTCTTCTCCCTGGTCTCGAATTCTGCCGGTCATCTCGGCTAATTGCATATAGTCCATCAGTTGCATCTGCCATTCTTCCACAGTGGGTAGCTCCTGAGTTTTCCAATTCTTGGCAATTAATATTCTTGCTGCTGTTGTTGCGTACAAAAAGAATGTTCTGTCCTTTTTTAACACACTCTGGCCGACAATACCCAGGAGAAAGGCCTCTGATTTCTTAGTAAAGGTGTATTTAAACACCTTTTTTAATTCATTATATATCTTCTCCCAAAAGGCCTTCACTCTAGGGCAGGTCCACCAGAGGTGAAAAAATGTTCCTTCATTTTCCTTACATTTCCAACATTTGCTATCAGACGAATGGTATATTTTAGCCAGTTTAACAGGGGTCATGTACCATCTATACATCATTTTCATCACATTTTCCTTCAACGCATTACATGCAGTGAAGTTCAGCCCAGAGGTCCACAACCTTTCCCAATCTTCAAACATAATATTATACCCAATATCCTGCGCCCATTTTATCATTGTTGATTTTACCATTTCGTCATGTGTGTTCCATTTCAGCAGCAAGTTATACATTCTTGAAAGTACCTTAGTCTTAGGTTCTAACAGTTCAGTTTCTAACTTTGACTTTTCCACTTGGAATCCTAGCTTTTTGTCATTTTTAAACACTTCTTTAATCTGAGCATAGTGTAACCAGTCTCGCACTTTGTCTCTCATCTTTTCTAAACTCTGCAATTTCCAGTTGTCACCATCCTTTTCTATTATCTCCCAATATTTTGGCCAGTTGGCCTCCATATTGGCTCTTTTCCGAGCCTTAGCCTCCAGGGGTGACAGCCACCTCGGAGTTTTATTCTCCAGTAAGTCTTTATATTTTGTCCAGACATTAAAAACTGATTTTCTGACAATATGGTTCTTGAAGGCCTTATTTATCTTAGCTTTATCATACCATAAATATGCATGCCATCCAAACGCATTATTAAAACCTTCCAAATCCAAGACATCCGTATCTTCAAGAAGTAACCAATCTTTTAACCAGCAGAAAGCTGCAGCTTCATAATACAACTTTAAATCTGGCAGGGCAAAGCCCCCTCTTTCTTTCGCATCTGTTAATATTTTAAATTTGATTCTGGGCTTTTTGCCCTGCCAGACAAATTTAGAAATATCTTTCTGCCACTTCCGGAAGCACTCTGTCTTGTCTACAATCTGCAGTGTCTGAAACAAAAATAACATTTTTGGCAATACATTCATCTTGATGGCAGCTATTCGGCCTAACAAAGAAAGTTTTAGTCTTGACCAACTATCCAAGTCTCTCTTAATCTCTGACCAACATTTTTCATAATTATCTTTAAATAAACTCAGATTTTTTGCTGTTATGTTTACCCCTAGGTATTTAACTTTTTTAACCACATTTAGTTCTGTCTCTTTCTGAAGCTGTTCCAACTCAATATCTGTCACGTTTTTCCCCAAAACTTTAGTTTTTTGCTTATTTAACTTAAATCCTGCCACTCGACCAAAGTTTTGAATCAGTTGTAGTACTCTTTTCAAACTAGACTCCGGCTCCTGTAATGTCAGAACTAGGTCATCTGCAAAAGCTTTAAGTTTATATTGTTTCGCTCCGACCTGAATCCCTTCCACCAACCGGTCCCCCCTAATCATATTCAGGAGCACTTCCAGAACCGAAATAAACAGTAATGGGGAAATCGGGCAGCCTTGTCGTGTACCTTTTTCAATTTTAAACTCTTCTGTAACCACATTGTTAACTATCAGTTTAGCCTTTTGTTCTGAATATATTGCCTCAATCCCGTTCTCAAACCCCCGTCCCACTCCCATTTCTTTTAAATTCCCCTTCATAAATTTCCAAGATATGTTGTCAAAGGCTTTCTCCGCGTCTATAAAAATTAAAACTGCTTTAGTGTTTATGTTTGTTTGTAAAAGTTCCAATATGTCTATGATGTTCCTTGTGTTAGTAAACATATGTCTGCCCGGGAGAAAGCCTGCCTGGTCTTTATGGATTATCTCACTTAAAACTTTCTTAAATCTTCGTGCCAAAACATCTGCAAATATTTTGTAATCCACATTTAAAAGGGAGATGGGACGGTAATTCTTGAGTTGTGTCTTTTCAGTTTCTGACTTTGGAATCAATGTGATAAATGCTTCTTTCCACGATTCAGGCGCCTTCTTCCCCTCCATTATTTCATTACTGACCTCCAACAAAGGTTGTATCAAATAATCCTTCAATGTCTTATAGTAGTTAGAGGTCAGTCCATCTGGCCCTGGTGATTTGCCCTGTTTCAGACTCAGGATGGCCTGTTCAATCTCTTGTCGTGTTATTTTGCCATTTAAAATTGTTCTATTTTCTTCTGACAGCTTTGCTAATCCATTTCTCTCCAAAAATTGTGTAATCTCTATTTCATCTTGTGGCCCTTGAGTATATAACTTTTTAAAATACCTCTGGAAGCACTTTCTAATCTCTCCCGGGTTCTGAATGTTCCTTCCTTCAACCTCTAAGTTTGTTACTGTATTTAATCTTTGTCTCCTTTTCAACTGCCAAGCTAGCAGTTTCCCACATTTATTTGCCGATTCAAAAGTTTTTTGTTTCATTATTTTAATCTTCCATTCTATTTCCTGATTTATCAGCTTGGAATATTGCGCCTGATAAAGTTTAATTTCTCTCAGAATCGGTTGGGACTTCGGGTTAGATCTTAACTTCTTCTCCAACTCTTTGATACTTTCCATAATTTTATCTTTCTTTTCATTTTGCAGTCTTTTCTTTAAGGAATTCTGTTGAATCAAGAACCCTCTCATCACAGCTTTACTTGCATCCCAGATAGTTCTTTTTTCCACCGTAGTGTTCAAATTAATCTCAAAATAGTCCTTTAAGGTTTTTTGGGCCTTCTTTACAATTCTTTGGTCTCTAAACAGGCCATCATTCATCTTCCATCTAAAGGAGCCGATTGGGATCAATGTCATATCCATTCTCAAGGCGTTATGGTCGGAGCATGTTTTGGGGCAGATTTCCACCTTCCTCACCTTAGGTGCCAGACTTCTAGTTATCCATATTTGGTCGATTCGTGTCCAAGTCAGTTGAGCTTCAGAAAAAAATGTTCCTTCTCTTCCCAGGGGGTTTCTAACTCTCCAGATGTCAACCCAGTCCATATTGTCAGTCATTTCAAAAAAGGTCTTAGGTAGTCTTCCCTCTTTAGTAATGTTCTGGTTCTGTGACTTATCCATATTTGTTGATACGACCCCGTTCATGTCCCCCATCATGATGACGTTGTTGTAATCCAGATAATCCAGCATGGTCTCGTGCAACTTCTTATAAAAATCCGATTTTCCTTCATTTGGAGCATAAATTCCTAATATCAAAATTTTTTCTCCTTGATACTGTACTTCTATTGCGAGGATTCTTCCACTTTCATCTTTAAAGAGAAATTTTGGTGAAAGGCTCTCTTTTGCATAGATCACTACACCTCTCTTTTTAACTGTATCCGATGATATAAATTCTTGACCAAGCCTTTTATTTATTAACACCTTTTTATGGAGCCTAATCACATGTGTTTCTTGTAAGCATATAATGTCCAATTGTTCCTTTTTTAAAATATGAAAAATTTTAGACCTTTTTTCGGGACTGTTACAGCCATTTATGTTCCAGCTCAAAAGCTGCAGAGACATCCTGGATAGATCTGGTTATTCTTTCTGGGGTGGTACCTTGTTCTCCGGTCCTTGAGGATCCGAGGGGGCGGGCTCCCCTGGAAGTTCTGGCGCTGGCAATCCAAGTCCTTTGTGGAGGTCTTCTCCGTGTGCTCCCAAAAACTTGTCTCTATCTTCCACTGTTTTGATTTTGATCTTTCTCCCTCTGTAGGTAAAGGATAATCCTTGTGGAAACTCCCACCTGAAGATAATTGCGTTGCTTCTCAACAGTCTTGCCAATTCCGTGTAGTTAGATCTAAGGTCCAGCAACTGCTTAGGAATGTCCTTGTAGATTTCAATTCTCTTGCCCAAAATGTCTAGTGACTTTTCGTAGTGCAGGCCCAAAATCTTGTCCCTTTCCTCCTTTGATCTCAGTGTTATCAAACAATCTCTGGGCTTCTCTGTCCTTCTGACTCTGCCAAGCCTGAAAGCAGATACAATTTTAAAGTCTTTTTCCTCTAACTTCCAAAACTTGGCAAATTCCTTAGTTAGAAATTCAATAAAATTATCTTCTTCCACCTCTGGTATTGACCGTATCCTCAAGTTGGTCTCCCTGTTTCGCAGTTCTGTCATCAAAAAGTAAATCTGATGTTCTCCAACTTGTTTGCTGAGTGGTCTTACTTCTTTCTCAAGTTCTTCCAATCTTTGACTAGTATCTTCAGCCAGTTTACGATTTTCACCTACAGCCTCCTTTAATTCTCCAATAGACTGGGCATTCTGTGCAACTTGTCCAGTCAGCTTATTCAAGCTTTCTGTGTTCTGTTCAATTTTAGCTGTATGCAAATCAGCCTTCTTGTCCAGAGCCTCCAGTTTCTCCAAAATTTTCTCCAAGACAGAGCTACTTGTCCCTGAAGCCATATCTCCCAGGTGCAGCTCCTCTGTCTCACCCTCCCCTGCCTGTATTAGGGAGGCCGCCTCTATGTCTGGAGGCAAAGTGGAAGGCAAGGCCGGCACAGAAGATCTACGCTGTGAGGCTGCAGATAAAGTTAGAGTTGTTTGTTTAGTCCTTCCTCTTCTCCTTGCGCCACTCATTCCAAAGTTATCTGTAATCCAAGGTCAATCCAAGTTGTTCCCATGAGAAAGCAGAGTCCCAGATACAATAGTCAAACAGAGGCCGGGAAAGGGAAAGTAAAACAAAGTCACTGCTGTAAGTCCAAAATCCTCTAGAGGGAGCTTAATACGTCTTCAGGGAAAAGATCAAATCCAAGTTAAACTTATAAATTTAAATCCATGTCTATCGCCTCCACAATGTATAATTTTTAGCAGAGTAAAACTTAAAGCAAAACAGTGTTTCTTACAGTGCCTTGACTGCAACAGTTTCAAAGTATCCAGTTCCAACTCAGAATGTTTCAAAACCTGAATTCAATGTATCCAAAGTTGCAAACTGGTGCTCATCCAGGCAGCTCCAGCACCAGAGATTCTTATTTATTTTATAATCCACTGGTGCCACAGAAGAAGGATATCAATGCACCCCGAATATGACCAGCAAAAGTCAATAACTCAAAGTCTTTCACTCAGAAAACTGCTTTAACAGGGTGCCAGCATTTAGTTAACGCATAACTTTTTGTCTCCACTCCTCCTGCTCTTTGCTTAAAGTTCAGTATAGCGGGAGATGGGCTTCCTGCTTATCCTCACTCCGTTTTCAGCCAGATTTCAACTTTTTAAAAAAGTTTTAAAAGTTTCATAAAGTTCTCAAAAAGTTTCAGAAAGTTGACAAAAGTTTCAGAAAGTTTTCAATGTCCAAATTTACTCACGGGTTGTAGTTTCCAAAGTTCAGAAAAGTTGCAGGAAGAAAGGACAGCGCTGACCGGCAACAGCAACGCGGCTTCACTTCGCTGTTTGCGCAACGACCCACAGCGCCGCTACCCCCTCCGCGATCCGGAGCCCCTTACGGGGTCCCTTCAGCGTTTTGGGGGCTGCTTCTGGCGCCCGCCGGGTCCCGAGACCACAGGCTTCTTTGTGACTTTCTAACTGGGCCTGATAAGAGTATTATCTCTCTGCTACTTTTGGATTTTTACCCCTTAATGCACCAACACATTTCCCTGCGACTATTTAAACTTCAGATTTTAATACAGGAAGCAGAACATTACACTGATATGTACTATGCATATGTTGATAATTTGTTTTTTGATGTGGTATGCTTGCTGCTGGTTTGAATATTGCTCCAACATAGGCAGTGTAGATTTGACCTCGTTTGTCTGTGTGCCCTTGTCTTGATAGCTGAAATCCTGCAGCTGTAGCCTCGACCCAACTGTACATCAAGTGCGGTGCCCCTATGGCCCTGTCCTACTTATGGAAATTCCTAACGACTCCAGTTCAAACTGTGGCTCAGATCAAAACTGAAAATGAGTTTCAGGTCTCATTCAACTCTCCATTTGTTCACTTCCAAAACCACAACCCAATTTTGCATGATTCTTGAGCAGTTATTGCCAGAGGGCAGAAATGGGGGGGGGGGACTTCACGAAGATGAAGAAAATTGGGCAATGACGTCTTCATTAGAGTACTATAATTAGATCAGCTAGTCAGTTCATGAATTCAGTAATTAAAAAGAGAGAAAAAAGACAACAAATACTTTCTTTGAGGTCCTGTTTGAATTGAGGATTATAGAACTCGTTGATATACTATAGAGAATGGCATTTTATCTATGAGCAGGTCATACAGACAGTCTATAAAGTTCAGCAATGTTGGTAACTGCTCCTAGATTATCTCTCTGGGGTAGTTACCAGCCCAAAGCTGCTCTTTCATGGCTGCCAATGCCCAGATCATGCAAGTAACATTGGAATGTTGTTTCATGCAGATAGGCCTGGATTGCCATAGTAAGGTTCCTCTTCTGTTGGAGCTGCTGATGTTGGCGTGGGAAGTACCCATGTGATTTGACCTACTCTCCAGATACAGAAAGCCTGCCTTACTCCCAGTGCAGCATAGAAGCCAGTCACTGGCAATTGGCTTTGTGGCATAAGCTGCATCACACAGACTCAGGTTCATTACTTTAATAATGATGTGTCTTCAGATGCTATTCCTTGTAGCCTTTGTGCTACCTTAAGTCTGTCCCCCCCTGCCCCAAATGGCTGTATCCAGCCATTTTGTTATGAATGCCTAGTTCAATTTGTTATTTCTGTAGTCACATTTTAGGAGCTTTTGCTTTGGGTGAAATCATGCAACTAATTGCTGGTGGTAGCGTGGCAAGTACCCCCCCCCCCCGCAAGTGATGAGAGATTCCTGGGATTCCAAGTGCTTTTCTAGGGTTCTGTTTCCTTAGAATGAAGGTCAACGGAAACTGTGCTGTCTTTAGCATACATGGTTTTAATTGCATACATACACAACATGAGCATAGGATGAGAGCTTTCACAGATCTCATGGACCAAACAGATCTTGTTTTTCCATTAGATTTCTAGCTTTCCATCTATTTCCCACTCAGGTCTCACACAATTCTGTCACTGTTCTCCTACACAGCAGCTAGGTGACTGCGGTGGGGAGAAGGCCCACCCATTTGTTCTAAGGCATGGAGCAACTTCTTTGCTTTCGAAAGTTTCTACCCTCACTGATACAGGTTCCCAAGTTTGGAAGGGGAACCAGAGTTTCATCCAAACTCATAACACACACACACACACACACACACACACACACACACACTTTCCCATCATATTTAGCTTTCTACCTCCATTTTCAGTGGTGCAAAAGCATAAACAAATCAAGGCACTTTCTTTGAAGGTTTTCATTTACAATGACCTTAGTTGGGCTGTTTTAAGTTTGGAAGGTCAAGAAGAGATGAGTGGTACTTGTCATTTGTTATGGCCAGTATTAAAATGTAGTTGATCTGAGATTCACAGCAATACTCACTGACATAAACCTTGACTGAATCTATGCTGCAATCAATTATGGTGATATAAGAGCATAATGTATTAGCAGAAGAAACTAGTTCTTGGTGGATAATAGTTGTCAAAGGTCGCATTTCATAGGCTGCTTAGGAACATAAATATATATGCATGCCATTGTTTTCAAAGGAAGAAGTATGGGATTTGTTTTCTTATGTCAAAGACTTTTCAGGGGCTCTTGAAATGCAAAAAAATAAAAATAAAAATCATTTGTACAGTGGAATGATGCAGACAGTACCGGCCTATGATGCAGCTAATGTCCTTGGTGTATTCCTAAAAATAATTTTGAACATTCAAATCACAACTCTGTGGTTGAAGTGCAGAGGGAGTTATATTATCAAAAATGTAATGAGTTTAATGTGCATAGTTATACATCACAAGAGTGTCTCCACAGATTAAAGCAACTCCAAAATATGCGCTAACATAATGGAGTGGATCTGGTCTTGCTGCTTTATTCAGTACTCTATGAACTGTTTCCAAGCACATATGTGTAGAAATCACTTGCTTTTGGTATTTATTCCAAAACAGGGCCATTTAAAGAGAGAGGGAGGGAGGGAGGGAGAAAGAGTTGGGGGGAGAGGAACAGTACCCTGTACCGCCAGCTTCAACAGCATTCTCAAGTGGGTTTGGGGTGCTTAGCGTGCTAAATTTCTTGAAATATCAACAGTACTTGTGTCCACAGAGGATTATATTGATGAAAAACATCAAGCTGAAAACGCATGCTTTAGCTAGCTTGAGCTCCAAAAATGATTTTCATTATGCATATTTGATATATGAATATTTGAAAATCAGGCCAAACGACGTTGCTAAAAGTTTCTTCATCAATTAGGTTGAAACTCAGAATGAGATGCTTTGGTCCAAATTGACATTGATAGAGAGAAATCCAAGGCCTGCGAACAAAAGTTTCCCGTTAACGCTACCTTGCATGCTATGGAGAGCAGCAGCTGCAAACATTGGAGGGAGGGTGAATGTGGAGTTTTTAAAAAGATGCAATAATATTAAATCTGAATGTTCCAAGCGCCAGGCTGCCAGCTCTTACAATGATATTGTTTGATTGTGCCATTTAATTTGTTTTCCTAAAGTATTTAGCAGCCTGATCCTCTCGAAGCACACAATTGGCTGCTAGGCTCCCAGCATGTGTGTGAAGGGGCACAACGTTTGATCGATGGAAACAACAGCAGTTTGATCTTCTGAGCCAGGATCGCAGCAACTGGTTGAGCAAACTCTGGTGTGGCCATGTGTCCTACTTTACAGATGACAGTCCTCTTTTGAAGGGCTCTCCTAAATCCAGTTTAAAGATGAAGAACCATAAGGACAGACAACAGGGGCCTTGAAGTTGCCTGTCAAAACAGCTGGCAACTGGATAGCAGACTTAGAAGGCACGTAGGTCATCTGTTTGCAAGCTTCCTCCATTATGGTAATATGTGCTGCATTTATATTTAAACTACAGGAATAATTTCCAATGTTGCATTAAAGGTAAAGGACCCCTGACAGTTAAGTCCAGTCACAAACGACTCTGGGGTTGCAGCCCTCATCTCGCTTTACTGGTCGAGGGAGCTGACGTTTGTCCGCAGACAGTTTTTCCGGGCCATGTGGCCAGCATGACTAAGCCGCTTCTGGTGAAACCAGAGCAGCGCACGGAAACACTGTTTACCTTCTCGCCAGAGTGGTACCTATTTATCTACTTGAACTTTGACGTGCTTTTGAACTGCTAGGTTGGCAGGAGCTGGGACCAAGCAACGGGAGCTCACCCCGTCGCGGGGATTCAAACTGCCGACCTTTTGATCGGCAAGCCCTAGGCTCAGTGGTTTAGACCACAGCACCACCCACGTCCCTTAATGTTGCATTAGATACATATAAATTAGTGTATGCAAATCTCCCCAATTTTTGGTGACGCTTTCCTTCTTTTTTGCAATATCTACATGGAAAAGTTCCTTGTACTGGAAACCTGTGGCCCTCCAGATGTTGTTGGACTCCAAATCCCATTTGCTCAAGACAGCATGGCTAATGGTCGGAGATGATTCCACAGCACTTAGGGAAGCAGGCTGAAGCTTAAAAGTCCCAAGCCAACATGCAAATCAGTTTGGTACTGAGGAATTACAAATGTGCATGGGATGATCCAGTCGTCTAGTCACAGACCTGGGATGGGGAACCTATGACACTCTGCATGTTGCTGGCCTCCAGCTCCCAACAGCATGATCCACATGGTCACAGCTCACACTGTTGCTTATCTTGTTGGTCACTCATTGAAGAGGGCAGTGGCAAATCTACATTTTTGGGGCCCTAAAGCTTGAACTTCTATGGGGTTCCCTTTTCAACCAGCAAGTGAGGCCTGGGTAATTACTGCTGCCTTCTTCATTGGGCTTGTTCCATGACAGATCACCACACCTTTACAATGTCTGTGCTACTGACTCTCAAACTTTGGAATCATTGAAATATATACAACCAAAAATCAACCAATTTAAGACGTGCGACTCAAATTGGGTCTACTAGACACAAAATATCTAAGCCATGCGAAGTAAAGTCACTTCTGAGGACCCTCTGGGATTAGGGTCCCTGAAACTTAAGCTTCATTAGTTTCATAGTAGATCTGGGCAGTGGAAAGCAAGAAGGAAGAACAAGAGGTTCCAGGGGTTGATGGTAGGCTCCCTATTGTGCTTGGCTGATCCTTTACATCAACCCTGTACAGGTAGTGTTCTCCCTTTGGAGCTTGCACGAACAGGAATTTTCATTCTTAGGCTATCCAGCCACTATAGTTATGGTAGGAAATAAATACGGTGGTACCTTGGGTTAAGTACTTAATTCGTTCCAGAGGTCTGTTCTTAACCTGACACTGTTCTTAACCTGAAGCACCACTTTAGCTAATGGGGCCTCCTGTTGCCGCCGTGCTGACGGAGCACAATTTCTGTTCACATCCTGAAGCAAAGTTCTTAACCTGAGGTACTATTTCTGGGTTAGTGGAGTCTGTAACCTGAAGCGTATGTAACCCGAGGTACCACTGTATTTCTGAACCCAGATTGGGTGATTCCTCCCACCTCTTGGTGAAAGTAACTTGCAAACACACCCATTCTTCTATGGGAAAAAACCAACCATGTTTGCTGAAGCAGCCTGTGATGGACCAGAGTGCGAACCTCAGATCTTATTAGCCCAAAATAAACACTCCTCATTGCCAGTTGATCATTTAAACATCTGAATTTGATCTGTTTGCTTCTGATAATTAAATCCAGCTAAAGGGAAACCATTCAGTTGTGAATTTAATCACGGCAGGAGAGAATGTTGGAAAATGGGGGGCTAACTTCTCCTTTCCTGCCTAATGGTTGCTTTTTGCTCACCCTCCTCACCCCCACAAACTTGCATTCCATGCCTTTTCCCCATTTGCCTGTGTGTGTGTGTTGTGTCCAAATCAATGTGCTCATAAAGCACATCATCATGGCTTAATGTAGCTGCAGCAGCTTGGTGTCCTATAGCAAAGCAGTCTGTGTATTAATCAAACTGCTCATTATATAGTTGCTTTATTATTGTAAGGAGAGCAACAGCATAGGTTGCTGGCAGCATCCTGTTTCTGCAGTGTAATTATAGAATTGCTGTGAATTTGCATAGTGCCAGGATGCTGCCAGTAAATATTAATGGATTACTTTTTATTCATTTAGCTAATGTTTTTGAAAGATGCTTTGAAAAACAAAAAGATCATATCTGTATGTTGTTTTTTAATTTATTTTCACCTTTTTGTCTCCTTTGGAGCCCCCCAGTGTATCATCACTTTGTTTACCACAAATTAAACCTTCGCTGATTGTTTACCAGGCTGGAGACCCATGTGCATTGCTGCAGCACTCTCCCCCCTCTTTTTTTTTTAATAATCACAACCTGGGATTCGTTTGCAAGAGGCCTTAATCTGCATGAGAATTATACAATTAACTTTTGATTAACCACCTAGTTCTTTCGGAAAACCGCAGTGTATAGGATACTCTGCATTTAAATAATTTTCCTTAAATTGGGAGCAGGCCTTTCATTAAGCCTGTGAGTTTGACTAAACAACAACATTTGGAGATAATCAGGGTCAAAACAATAGGCAAGGCTGCAAGGCTAGAATGTCATCTTTAAATATAACAGCTGAGATAAAGGCACCCAGATTGTGCCTTATCAAAACACAAAAAAATCAAAGCTGTCTCTTGTCTGTGGCAAAATACCAGGCCCTGGTGTTCAGGGCTACTATTGTTTGGGCCTATAAGTGTTGCTGGATTTGCATTCAGAGAGCCAGTTCTGACACACATTACATCACGTAGAGTACTTATCTAGGAGTCTGACAATAATTATCAGGAAGAATATACTCAGAATGACTTTTTTGTGATTTTTATGCATCCCCAACACAAGGAAGGGGAGATAACAGCATTATGAAAAAGGGGAGAGTCTCAAAAGACTCTCCCTGGAGCTGCGTTCTTCGATTAAATTTGCTATGCCACTCTGGTGTGCTGAACAAGTGGAAAGAAAGACTATGAGGCTTTTATATAGGGCAATAATAGTCCCGAACACAGCCCTTACCGAAAGATAAGATCCATTGTCGAAACAAACAAAAGGAACGGTATTAAACACCACTCCAAGAATATATATGAGGAAAGTTTTAAAGCCTTTTTCTTTCCTCTTTTTTTTTTTTAAACCTTGAACCTGATTCTCTCAAGCAGTCACATTGTTAGTTTACTAGACATTCCTGGAAGTGGCTCATTTGAAAGTGTAGCTTATTTTGAAAGCATCTCTCCTTCTCATCATGATATCCTGATAAGGGGTAGTTAACATTAAAAGAAAGAAAGAACAGAAAGATCATATGACAACCATTAGAATGGCAGAGAGAAGAAAGTAGAAGAAAGTCAAATTTAATTCACATTCCTAAGCAATTGTGCCATCTCTGGTATATTTTTCCTCTAAAAACATTAGGGCTGGATTCAACGGGCCCATTCCTCTAATGGAAGAAGTTTCCATCTGGGGAACGGAACCACTGGAACCAGCCCAATGACCAGGATCTGAAGAACCAAAAGGTTTTATGCAAGTTGAGTGGCATTTCTGCCTCCCTTTCACCTTTGAGTTGCAGATCCTCATGTCCTATGTTTTTTTGTTTGAAAATCAGTTTGCCATGAAACTGGATTGGGGTGATGATAAGCAAATGATAGGATGATACCTTATTCCTTTGCAACCTCTTTTTAATATAAAAAAGTGCGAGCATCAATGTACACATATATCTAAATTTTATCAGCATGGATTAGTACTCCATAAATCCTCAGTACTTTTCAAGTACCTGTACTTATAAGCTAACTTGTAAGACCACCAGGTTGAGATATATTTAGGCACATTTAAAGTATCTACACACAGTAAAATACAGCACTATAAGAAAGCCCAGAACAAGCTTGGGGAACCTTTGGCCTTTCAGATGTTGTTAGACTCCACCACTGCCAGCATGGTCAATGGTGATGGATGATGAGAGTTGGAAGAGAGGAATGTTAAGGCTTGTTTGAAGGCCTGCATTGTAAAATAAGGTTACCAGACGGCCCCGTTTCCTGGGGACAGTCCCCGGATTTACAAATGGATTTTACAAATCCCCATACAAAATCCATTGAAGTTGAAAAGTGTCCCCCAGTTCATTGAAAGCAATCTGGTAACCATACTAAGAGCTATGTGGCAGGGACACTAAAGAAAAGGCCCTAACACTTTAGGATCTTACAGGTAAGCCCAAGAACCGGCTCCCCATTGCAATTCTTAACCAAGAGGCAGGATTGTGTTGGCAGTCCTTTAGGTGTAAGGCCAGCTAGCTGGATGGAACAGAATGTAAGAATTGGAATAATTTCACTAATGGAACAGACAATTGGTGTTGGGTTGGAGGTAGCAATCAGTTGAGCAAGTTTAAAAGGCAGCTTACAGCCTTGCAAATGTTCTGATCTGCAAAAGGAAGCACTGTTTTACAAACTGGTGCTCTGGACACGGTAAGTCTCTGAACACCAGTTGCTGGGAATCACAACAAGTGGGGAAAGTGCTATTGCACTCAGGTCCTCCGTACAGGCTTCCCATCGGCATCTAGTTGGCCACTCTGAGAAGAAGATATTAGAATAGATGGTTGGATCCAGCAGGGTTCACCTTATATTCATTTGAATGTAGGGGATTCCTACAATGGAGTATGCCAGCAAATATATTTAAAGCTCATAAATTTGAGCATTTCCCCAGCCACCCACTTTCTTCTTATTGTTTTCAGAAGTTCAAAATCAGTTTGTGCTGGCATGAGCTAGTGCTGGCATGAGCTAGCATGAACACATTCCTAAAGGGATGTGATTTTAATCAATGGAAATAAAGATGTTTGAAACACAAGCACACACACCTACCTGAATTTGTGGTACAATTTTATGGGCATGTGCAGTAAGTCGGCACAGATACTTTTAATGTTATCTAGGAGTGTAGAAGCCCATCCTTCTCACAAAACAAAATGGAGGTAGTGCCTGAAGTTGGACTGAAACACATTTGTGGGTCCCAAACCATCTGCTAAAGATCAGTGCACTAAAAGACAGAACTGCATAGTCTCAGCTCAGCAGTATGCATGGCTATCTTAATTTGTACTGTGTTGTTTTATTATGGTAGCCTTTTACAGCTTAGTGCTTTGTAATTGATGGGTCATTCGGCTGCCCTTTGCTTGAAAAGATAGCTTGGTGTGTAAAGTCCAGAACATAAGGACCTCCATCATTGGATTTTCCCATTTTAAAAAAAGATTATGTAGCTGATGCAGCTCTGATTTGGCTGCGATAAGTGGTCCTCAGACTTGCTGGCAAACTGCTAAGCAATGAATAAAATGTTGTCGTTTGGATTTCTTTGCTGCTGCTTTCAGACAGCTCTTGATGTCACTATGAATCTAGTACTTCCTGGGTATTTGATTGTTTGATCTATAGCTTTGTAAATCAAAAGGCCCTTATAAAAATGCTGCAAATCTCCTGCGTGCGGTCTTCCTCAAATTAAAACTGACCCTCTAAAGCCCCGATGGAGAACTTCTGGCCTTCCAGGTGTAGCTGAATGACAGACTCTCATCATTCTTGAGCATTGCCTGGAACTGGGACTGTTGGGACTCAAAAAGGGTCCCCCCTATTCCCTGATCTAAATCTACTTTGGATTTACCACTGCTCAGAGAAAGGGTAATGCAACTATGATAGCCATATATTGGGAACTCAAGGCACCTGATGATGGAGCCAAGTGTGTTCTGATAAGCCAAGTTAAATTCAGAGTATTTATAATATTAATTGTCCAAAATTTCAGCTGCTTCTGAGCAATTTGGCTCAACAGTGATTTCTTGCTGAGTCGCTTTTGTTGATGGGAATTTCTGTGTCCAAGTATGTCCCAGTTCTGCTGTTTGGTTCACGTTCAGCTAAGTCCCTCTGCCTCAAGTCTGTGGATGTAGTACAGAGTAATAGTTTGCACAGAGTACATTTGTTTTCACTCTAATTTCCCTAAAGAAGCTCTTCTTTCTGCCTGCCCTCTGCAGGCCTTCTCCTAGTTTTCCTCTGCACTTATTTCTTTCTTTTGCCCTGCATCAGAAACTCAACAGCCAGCCAGCATTCAGGAATGGCTCTTCCATCTCTCTCTCTCTTTCTGAATCACTGTTGTCAACACCATACTTGACTGCTGTCCTTAATAACACACAAGTGGCTCCTTTTGGAAGCGATGAGAGCAAAACTCCATGGATCAGCTAGTGGGGATGCTGAGACAGCAACATTGGCAGCAGCCTTGCTGGAAGACTGAATGAATCACCTATGAGACACGCTAAGTAAGTGCCCACTGGCCTGCAGCCCATGGATTCCACATCTACTCTCAAATTCCTCTTTATCTGTAAATGCAGTACACTGCCAAATCTCAATTAGATTGCCAGTGACACAGTTGGCTCTGGAGAGCATATTGGAAAACCATACCAAAGGACACTCTTAAACAAGAGTTCAACTAATATGTTCGGGGAACCAAGGATGTTTTATTGCACAATGGTAGCTAATAACATGACAAAAATAGCCCTCAGAAAACCCTGCCAAGTGCCTGTACAAGGAACAGTCTCTAATATGCCAGGAAAAAGGGAAAAAATGTTTTAGGGAATCAAGAAGGGATATATAGATGTAGATGCATGTGCATTTGAAGGTATGCTTCTTGGGGGTAGGATTGGAGTTTAATGGACACAGAACAAAATCTGCTAGTGCTGTAGCAATGTTGGTCCAATAATAATGAATGGGGCTGGCACATGCATTGCAGATGGTGGGTTTCAACGCTAATTGCCTTTTATATTTGGATAAAGGAACACTAGGACCATCCCTCTTTACAGATAATCAGTGTAATATACACTACAACACATTTGAAAATGAGGTATGTTTTTAATCAGTGGAATATCAAAAGCCCATTGATGTCAGATCCTGCACATAACATGTACATGATTGTTTAACCAGAGCTGCCTAAAAACCATGGGCTGGATCCAGTAGTACTTAACTGTACAACCATCTCTAATCCATGACTGTTGAGGTCTAAGAGTATCATATGGATGAGATCTCACTTTAAATTCCAGAGCCCACCATAGGGTTCAGGTTGCGTGCTAGACAAGATACTCAAGGAGAATTTCTAGAAGAGAGAATTCTAGACCAGCCAACAGTTCTCATAGATTTATTTAAATGCTCAAAATAACCAAAAAGCCATCTCCCCCACTTCTCCCTATTGTTTCCTACTTGATTGGGAAGGTTTTGTATTATTATTTTTTTTTGTATTTTCCCTTTGCTTATACCAAGGCAGCAGCATACTGATTACCTTTAAAAAACTGAATTAAGCAATGGGGAGAATGCAAGTGAATAGATTTCCCAGATGTTTCATGTCAGCTTGCAATACTATCAAAATTGATCTATGTGAAGGCTGGAAAGAGGTTCTTCTGGGCCATGAACAGCTGGGTCCTTGTGGGGTTATGGAGTTGGAAACCACTAATCCTCTTCTGCCTGAACAGACTGATCCTGGATCACCCACAGAATTCCAGAAAATCATCTGATGCCCATTTCCACTCTTTACATGGTAACTTATGAGAGATGATTTACAGTTACACACAAGTATTTTTGGTACAATGGCAAGGAAATACCACCCAGTAGTGATTTAAAATGTGGTCAGTGTTTACTCCAGTACATGCTATTAAGATCTTCTGCTGAGGCCCTTCTCCAGATGCCTCCTTTATCAGAGATATGGTATGCAAAAATTAATACCATAATACAAAAAAACTATAAATTATACTTAAATTAATACCCTAATTCAAAATATAATAATAATAATAATAATAATAATAATAATAATAATAATAATAATGGCATTTATATCCCATATTTTCTTCAAGGAGCACAAGGTTGTGTAAATGGTTCTTCCTCTCATTTAATCCCCACAACAACCCTATGAGGCAGGATAAGTTGGGAGGCAGTGACTTGCCCAAGGTCACCCAGTGAATTTCATGGTTGAGTGGAGATTTGAACCCTGGTCTCCCAGGTCCTAGTCAGTCAGTCTAACTGCTATACCCCACTGGCTGATAACAACCACCACCACCACTAGGGCTGTAGTTCTATACACACTTACCTGGAAGTTTTACTGCATTCAGTGAGGTTTATTCAGTGCTTTCTCCTCCTAAAAAATGTACTCTTATTTTGACTCCATTTTATAGTTCAAATCATGAAAAATAAACACAGTAATGAACAAAAGACAAAGATTCACAAAATGTTTGGGGCTTGCAGCCCCCTGCAGCCCCCCCAGAAAAAGAGTCAGACATAAACCCTAGTCATGACAGTCAGATGCAACCCAGTGATGATGGTGTTGGATCTAGACTTAGGCTGTGTGCAAATTACAGTTTACAGTGTTTGAAGCTGAGTACGCACGACAGCCACAATCCATATATAATTTTGTTGTTTTTGTTTTTGTTTTGAGAAATTCTGATGTTTGACGTGTTTCCCCTCAAACCAGCTTCTGTCTGTTTTGAAACCATAATCCATGCTTAAGCTGAGGTGTATACATTTGAGACATCCATTGCACATGTGCAGACAGCAGATTAACTAATCAGGTAGTCGGGTGAAGACATCCCAGTCCCCTCTCTGGTGTGTACAGCAATGGAAAAATGTGGCTTGAAATGTGGGGCGGGGAGCAACCTCAGTGCATTCGAAACCACTAAATGCATACATAGCCTCAGTAATGGTAGACTCACTTGAATCAATTCCGTCCTATTGATTTAAATGAGTTTGCTAAGTCTAGGGCCACCATAATCATATTTGTGGTGAATAACAATGGATAAAGTCCTTAAAGGATGGGGTAATTAACAGTCACATGATTTGTTTTCTTTATCCAAAGATGTTCATGACCTGACTCTAGGTCCTGCTGTACCTAGTCTCTTTCTTTTTAGCGATCGCTCATAGCCGAGTAAGATAGTCTTCCATGAACATGGAAGTGAGCCTGTAAGTGACTGTGGAGGCCAATTCTGGATCCACAAGTCCTTCCACACTGGGGACATAGTTTCTCGTGTGGGAGTTGATCATGGTGAGGGTTTGCCAAGTGTGCCTTCCTGTTAGCACCTTTCTCCTTTTTGTCCTGAGTTTGAGCGTCTTCAAAGCCCGTGACACCTTTGGTAAAGCCTGTTCTCTAATTGGAGTGCTCACAGGCCAATGTTTCCCAATTGTTGGTGTTTATAGTACTTTTTTAAAAAATAGATTTGCCTTGAGAGAGTCTTTAAACCTCTTTCGTTGACCATCAGCATTACGCTTTCCATTTTTAAGTTCGGAATGGAGTAGTTGCTTTGGAAGACGATAATCAGGCATCCTCACAACATGACCTGCTTTGGGTACATGTCTGTTATTATATCTGTATAGTCTTCACAAGGGATATTATACCAGCCTCCCCTATCTTGGTGTCATCCAGAAGTTTTGGACCACAACTCTGATCAGACCCAACCAGCATGGCTCATGGTCAGGGATGATGGGAACAGTTCAAAACATTCCTGCTTCTATACATGATGGTCGTCCAAAACAGCTGTCTTATACGTTTGTTGCAGAGATATTATACTGTATAGAATGCTACTTTGATCTGATGCCTCAAATGCCTAGCATTTTTTCAGACACTTAAAAAAAAAAAATCTTAGGGGGGAAAATGCCATCTTGTACAGAAGCAGGATGCTCACATATTTTCTAACAAAATGGGGAAAGCCTTTTGGGGATCTTGAAAGCATCTACTGCCAGAAGGCATGTGTGAGTTACAGCAAAAGCACAATAACTTGTAGCTTCTTCACCTGACAGACCCTGGCAATGTAAGTCAATAATTATCCTGTTTAAAAAACTGTCACAGAAAAGTGTGATATGGCACACACTGACCGCCAGAAATGAAAGAGAAGTGTATGTGAAAAATGCCTGTGAAAAATGCTGGCTAGGACTTGCTAACTGAGCTCAGAGAAGTGACTAACGGATTGTCCTTTTAAAAGTGTTAAGATCACCAGGACGGGAGGAATTAATTTCCAAACTCTAGTTTGTCTTCCGCCCAGCTCCCTTTGAAAGAAATCCATCTCTTGTTCTCATTGATTTCTCTCGGAGACACTGAAATGCTTCTCTCTCGAGTTTGCTGCCACTTTCTTTAGGAAGTTCCGCTTCTGACAGGCATACAGGACATGCATCTATAAACAAATATAGACCACTGGGATGCTAAGTAAAGCGAATGAATATTTTGTTTTATGAGGTGTGTTCAAGGCTTTTCAGCTCCTCTTTCCTGGCAGTGAGGGTTCCTTTCCATAACTTGTGATTTGCAGCCATACTCAGTGGGGCTGCAATTCTGCCACCTGAGCCCAATAAACCAGTTGGTGATATACGGGATACTTGATCAAATCTATCTATCTTATCTGACTATTTATGCCTTGGTGATCATCATTGTGTAGGAAAACCTTGGTCATATGCTGGGGTGAGGTGGGGGGTGGGTCCAGTCTTGAATGCTGTTAAAATACGATCTTGAGAGGGAAAGAAAAAATACAGATGTTTCGTGTCAAGAAATTTAAGACATGGCTGTGGGCTGTGAGTAACTGATTCTTGCTACAATTGATGTGTTCTGTTAGAAGCTGAGCTTTGGTGCTTCTAATTTTATGGATTCAGCTGCCGCTTTTTGAATCTGGATGCTTTCAGGTGTGGAGTGCACACTTTATTTTACTGGATCCAAGTTTGTTTGACTCACTGTATTTCAGATTCTTCTCCAGTTCCTTGACTGGACAGGTAGAGGTCTTCTTGATAATGGCTGCTTACCTGACTCAGGGGTAGGCAACAGTTGTGGCTCATCATGGGCAGAAGCTTCTCCTCCTCCTCTCCCACTCTCCAGGGTGGCAGGGGAAACAGGGTCATTCCAGGATCAAATTAGAAGCTGGGTTGGCTTTTGTAAATCCAGGAATGTCCCTGAAAAATCGGGACACTTGGAGGGTATGAAAATATGCTTTTTGCTCAATGAAGAAATTGTGTGCATTTTAGATCCATGACATCATGATTCTAATTATATTTTCCATGGAACAGGTATGGCCAAATTAAATTAACACATGAGGGATTTATTTCATTTCACTCCTCTGATAATGACTTTTATTCATCGAAGGCCCTTTGCCTCTGCTGTTTGTTCCTTCCCTGTTTTCCACAGGCCTCTTTAGCTGAAAAGGTTTAGCATGTCTTCATGGAAGTAGTTGTCATGCTGTGGAAAAAATCACAAGCAACAAAAAGTCAGAATTGTCAGTTCAGAAGACACCGCTTGTTCCACTGGGTAAAAACTGAGAAAGCAATGCTGGCAAATGATCTTTAGAAAGGTGGTGGAGGAGGAGGGAGGGAGGGTGGTAAAGGAGGGAAGCAGCAACAGAATGAAGATAAAAAGGCTTGCAGGCTTTATTCTCATTGACGGTTGGCAACAGGAAATCTGTTGGCGGAGAAGAAGAATATCTGATAGGTCATCTGTTGTGTAATGAAGAATAGAAGACAGGAGACAAGCTGGGAGAAGCAAGGTGATTCCAAACCTCTGAGGGGCATGAGATCTTACGAGGGAAAACATGAAAGCAACACCTTTATAAGCTGACCAAAATTAATTTCATATCAGTGAAGCTGACAAAACCCATTTTTTACATTATGAGTGAAACTGTGGAAGTTGTGTGTCTGTGAAAGAACCCATTCATTTTCTTGGAGTAATATTGTTTAATTACATAAAATATTCTTGTTGTTTTTTTAAATAGCAATATATAGTATTAATATACCAAGGATACGACTCTAATATCTTAGTTTTGTTTGCAGTCTGAAGGACAGACACTACCAGATATATTTTCTGATTTTAGTTACAACCTTATTTATTGTAGGTATTTTTACACTGCCCGCAATCATATTCCTAGGGTGTGCTCTCAGTTTATTACTGCTGCCTTTTTGGACAATGTTGTTGCAGCTATTTCAGTTATGTTACGGTTTAAGTTTTTATTAATTTAACAGTGCAATCCTTTGCATGTTTACTCAGAAGCAATGCCTACTGTTTTCAATGGGGCTTACTCCCAAGTAAGTGTGCATAGATGTTTAATCTAAATTGTTAAAAATGAACCCTTTAATGTAAGGGTTCTGATCTCTAGGTAGTAAACAACAGGAAGCTGATTTTGTGAAAAGGAGATGTGGTTACTTGGTGTTGTAATGTCAAAGCTGGATCTCAAAGCCTCCAACGCGTTTTGGATGATAGTAATGACACACTTAATTCACATTATCCACTTTTGTTTTATTGCTGGACAGTATGTCCTATATTGTTTGGAGGTAGAAGCTCAGGGGGCACAGGCTATTTCTTAAAAAGACTGTGTTTATGTATTCTCAGAAATAACTCACTCAGTTCACTGTGTGCATAGGATTGCAACTTAAGGCTTACATGGGCCGCAGTCACTTACGGACTCATTGTTAAAACCGTGTTTATAGAAGACAATCTTATTTGGCTACGAGTGATAGCCGAAGAAGAAGAAGAAGAAGAAGCAGCAGCAGCAGCATTGGACTCAAGGGAACTGATTTTTGAGTAGACACATATGGAATTGTGTACAGAAGCTGTGTCTCCAGCTTCCAAAATCGGCTCAAAACACTCACACAAGTCTCCTATACACAATCGCCATTGGCCTATTGCTCTCCATCCTAGGCAGTGGCGTAGCGTGGGTTGTCAGCACCCGGGGCAAGGCAAGTAATTTGCGCCCCCTAACCCGTGGATTTGCGCCCCCTAACCCTAACCCCCAGATGTTGCGCCCGGTGCGGCCGGCCCCCCCTGCACCCCCCACGCTACGCCACTGATCCTAGGATAGTATGGCAACAGAGCAACCTCTTTGGAAATGTTAAATCACAGCACGGTCAGGGGCCGGTCAGAGTCTTTATCTTAACAAAGGAACTGGTATGGCTTGTTCAGCAGCCATATGAGATTTTAAGCAGGCCTTGGATAGGGCCACAATATTATTCAGTCTGAGATCACAAGCTCATAATAGAAGGGGCTGAGCTGTCTTGGGATTCCCTGGATTCTGAGCCAGCCCCACTGTGGTCATCTGATGGCATCATCCGTATCATTGCACCAGCTTCAGTCAGGTACAGTGATTTGCCTGCTTTCTACTTTGCACCCCAACCGGCCCTTGAGTCAGGGCAAAGAACCTGTTGGTGATACTGCCATTCCATTAAACCCCACTGGGCAGCAGCTGGGATTAGAATTGCAGCCTTACTCAGTAAACTAATAGGAGTCTGTCCAACAGATTTTAATGGAGATATCGGCATTAATTTTTCCTTACCTCACATATTTTAAGGAACACCCCCTCAGATGAAGTGTAAAATTAGTAGTTGTGCCAGACCTTGGTGAAATACAGGATTTACTCTTGGAATGTGAGGAGGAAGGTTGGTTGAATGCATACATTTTACCTAATATTCCTTAGTCATCTGCACTTAAGTAAGATGATTACTGGGTTACTTCCCACCTTCATGCAAAGTTGCTTTGCTAATTTGGAAAGCAGCAAAATAGCCATCTTCTTTCATCACACTGAGCGAGCTAAAATGCTAGAAGAATAAACAATCTAAAAGCGCTGAAGAGGCAGATACAAATGTTCTACCCAAACAAGACGAGAACTTTTAGCCAACTGCTGTCATTAGTGATTGCTGTGACAGGAAGCAAAACGCACAGTTC
Source organism: Podarcis filfolensis (assembly GCF_964270895.1). Classification (NCBI taxonomy): domain Eukaryota; kingdom Metazoa; phylum Chordata; class Lepidosauria; order Squamata; family Lacertidae; genus Podarcis; species Podarcis filfolensis. Next base: position 57,248,875 of record NC_139608.1, read on the forward strand.
TCATCTCCATAATGACTGTGGGTTATGCATCGAGTCTGGATCATGCTGATTATTTCCTAGGCACTTGTCTAAGAGCTGGAGAGGTTCACCTGTGGGGTAGCACTCATCAGCCTTAGCCTCACATATTATTCCTTGAAAAGCTCATGAGCAACTTCTCCACCCCCACAAAAAATTCCACTGGGCAATGAATTAAAAATGACGGCTCAATAGATGGTGAAAACAGGAAAATAGAATATACAAAACATTCCTAATGACCAGGTCTTGAAAAATTTACTAGATAGATCGCTAGTTCTCAGGGAGCTAAACTCATTAAGAGACAATCTTATGAACGGTGGGGTCTTTGTGGGTCTTCCAGTGCAGGCCCCAAAATTAGCATTGGGAAAAATTCCCAATACTGTATTACTTTCGTAGTAGTTGCTAACAAGCTCCTTTTCCGAAAGGCTGTTGCGGAGAATCTGATCACAGCATCTCATTAACCAGCCATCTTGATGCTGAGGTGCTGAGGGAATGATCATCTCCTGGGGTTGGGGAGCTTGATGTGTTCCTAATGATGGGAATGTGCTCTCACCCAGTCCTCCATTGTAAGGTTGCCTTAAATGCTCTATCTTCTTACAGCTGCGTGACTCAGTGTGTGTCCTTTCTTTCCCAATGGAGTTGCTGAATTGTTAGAATACTGGGAGTCGCTGTAAATTGATACAGGCCGTCATGACAGTGCCAAGCACCTTGTCATCACTCAATAAATTGTAATAATTAATAGTGTCTGGATGACCTCATTGGGTGACTGAATGACACAGGTTATACTGGATGACAGCGTCTTTCCAATCCGCTAAATTAAGCGAGCTGGGTATACACTAGGTATGGAGCATGAATAGTGACACCTTGTAGAATCAGAGAATTGTTTCACACTTCATTTGCAAACTAGGAGAAAGGAAATGAATTAAACTTCATGCAAACACTCAGGAGATTTGGAAAGAGTCCTATCTCTAAGTCGTCTGTATTATTCATCCGAAGGAATTCAGTATCAAAGTAATTATTAATGATAATTCCAAAGTAGTTGTGCCGCTTCAGGATTTTTATGATTAAGAATGAAATGAATTAGTAATAAAAATCCTAATGCATAGTTATCCTTAAATATGATTTCCTATCTAGTTTTGAATCTCCTTGTGTTTTGATTATGAGTGATTAAAAAAATGTTTTGGCAATAGTATCACTTTTAAAGGGATATGATTTCACTAAAGGTATCTACTAACTTTTCTCAACTATAGTGTGCCCTGTCATTAAGTGATTAATATTGCTGCTGCCATATTTGTGAGATTACAATATTTTAAATATTGTTTTAAATAATAGATCGACTATCAGAATCATCATGAGGGACATAAGAATCCTAGAGTGATATGTTGAAGACAATGCAACAGATTGATAACATCAGTCCCTGGCATTTGCCATGTGTGGGTCAAGTGCAGCAGACAGGTGACTATAATCTCTGGCATCATTATCCCACATTTTGCTGGAAGGAATTACTGGGGCAAGAGCAGGAGGGGTATACCTTGTGTGTGTGTGTAAGTGTGTGTAAGCACGCGCGAAATAGCAGCAATAGGCAACTTGACCACACCATTACTTTGTTCATCAGTCATGTTAAATATGTTAAATGGGATATCAAAGTTTTGACACAATGTGAAATCAAATTTACTGTAGCCTCCTTTTGTGGCATGGGATGCATGTACATGTGTGTCTTTGTGTCTTTTTAGGATGTCTGTCTTAGTTTTTATACTTGGATTTAATTTTCATAAGGGTTTTTTGTAATTTTTCTAAGTTATTATTATTATATTATATATATTATACAAATTATTATTATTATTTACAGCAAGAGACAATTAGGATTAGTGCGCAAACCTCTTAGTAGTGGTGTTGCTAGTGCTAGACTAGACAGCCCTAGGCCTTTCCAAATGACCCCAACGTTTCTCCAACAGGTCACAGTTTAGCAAGACCTCAGTGGAGGCAGCACATGCACTGTTGAGTACCACCCCATGCCTGACCTTACCTTTTCCTTCTATAAGATAAAAAAATTCCTTCCAGTAGCACCTTAGAGACCAACTAAGTTTGTTATTGGCATGAGCTTTCGTGTGTACGCACACTTCTTCTATAGGATGTGAGACATGAGGAAGATGCCTGAGAACTCAAAAGAATCAACAGTTTAGCTGAGTACAGGAACTTCACCACTAATTCAGTTATCTACTCCTGCCACTTATCATGCAGTCATCACTGATTCCTCCTCACCACCCCAAAGATGTATTAGTTTTACTGTATGACCTATACACTATACCTGTATGGCCTGTATTCTGGTACCTATTTTATATGGCACAGTGCTTGCTGTTCGCCCTATTTTAGAACCAAATGCAACAACAAAAAATGCAGTGATGCCTGCATCTCACTCTGAAAATGCAGCCATTTTAGAAATAAATAAAAGAAATGCCCTGATTAATGGTATGTCAAGCTATGCTTTCCCAACTGTAGGGAAATATGGTGATGTCAATATTTCTGTATTGTAAAATTAACATCGCAAAGATACTTGGGTGGAGCATGCCACAAGACCTTGTGGAAGTGGTACTTGAGTTGCTTGCTTCTATACCACTATACTATAAATCCCTTGTCATTTAATGCAAACCAAGTGTATCTCTGCTTTCTTTTGCTGGAGGTATTGGGCCGTTTGCTCCTGATTGCCTCTCTTTATTGGCTTTCTTTTCACTTCCTAAGTGTTTCTCCATTTTTAAAAAACACTCCATCCTCGGCTCCTTGAATGGATCCCCTTTTATTTGCTGCTTCTGTATGTCATTAAGTCTGTGTGACACCATACATCTGTGTCTCAGCAGGCATTTTCTGCAGACCAGTGAGTCATTAGAAAAGATGTGATGAGTCCCAGATGTTAAAGAAACATGGTAGCACTCCATGGTCTACAACTGGGACAAATAAAAGCCAAAGGGTTTAAGTTTATTAGGCACCACAAAGTAAAATGAGTTCATTTTGCTATAAGAAAGTGGGTGACATTGATGACTTTACAGGTACTTTACAGGTACTCTATCTATCTATCTATCTATCTATCTATCTGTCTGAAGCTGATGGTGGAGGAGGAAAAGAAGTCTACATGTAAACTCAGCCCAGATATGTTCCTTCATGCTGAAAGATTTCAACACGTTTACATATTTTGCTAATACAGTTATTGTTTTCTCCCTTTGTATGTAAAAGATACATTGAGTCATTAGCTGTGGTTCTGCTTATTGTTGGTCTTCTTGCCTTCCACTGCCAATCTCAGTGGACACCAGCCATGATAGCTCTATCCTCCACTTGAAGGGTACAGTCAGAGGGTTGCTGCTGCTACCCCCACCCAGCAACTGCCACCTGAGGCAATTGCCTCACCCTGCCTAACGAAAGGGCTGGCCCTTCTAAGAGATGTAATGCAGGTATAATGCTGCCATTTGCATAGAGATGCTAGTAGAATATTCTAACACCAGGACTTCAGATGGTAAACCTGCTAGCAGTGTGTTCTATTGTACAATACTAAATCCAATCACAGTACCAAATAAATGCATATTGTTTGTCATCATCACCATCATTTGCTGCTATAATGTTGTCACCTAATGGCGTTGGGTGTTTTAGCACATGTTTAAAAAGTTATTTTAGCTGTAAAACAGACAAACTGTTGGTAAAAGTATCTATGTAATAATAGCCTCGTAGAGTAACACCAAGAGAGAAAATTAAGGAAACAATTATGAGAGTATTTTTCATAGTGTCTATTTAATGATTTAGTACTGCAATTTAAGCTACTGTCCTGCTAAGAGGTAGCATTTAGTGTTTACCCTTTAATGCTCATTTTGTCCAAAAAGTCTACTGTTTATTGAAGTTTTTTAATAAAGCCCCATACTTTCATAATATTTAAGATACCAGAGTGGCTAAAGTAGAAAAATTAAATATTCTGTCTTCATAAATATACAGGTTCATGGAGAGCAAAATCTTCTCCTTGTTGGAGTATCCTGGAATGGCTGATAAGAATGGAGGCTTAATTTCATGAGGCCCAAATCCAACATATGCTATAGAAACCTGGGCAAAGTTCACAGATGCACATTTAACAGGAAAAGGCTTCTAAGCACATGTGGCTCAACACACTTTGATGTCTTCCCACTATTGGGAATCCTTCACTTTCGTTGTTCCTAATTGTGAGGAGGCTTCCAAGCATGTTCACCCAACACTTCACTTGCAGCTCCTTTCAGACCTTCCCTCTCAATGTAGGAAGTTTGGGGTAGGGTGGGCACGTTTGGGGGTGTTGACAAAAAGACTGGTGTGGGTATGCCCGATCACCATACACAATTTATGCCCACACAGTCCATTCCAGAAATACAATGCGGGTAATGAAGGTGCTTATAGATGGATGCTTAATATTGCAATCAGGTCATTCCGTTAATTTGCAATAGGTTCCCCCCCTCCATGGAAAAGGTAAATCCGGATTAAGAGTGTGTGGAGGCGAATACAGACTGGCATTTTGATGACAATAGCACTCTGTGGGTGCTTCAAAAAACACCTATTCATGTGAAGCACTGATCCCACAATAAAGATCTGTCCAGAAGCACCACACTCATAAAAGCCCCATTGCTGCCCCCGCATGCCTGTGGCGCCTTAATTTTGCAGACATCACATTGTAGAAGCAGCTACACAGTTGGCAAGGTAGTTGAAACAGGTATGAAAGCAGAGGGAAGTCACTTTGGGTTTTCTTTGTACAGTTGAAGAAGTAACCTTGAAAGATACTAAAGAAAGCTTTTCAGTTTTATTTTTGGCATTTTCTGATGCTGTTTTAACTGGTGTTTGATTTTGTCTTCCTGTGTTAGTTTCATATTTTATAACACACACACACACACACACACACACACTTTTTATTATTAAATAAAGAAATAAGACCTGGAGCTTCAGTGCTAGCTTGCCAGAATATTATAGCTCTATTCAGGCGTTTAAACACAAGCATTGATAATTGTGTGTAAGAGGAGACTGGGGTTGTTGTCAGCTTTTTCTCTGTGATGGGGACAGTTTATGCCCATCCTGCAGGTTGCCTCCTTTCAGACATGCCCTCAGCATGGACAGTGTTGGGAACAGCTGATGAAGGACATGACAGCAAGAAGGCACAGGGCAGATGTTGCTCTCCTTTCTGTCTGATGCAGGTCGTGTGCCAAAGTTCAAATTTGCTGAAATCTGGGATTTTGTGGAAGGAGATGGCAATCCAGTTTGTGACCCACTGGAATCTGTGTGGCACATGTCAAATCACTTAGAAGGGCACAGGCTAAAGAAGATCATTTCAATGGGATAAACACAAGCCTCTTCACATGTATGCATGCCCAGGGGAGCTGTGAAGTTTGATGGTTCAGTCTTCCCCTGGTGCCATTGTTGTGCACAGCAACCAAATCCTCTAGTGAATGTTTGTTGTACACATGGAGAATTCCTACATGCAAGGAGTTCAGCAAGTGTAGCTTTCCATGCATGCATCAAGTCATGCAGAAAACTCTATCCAGCAAACATCAATTGGGTATTTGCTGGGGGTGGGACATGGTGGCAGTATGTAGTGATAGGAGTGGGCCTAGTGTACATGGCCTGGTGATCCCTTCTGTGCATAGAATCACAGAATCATAGAATTGTAGAAGTGGAAGGGTCATCTAGCTCAAACCCGGCAATGCAGGAATCCCAACTAGATCCTACATGACAGATGGCCATCCAACCTCTCCTTAAAAACCTCCAAGAAAGAAGAGTCCACCGCCTCTTATCGGAGTCTATTCCACTGTTGAACAGCTCTTACTGCCAGAATGTTGTTCCTGATGTTTAGTCAGAATCTCCTTTCTTGTAATTTGAAGCCATTGGTTTAGGTCTTAGCCTCTGGAGCAGGAGAAAACAAGCTTGCTCCATCTTCCAATGTGGCAGCCCTTGAGATATTTGAAGATGGCTATTATCTCTCCCCTCAGTCTCCTCTTTATCATGTTAAATATACCCAACTCCCTCAACTGTTCCTCACAAGGCTTGGTTTTCAAGCCCTTTATCTTCTTGGTCACCCTCCTGTGCAGACATTCAAGCTTGTCAATAGCCTTCTTTAATTGTGATGCCCAGAACTGAACACAGTACTCCAGATGTGGAGTACTCCAAGGCACAACAGAGTGGGACTATTACTTCTCTTGATTGGGACACTATGCTTCAGTTGGTGCAGCCTTGAATACTTTTAGCTTGCTTTGATGCTACATCACACTGTTGACTCATGTTAAGTGTGTGGTCTACTGTGTTCCCCCTATAATGATGTTAACCCTGGGAACGCATTTTTCTTGCACTATTTGTGCCTTCTTGTTAATTCATTTTGTTCTCTCCTCACTTTTCTGTCTATATTCCACAGCGTGTATTGCCCACTCTTGCCTTTCTGCATCATTAACACTCTTGCTGGATCTCTTTGTTTGGGTGCTTCCAGACTGCGTCACCATTTTTGACTGGGATTCATCTGCATGCTGGCAAGGTCAGGTTGCACGACTTTAGATGACTGGGAGACCTTGTGCAGCAAATCAGCTTCCCCCAAAGAGCAAACTTTTAGCAGTTAGGAAAGTGAGGAGGAAATGCACCAGAAAGTGTGGAAAAACACTTGCTTTGATGCAATGCTGTCTAATCTCTCCACAGATGAATGCCCATTAAATAGCCAAAATAGTCTAATCTCCCTGCAAACAAATCAGGATGAATGCTCAATAAACAAGTTATCTGGAAGTATAATTTGCTAACCCACTTCTTCTTCCTTTCCACTCCTTGGTGCGCTCTCTCTCTCTCTCGGCACTACTATAAATTCACCTGCCATTCTCTCAGTTACTCCACTGGAATCTCTTCTCTCCAAAGTTTTCCTGCATCCCCATTTCTCTAATTCCAGTTGTTCCCTTTCCCTACTCCACTTCTATCCCTTTATGCACCTCTTGTTTTTCCCACCCTACAAACTTCTATGCACCCCGTGCGATCTCATTTTTTCTCCACCCCATAATTCTCTCTCTCCTACCTACAGCAACATAGATCTTGGTGCACCCCCCCAAACTTTGCTGCCCCTGCCTTTTTCCTACCTTGTGTTGTGCAGGCCTACTCTAATCTAAAATCTAATCTAATCTACCATCATGATAATCTGGATGGTTTTCTTCCTAGTGTCAGCCTGTGATAATAAAGTACAGTAGATATGCTCTAAATGTCACTTTCAAAGAAACTTTCCCCCTACTTCAGATGCCGTACACAGTGAAATGTTTCTATTAATTTTCCCCCTGAAAAAAAACTTTAAATCTCTGAGTGCTGCCCAGACAATTATTGCCACTTTGTGTGTCATAATAACACTAAAATGAAAGTTAGAGAAGCTGAAAGCAGACGCACGATCAGGAGACAATAACAAATGAGTGAAACAATTACCTTGAACTTTGCCACAGATGAATAAATTACTGTTTTGATACTCAGGAAAGGCTCAGTTAAATGGGTGAAGCACTGCTAAAATATTGATTACTTGGCAACATAAAACACCCCCACCCCAAAGGAGATTGTCCTTTTGTCTTGGAACAGTCCCTCAAAAATGTTGCACTGACAGGACTGCTTAATAGTATTACCATGAAAAAGAATTGATGTTTGCTGAAAATGAAGATACTCTTTCATTCCATTCTTAACTTTGGCCTCCAGAGAACTAATTTACCAAGACATACTTTTTTCCCTTGCATTTAAGGACACTGCAGTTCACACTTTATATTAGACACTCTGATGCGTATTAATGACGACTGTGGTAAAATTTTCATACATGAATTTATTTTTCCTAGTGATCCACTTTTCAGTTCACATTAAGCATAGTCAATATGAATAACAGTTACGTGCCCCTTTCCCAGCACAGCACAGTAAATGTCATCTGCAGCAGAATTCCTTTAACAAGAGGATTGATATCCCTCCCCCCTTTTATGGTGATTAATCCTTAACCGCAACAAAAAATAAGGGACACATCAGCACACAGGATGGGCTGAATAAAATGTTTTCCGTCCAAATGAATAAATTGTTTTGCTTTTCCTAAAATTATACTGTCATTGCCCCTGTTTCTGCTGTTCAGGCTCTTTGTCGCCATGGCTAGGTAGACAAAATGGGAAGAAGGATAAAGTGACTGCAGAAAGTGACAGTGATGGGGCAGTAGCCTTCTTCACACACCCCTCAAATGTCCTGGGACATCCCAATGTTGGGCTTATAAGAGACCATGGTGACCCAAAATGCGCATGACTCATCCGGGAGGGTGGCCAGGAAGATGCACATTCCAATTTTGGGCTGGGGTATGGCTTCAGGTGACAAAATTGTATTGTGCTCTCTTGGTGGGATCGACACATTCCACAACAATCTTTGCCCCCTACAACCAGTAAGTATAAATCTCAAAGTCTCCAAGCATTAGAAAAGCTAGAGGGAGTATCTTCTCTGGTTTAATTTTGGTCTTTTCCAGGCAGCAGGAGAAAACAGAGATGGAAGTTTGGTGTTATCCAGTGCTTTTTTTAAAAAAAAGTTTAGGGGTACTCTCATTTTGACCCAAGAAAATCACCATTTTATAGTTTAAATCGGGAAAAATAAATACAGTAAATGGACAAAAGTACAAAGAGCATGCATTACTCATATTGAAATACTGCCCCTCAGTGAGGCCAAACTTTCATCAGTAAAACACCACACATCCACATTCCACACTGCTTCACACATTAAACGCTTGCTTCCATCTGAGTCTCAGGAAACACCGGGACAGGAAATGAGGTCGCTATTGGGGGTAGCAATGGAACTGACGATTCACCATGCAAGAGCAGAAACTAAACATTTTTTTAAAAATTGTTTCATCTCCCGTTAGATTCACAAAATATTAAGGGGTATGCGTACCCCTGTGTCCCCCCCCGAAAAAAGCAATAGGCGTAATCTACTGAAGGTAGTTGCTGAATTTTTTGTGAATATAGGGTTGTGCCATACGTCCAAATTTTTACTTCTTAAAATATGGCAACCCTGGAATAGAAATGACTTTCACCATTTATCCCAATTATCAGTTAAAGTCACATTTGGATTGGTAGGGAAGAAGGCATGCGGGCAAACAGGAAGTGGCACTAGGGCCAATAAGAGGCAGAGACAGAGACCAGGAGAGGTGGAGACAGCCAATTCCAGTTTTGTCCCCATCCTTCTGCTGAGTTCTACAAGTGACATGAAGGATGAGTGAGATGACAACCAAGGCCACTCCTCCACCCTGACTGGTTGTAAGTAAGACGGCAAGTTGGTAGGAGCTAGCTGAGGGCAGACTGAGGCTAATGGGGCAGCACCCCATTCAGCCTAATGGACCAGCCTTCCTTGTATTACATGGGTAAACTCCTCAGTTGCAGCCTTGAACTGCTGTCAGGTCCTTTATCTTGATCTCCTGAGTTGCTTTGCCTACGTAGACACAGCTGTTATTCTATCATGGATTTGGTATTTATTCTAAAAAAGCTATATGCTAAATGATCACTTGAAGGTTCCTGTGTAAATACTTATTCAATTTGCCTGTGTTTGACTGATGAGGTCACTGCAAGATTGCTGCTCTTGGCCAGCTATATATATTAATTTTTTCCAGAGGTATTTGCTTAACAATTTTAATTCCTCACCCTGTTTAGTATGGAATTCATCTTGTGGCTTGCAAAGACCTGTTTCCCCAACCCCCCTGCCCACCGCGCAGAGCAAATGGTAGTTTGCAGGTGTTTGGTTCCTCATGGGACCAGCCCATTTTCCTCATCGTCTCTTTGTCCATTTAGAAATCAATCATGACCCTACAAATATTTAAGCTGACATAATCTGTAAGTGTGGTGTAAAACACAAAACCTAGACTTGCTTTTCATTATTTGCAGATGCTACGGTCATCCCAAAGAAATGGCCCAGTGTCTTGACTCATCTTGAAAAATGTTCAACATCTGCCAAAGCATGCTAAAATGTGATAGATTTTGGATAACTAGAAACACATGTTATGCTTATTTATTGCTTTGTTTTATTTCATATATTGATTTAGATTTTCTTAGAGAGAAAACAACAGAAATGTTTGATAACTGGAAAGTATTTGATTAGCTGTGGCTCTGGGCTTTCTTAGCATCGTCCAGCCATGGGATCTCTGTGGCCATTTCACCTTTTCGTTCAGAGCAGTTGTTCTACTCACAAAATAGCTGCATTATCTGTGTGTCTGCCTGTTTTGCCATAATGAAGACAACTGGACTTGTAATAGTCCATTAAATGGTCTATTAAATAATGTAGTTGCTGGAGGGTCCCTGGTAATATTGTATAGAGTGGCAGGATAATAATTTTGTAATTCAGACGTTTCACGCATTTCCTTTCTATTACAGCTGTTTGAAACAGCTTTTGAAGAGTTTTCATAAATCTTTCTACTTCTCAGTTTGCCTCGGGCCAACATAGAGCCATTTTTTTTTTTATTAGAACCCTAGATACACAGCAAATAAGGCGAGTTCTTTACTTTTAAATGTGTTTGACCATTATGGCGTAGCTATGCAGCAGCTTCACAAGATGGAAAATAGTTTCTGTCCAATTTAGGCACCCACATGAAGGATAACTATGGTTACAAAAGCTGCGTAAATGTAGAATAACCCCACAGGAGCAAACCAGAACATACCAGAATTTGCACTAGTGTGGATCGCAATTAAATTGGGCCTACTTCTTAAAATACGGGTAATTATTGGTATATTTATTTATTAAACTTGTATAGTGGACTCGCATTGATATTCCATAGTTTTCTACTTAGAGGGATCATACTGGAATTTGCTTCACATGACGAACAGCCCATGTTGTCGTATAGAATGGCAAGAACCTATCAAGTGAATTCTGCATAAGCTACACAGGTATCTTTACATACGGAAAGGCCACAGGTTTAAACCTTCACATCTCTAGGTAGAATGAGGAAAGACCTGTCTGAAATCCTGGAGAGCTGGTGTTGGTCAGTTTGGACATTAGTGAATTAAATGGACCAATGTTATGGCTGAATGTTCTTAATGACCTCCCTAAGGAGATTTGACAGGTGTATCTGTTTGTGTCCCCACCTCCCATTGAGGATAAGGTTATCCATGGTTTCCAGCTATGCTAGTTATGCTAGTTTCGCTTTCAGAGATGGTATGCCTGTCAATACCAGTGTTTGGTTCCTCATAGGGCCGGCCCATTTTCCTCCTCATCTCTATGTCCATTTAGAAATCAAGGGACTCATACAAACTCATTGCTTTTTAGGCTTATTCTTGCAGCACTAAACTATTTTGCCATTGTGTATGAACCAGCCTAGCAAGGATATGAAACCCTGGTTTGGTCATTTTCAACAAGCCAGCTTAAAAGCTAACCACAGTTCATCCTTGCCATATGTACGGTGGTACCTCGGGTTAAGAACTTAATTCGTTTTGGAGGTCCGTTCTTAACTTGAAACTGTTCTTAACCTGAGGTACCACTTTAGCTAATGGGGCCTTTCATGCCGCCGCCGCCTGATTTCTGTTCTCATCCTGAAGCAACGTTCTTAACTCGAGGTACTATTTCTGGGTTAATGGATTCTGTAACCTGAAGCATCTGTAACCCAAGGTACCACTGTAATTACAAGACATGGTTAGTTTAGAAATAAAAGTCTCTTCTTCATGGCCATGCACAAGGATGGAAGGAAAAGGGGACCACACAAGCCCAGCATTTATTGCTGTGTCACTAAACCATGTTTTAGGGCCATGGGCAAATCATGCTAGTATTCCTCAATGGTGACCCAAACACAGTAAAACATCCCACCAAGTAAACACTCTCTGATCTTCAGCTTATGGACTTTTAGAAAGTATTGCAAAATATCTATTTCCCCCCAAAGGATTTAGTAATATTTTGTTTTACGGTTGCATCTTTGGCTCTGTGTTTAATTGCGGATGCTTAAATGTTTTTGTTTTGTTTTATGATATTTATGATTCAAAAGCTACTTTTTTGGCTATAGGATATCATGAATGGTATTGACTCCTTTTATTTAATAAGTAAAATGAAATAACAATGGTGTAGAGACCTGCTGCAAAAGTTATTTGATCTTGGACGTGTTTCATGTTACTAATAATTTTTGTAGATCTTCATAAATTTCACCCAGTATGTTTTGTCTAGGGACAGTTACAAATCTACCCCTCTTTTCCCCTTTCTGTTTCTCTTCCTGTTGGTAGTTTTTCTCTTTTTTGAGGTAAACCCTATCCAGAGCTTAAGCTATTTGTGGCTGTACCACAACAGCCAAAACAACCCCACCAATTCTTTTGCAAAGGCCTTTTGCTGTTGCAGACGTGCAGTTTCAAGAGTGATGAGGCAACTTTTCAGAGCCATTTGGACTGTAGAGGTATGGAAGTTTCTTCTCTTTCCACCCCACCAAAATACAAACCAGGTGCACAGAACTCAGTTCTAGGGGGGGGGGGGGAAAGCATTGAAAAACCAAATTCTGTGAACCAGCAAAATCACACTGGCTCACTATATTACCTTACAACTGATTGGCCAACAATCGGGTTGTCCCAATTTTTAACATCTTTCCAGCTTTGTCTGCGTTAAGTTTAAAATGTTTTGTTTTCATACTGTCCTTGTCTGACCCACTCTGGAACCTGTTAATTTCCTTTAACCTTTGTCTTAAATTGACAAAAGACCAGTGGGGCAAATTTGTTTTTCCATATGGAAAGGTTTACATTTCTCCCAGACACATTTCTGTGTCTTGCGGTTACTGTGAAAGGTCAACTATGCTATCAACACCCTCACCTTTAGAACTTCAGAAACAGCAGCGATTGTTCTGCTTCTATATGTACTCTATTTAATGTGCCTGTCTTTGTGGTTTATTATGTTCTAACAAAGCTTCTCAAAAAGATAAGCTTCCTGTTCGGGCAGCAAAGTTTTCTTGAAGCTCCTCTTTTGATGTACTGGCTAGTTTGGAAACGATATTTTGTTTCATCAACTCCCTGCATCCATATTAGTCATCATCACTACAAGGCCCGTGGTTTCTTAAGTTTCATTCATTTATTTAAGATATTTACACTCAACTTTTTGAGGAAATCCCCCATAGGGTATCTAGGACTCATCAGAAAGACTTTGGGGATTGGATGCCCTGCCCCTGACCCTAATAATGATTATGTCTCCAAATGAATAGAATTGATAAGTTGCAATTCAGCAACTTAGTTTACTTTGTTCCAAGACAACCACTTTAAGATCTGTAAGGGTGTTTGAGGTGTGGACCTTATGACATCAACAGATCATTTGGATCTGATTTTTACATTGTGTGTACTTAGCAGCTTAGCTTTCACGTATTCCAGTTCTTTTCACTCATATCATTCATTGTTCTTCCACCGCTTACCATCCACACTAGCAGAAGGAATCTTACAGAACGTATGAAATGTATGCTTGCTACAGACCCAGGTGAGGAGCCAAGCCCTGGGGGAAATGTGCATGCTTCTGTGGACTGTGTTAATTCAGACGAAGGGACTTGTGTGACTCTAAAGTCTGCTTGAGCTAGTGTTAAAGATTTGCAAACTGCTGGTAAGCAGGTGGACTGTGATAAAGGGATATTATATTTAAAAATCAGATGGAGATTATGAGGGAATAGTCCTCCAAAATGTTCATGCAGCAATGAGTGAAAAGAGTCCCATTCCGGCTGGATTCTGAGAGGGGAGGAGAGACGGAGGAGGGAGAAAGGTTGTTTTCTGCTGCTCCAGAGAAGCGGACACGGAGCAATGGATCCAAACGACAAGAAAGAAGATTCCACCTAAACATTAGGAAGAACTTCCTGACAGTAAGAGCTGTTTGACAGTGGAATTTGCTGCCAAGGAGTGTGGTGGAGTCTCCTTCTTTGGAGGTCTTTAAGCAGAGGCATGACAACCATATGTCAGGAGTGCTCTGATGGTGTTTCCTGCTTGGCAGCGGGTTGGACTCGATGGCCCTTGTGGTCTCTTCCAACTCTATGATTCTATGATTCTATGATTCTACGGTATTTAAATCTGTCACGGTTTGAAATTATTACAATTAGGGTTTTAAAATTGCTATCCACCCGAGACCTTGGAATGGGGGTACACTATACATTTAAATGAAATAAATGTTTTCAAGGTCGGACCATGGGTTGAGCTGGGAACTGGGAGCTGTGGGGTGAAGTCAGCCCCCTTTCTGATACATTCAGATCACAACCCCCTACAGTAAAGTCCATGTGACGGTTTGTCAGATTAAATCCTTGTATCCAGTCACATGCTGATTAACGCAGAGCATCAAAAGACAGCTGCAATATCTTACCTTCGAGCCCCATCTCTTTATAGTTTCAGGAGACCGGTTGAGACACACCTTTTTGGGTGGGTTATTTGAGGAGTAGAGATTTGGTGAGGTGAATGGATTAGCTGCTGCTGCTGTCAGTAAATCGCTACTTAGTGAGTTGTTCTGGCTTGGTCTGAGGAAGAGCCACAGCTCAGTGTGGAGAAGGTCCCAGGTCCTAATCCCTGGTATCTTCAGATAGGACTGGGAGAGGCCCCTGTCTGAAATTCTGGAAAGCCAGTGTGGACAGTACTATTTTATTATTATTTTAAAAATTGACTCCATTGTAAACTGTCCTGTGGCTTGTGTGAAGACTGGTATATAAATGAAACCAAGCAACGGAAAAGAACTTCAAAAGTTTCTTAACACAAACCAACTATAGAAGCCTAACTGTAATAAATATCCAAGAAGGCCACCTGGTGGCAGCACAGTTACATGTTTGTCATTTTCCCCATCTGCTCGGCAGCATTGCATTAGGTATCGCCTTGTCTCTACTTCATGCGAATGCAACATAGCAAGAGAAATAATATAGCAGCCTATCCCCGATATTAATAACCAATGATTTCTCTTATCTTATGTTTAAATACATCTTTAGGAAAATAATCCACATAGTTAAGGCTTATGAGAAATTAATTGCTGCCTAGTTAATGCAGCAGCCAGTATAAAAAGATGGCTCAGCATGTGGTCAAAATATCTATTTTTCTGAGTGGATGAAAACCGGGTTTGCAAGTTGAGCCTGGTGCTCGTGGAGCTAAATTAAGTCATGAAAAGGAGATAACACAATGTACTATCATTTTAAAGCAATTTAATCACAAAAACTAAAAAATTTGGAAGCAAATAGATATTTTACTTAATAGAAACCATCTGCACTGTACAGTAGGCAAATGGTATAAAAATGAATAAAACTGTCTCTGGAGGAACATGACTCAGGCACCAGCTTATATAATGAAGATGTATATGTGCCTTTTAGCATTTGCATTGTCTATTAAGCTAGGTAAATCGCACCACTAGTGTGGGCAAAACAGTTACAAATTTTATTACCATCATATGACTGATGACAAATGCAGTAATAGAAGTAATAGGTATTAGACGGGGCTCGTTCCAGACCTAAGTGGTTTTGCGTTTCAGGGCACTCGGATGTAGCTGAATCTTTATTGAGTGATGGGTAACAGACATCGGAGGTTAGCTGCTATTGCTTTAGAGACTAAAGTCCACAAGGGCAGCCTTTTAAACTGGTTTAGGCTCCGTTCCCACTGCTTGATTCAGACCCACTAGGGAAGAGCCTAATCTAAATTGACTTTCACGCCGGACGTTGAGCTGGAAGGATCCAGGCAGATGATCTTTAAAACACTCCTTTAGTCTCGCCGTAAAGGAGCAACATGCACCTATTTGATACAGCAATGCTTTTCTTCCTGGGCAGAAACTGCTGGAACTTACCTTTCCCTGTTGCCATTGTTAGATTTTAGTACTTTAAAAAGGTCTCCCTGCAATCACTGCCGGATCTTCACAATATGGTGCTCCAATTATATATATACTCTTCCAAAACGATGGGAATAGCGTAAGATTGTGTCTATAGCAGTCCAACTGCAACCAGCTCCTCCCCATAAACTGAATCTTCAGCACAGTTTTATAGATCTGATGTAATGTTCTGTGTGCTTCCTCTTACCCAACAGCTCTTTATCATTTGTAACAAAAGGTCTGAATAACATGCAAAAGAACCAGCATTTTCCACGCTGCCCAATTCTGACTGTTTGTTAACTGTGCAGACACAGGCTGCTAGTATTATTTATTATTACTACTTTGTACTTTGAATAAGTTTCTACATATGAAATTTCAAAAAAGAGCTCTTATTTTGCTTTAGAAAAGATGGAAACTGAAGCTCACTTTGTTCCCAGCTGCACTTGAAGCAGATTTAGCAATAAAAGCATTTCATGTTAACAAATATGTAAAGTAATAAACAAACCACAAACCCTTCTCCCCACAGATTAAGACTTCGGTGACTTCTAAGCAATTAGAAGCAATTTTCTATCGCAAAATCCTCACTTTCTGTTTTGCTTAGGGTTGCTCTAATACAACCCAGGCAACTAACCTACACTAATAATAACAACACCAGAGAACTCCCAAGTACTGTACGAACTCTAGAGAGTAAGTCGCTTCCAAGACAGAGCTTGCTTTATTTCTGAATGGTCAGTGACATTTCCCCTCTCATAGCTCTGACGGTGGCTTGTGATCAAGAGCATGCTCGAAAGTGATCAAGAGATGCCGTGTCCGGATAAAAGTTCTGGCACTTTGCAGTTCAGGTGAATAACATTTAGACAACTCTGAATGATTGCTCATCCTTTCAGTGTCTGCATACAGAAAGGGAGAGTGTTGGGGTGGGGGGTGGGGAGCACACTTCCAACCAAGCACAACCACAGTAATTTTTAAGGTTCTCTGAAATTGTCCAAGGGGCTATTCATGGGAAAAAAGACATTCTTAAAAAAACAAACCCAAAACCGGAGGAGATTTAACATTGTTATGATATCTGTTTTTCTTTTACATTGGCATTCCTTTCAGAGTGGAATTGATCTGATCGTGGTAGTTGAGGGAGTAAAAAAAATGCTTTTATGCAGGGTTTTTAAAATATATTGTTTTGTTTCTTTCTGCATGGATCCTTAGAATGTTTTTCTCTTGTTTTTCTTTTCTTTTTTTTTTTAAAAGAGAGAGCCAATCATCAATATACAAAATAATTTTTCACAAGTCTTGTGAATTCTAATACACCTAATTTTTTTTTGCCTATTTCTTAAATGCTAAATCTTCAACACCAACATATTAAATTAAAGAAAACCACACAGTTAATTACAGCCTGATTTTTGTTTTAAAAAAACCTGATTTTGAGCTCTCTGGTGATCTAATTGGATCCAATAATAAAAAGCACTTTTGCTGTGTTAGCATGCTATCAATAAATAAAAGCAAGAGAAAATAAAGCTGTAATTTTGCTCTTTTAAATATCACTTTCTTATTGTGTGTGTGTGTATGTTTGTGTGTATTACATAAACTTTAAAATGTTTAGAATTTGATTTTTTTTAAAAAGCCTGATAGCTAAGGTCTAATAGGTGCCAAGAAGAAAGAAATAAAAGAAAAAAGAAAAGAAAAGCCAAGGTTTTTATTTGTTTGAGACGACAAGAAACGACATACATTTCTTTAGTATGAGATGATGAAACTAATGTTGGAGCTATCCTTGCTTTTCCATAGTGTGGTCAGGAAAATAATCTGAGATGTGTTGTTTGGTAAATATGCTTTCTATTGTTGTTGTTGTTGTTTTTAATATCACCTTAGGCTGCAATCCTATGCTCACTTACCTGGGGGTAAATCCCATTAAATTCAGTTGAGCTTATTTTGGTGTAGGTATGTATGAGATTGATGTATGGGACAATTACCTTGTCATAGTCAGGAAACCTTGACAGAAAAATAATACAATTGAAAAATGTAAAATAATAATAATAATACCCAACTCCTAACAGTTCTACAAAATAACTAAGAAATGATAATGGATAGACCAGAAAGAAGTACAGGAAGAAGGAGGACAGGGTTTTTGTTATGGAATATCAGGAAGGGAGTAAAATAAAAAATAATAAAATGCCTGCACTTTGGAATTAGGTTTACTTGAGGTTGCTGATTGATTCTGATGGAATGTTGTTCTTTTGTCTGTCGGATGATCAAATTTCTGCTCATTGTCCTTTTTTCTCTTCTCTTCTCTCTCTTTTTTTTTTTTTGAAGTTGCCCCATTTAAGCATATTTAAAAGGCCATGCCAAGGGCACAATTAAAACAAAAATCCATTGCCAATTTTAAACTGAAATAGTTCAAGCCTGAATTTTCTGTATTACTCAGCACTTGTGGTTTTCAAAGTCTGGCTTCATAAAGAGATAATGGGGCCCAAAACCATTTGGAAAATCCCAAATGGAGCATGATCACTAATGACCACTCTAATTAAACAAGGCTAAGTAAACAAGCAAACAAAACAAAAATCCAGCTCAAATTTCAGTGTCGTCCTAAAATAAATAAATAAATAAATGGATAAATGTTGGGGGTTTTTGTTTTGGGGTTTTTTTTTTTTTAAAAAAGAAAAACTTGACTTTTATCCAGTTACTACTTTGGCCCACAAGATGGCACTCTTAAGCTTTGTAACAGTTTATTTTTCAGAGAAGTGGAAGGGAAGGGGAGAGAGAGAGATGAGGATATGAGGAAAGTGGGAAGAGGGGGGAGATAGAGCGAAGAAACAAAAGTTGGAATCCAAACTTAAAGCTAGTTAGACTTCTCTGGCCATTCCCAACCATGAAAGATGGCGTTCCTTTCCCATAAGCCTCTTTGCTGAAAAACCTTTGTCTGTCCTTTGAGCCCCTCTCTAAAGCTAAGGCATCCAGGTAGCCACATTGAATGGGTCAGAACCTAAGCTGACCTCCTTTCGGGCCTTGTTATAATCTTTCTTGTTCCATGAGGGGCTGCTGGTTTCGACTTTGGTGGGAGCTGAGGGGTTCCTCTGCACCTTGTGCCATTTGCTTGGAATATTCTGGGCTGGGGCCAACCCATTTTGAAGAAAGAGCAGGGAAAGAGATGCCCAGACCTTAAAAAAAAGAAAGAATAAAAACAAAAGCCAGAAAGATTTTGAAAAGGGAGGAAATGCAGCTTTCTTCCTCAGGCATTTGCCAGTGCTAAGGTGATACGTCTCAAACCTTATTTACACCTAAACAAATTTGTGGCAAGGAACAAAGGCCCATCCATGCAGAACCTTATTGCTGTTGGATTCATTCTACAATAAGGTGCGGGAAAGGAAAAATATCCCAGGGCTTTTCTTTTCTTTTTTTTAGCCCCTGCCCCCGCAACCTGGGTTATTACAATGGTTTTATCTGCCTATGTGAGAGATATGTCGGCGTCTGTCTGAAAAGTCAGCAAATCACAGCACACCAGCCAAGCTATGGAAGCAATCACCACTCTTGCCTCCATTCCTGCCAGGTGGCTTTGGCTGTTGTAGATGTGGCTGTGGAGAAATTTTTCCAGGCCTGCAGTCTCAGTACATATGGTTATTGTTCAACCAGTAGCCAGGCACATATTTTAGACTACATTTGTGTGAATGTTGCTGAGGGATATGCTATGTTTCGACTAGTGAATGCCAGGGCTGCTCATTTCCTTTTATTCCCTACCAGTGATGTGAATTACTGTCCTCGTGGACAAGGAACTGTTGTCTGTCTATCTATCTATCTATCATCTATCTATCTATCATCTATCTATCTATCTCTCTCTATCCACAATAACTCTTACAGTGGTACCTCGGATTACATACACTTGAGGTTACAGACGTTTCAGGTTACAGACTCCGCTAACCCAGAAATATTACCTCAGGTTAAGAACTTTGCTTCAGGATGAGAACAGAAATCGTGTTCCGGCGGCGCGGCGGCAGCAGGAGGCCCCATTAGCTAAAGTGGTGCTTCAGGTTAAGAACAGTGTCAGGTTAAGAACGGACCTCCAGAACGAATTAAGTACTTAACCTGAGGTACCACTGTATTCTCTCTCTCTCACACACACACTTATAAGCACATGGGAACTGCATTAACTGGAAGCTTACTTTATTTCAGAGCAGGCAGGTACACATTACGACAAGTACAATAACCAGCATTAGTATAAACGTTAGGTCATCCAGTTTTGCGAAAGCAAAGATAATGGCAATTTTGTCCTAATTAAAACATCAGATCTGTAACAGCAACAGGTTACCGCATCTCAGGATGAGTGTAATGCTATGCCTAATACGAAAATAAAGGAATAACCTCTGACATCCCCTCCTATCCCATTAAAGCACATCTGAGGGCAATTCAGCAAAGCTATGGGAATTCTTTGTACATACCCTATGTGACAGTGAGTGCAATCTGCCTTTAGGGATGTGACAAACTGCCTCACTGTCACACACACACACACACACACAAACACACACACACACACACACCCAATTCTGGCAAGCACCAAATATTGAGGCTTTAAATTTCATCAGTTGGTAGCTACAAAATCAAATAGAAGCAGTTAAGTGTGACATCTTAAATCGTATTGCAAATACATTTAATTCCAGCAGGCATGACTTAGCTTGTATTTGTCGTCTTCTATATCTCAAATTCCCCCTCTTTCAAGAGTTTCTACCATATTTGCTGGGGCCAACCACAGCATCTGAGCCTCTCTTAGAGGTGTGACTGCTGAACAAGGAGAAGTTTGGACCTCCTCTTGTGTTGACCTTTATTTTCAGATGTATGAGGGTCAGTTCTTGCTACTAAGTACTTAAGGAAATTGTACCCTGCACATGCTTGTTAGTGCTGTCTTCTTCTTTACTGTTGCTCCACCTGTTCTGGGCCTGAGACCTGGGACTAAAAAACAAGGCTGGTGTCGATGGCTTTAAAAGGATATTAGCAACATTCACGGAGGATAAGTCTAGCAACAGCTTTTTCTGTGATGGGTAAATTTAGCTTTCAGGTTTAAAGGCAGTGAATACCAGTTGCTGAGGAGCAGGAGCAGGCTGGTGCCTTAGTTTCCCTTTCAGAATCATCCAGCTGGGCGTTTGGGGAAACAGAATGATGGACTAGGAAGAGTCTACCTAGTAGACCTATAGTCTGATCCAGCTAGGCTGCTCATAAGATGCTGAGCTCTGGTGAGCTCAGATGAAGCCCTGTTCCCTGCTCTGCATTGGTTGGCTTTGTGGTAGAGCTCCTGGTCTTTCCTAGCTTAACTGTGTAGAAGTATTGGAGTTTAACTCTCTTTTACAAGGCCTGTGGAAATAAAGAGAGAAACTGGTAGGTTTTAAGGTTTAAGTCACGTAGGTATATGTGGAAGAAAGATATTCAGGCTGGCCTCTAAGATAAAGTTATAGGGTTCCATTCAGTAACTATTAGTCTTGTCTTCTTTATTTACATATTTACATCCCACTTTTAAAATGGCGAGCCCTTCATGCAGCAGCCGGCAATAACAAATTCAAGTATTATTTAAAGCAATGGCAATCATTGAACAATAATTTCATAAAAGCAATCTAATTATAATTACACAAACAAGCATCAGTGGTTACCCATAAAACCCAGCACATTCATGTAAAACTGAAGAAATACAGCATAGCATATTAATTAAAAGTGGGTTGGAATAGAAAAGTTTTGAAAGCCCATTTAAAAGATAATAAAGAAGGAACTATAGGGATATCCCTTGGGAAAGACTTTCAAAACCATTGAAAAGACCCTTCTGTAATGCCTAGCAATTGCATGGCCCTCTTCTCTCAGGCCTTTAGCTAATTAAACAATCTGTGGCCTTTTAAACTGTGTGTGGGGTTGTTGTTGTTGTTTGTTATTATGGTATGTATTTTTGTGTTTTTATATTGTAAACTTTTCTGTGATCCTTGGATGAAGAGCGGTATAGAAATTTAAATCACAACAACAACAACTGCTTCATTGTTTTATTACTACTTAAAAAACTATTTTAAAAAAACCTATTTAAGGGATAATTGGTTGACATGCTGAATTTAACATTGCACTACTGTTTTTAAAGATCCTCAAAAATATATATCTTGCCTTTTTGAAAAACGGCTTCACCACCTCAAGTATCATGGATACGACACACAGGTTTTTAAATACAAAACATAAATAAAAATTACTAGTGTTCTCATTATTTCACTCACCTTTGTATGTCTTCCAGCAAGTGATGCTGAAGATCATATACGTGCTTGTGGTAAATTTGTATGGTTGTCTGTCATATCATCATTCAGTCAAGAAATTACAATGGGAAAATAGGGCCAGAGTTTAACCAGGTGTTGTCGTCGTCATCATCTCTTTGTTCAGATTTGTATCTTTTCCAGCAATGACACTCAAAGCAGCTAACATCAATAATATGAGTATAATAAAATATTAGAAAATACAGTGCAGCAGCAATACAATACAAACAACATAAAAACAAGTCAAGTCAAACATCAATAAAAAGAAAGTTTGTTTTTCTCTATTTTAAAACATAGCTGTATAGGTCAAGAGGCTGTCCAAATAAAAATATATTTGCCACCACCAACAGAAGGTCCTCTGACATGGGACTAGCTAGGCCTGCCTTGGCAAGGAGCTGCTGTTGTTCTAATATATACAAGAGTTTTGGGGGGAAAGGGATGATACAATGGGGTGTGACGGGGAAATATTCCGGGTTGCACTTCTGCTGAACAGACAACCTCTTTTGCATAACAGCCTTGGTTCAAGACAAAGCCTCTTGCCTAATTCCTTCACAGTTAGCTTCTGTACGTTACTAATGGCTCAACAATTTCCAGACTTGGCTGGCAGTCCTCAGCCATTTCCATCTGTGTTTCTGGGTGCTCTCCAGCTGAAAGGCAATCCTTTTGTTCCTCTCCGAGTACTTGAATGGGAAACGACAATTACCATCCAGAACGCATTCTGAGCGAGATCAGGGAGACACTCCTTTGCTTTCTGAAAAGTCGCAGGGTTCAGAGGCCTCTCTCAAGTGAGCAGCCCAAATCAGTGTGAGGTTTGCAAGCAGGAGATGGACACGATTTGTCTGTGTATCCCTTGGCATATGGCCTGCTCACTGTACGCCGCACCACTAGTGAGTCTTCAGAGCACCACAAACCCGAGGTATCACTCCTCCCCAATCTCTCTGTTTTCATAGATTGCAGAATCTGCTTGCAGTCTGATCTGCAGCCCAGTGATACAGAACTATTTCTGTTTAAGGAGACTATTCTACTTGGCTTGGATAAACAGTAAATAAATTGGCTTACATCTAAAGGTGTGTGTGTGTGTGTGTGTGTGTATCTGTGCATGATTGTGTGTGCATGCAAACAATACTTTTGGATATCAATAAGCCCCTCCTGCTAGTCTTTTTTTTTAGATCTATCTTCTGGCTAATGTAAAGGGGTTTTAGAAGGCATGTTCTGCTCGATGGAGAGTCATAAGGAAGACACAATACTGTGATACAACTTGGAACAAAGGAATGTTCTTGCAGCGTTCTCCAAAGAGGCTTCTAAGATGTTATGGGAGGATGTGGCTTTCCCATCCCAGTCTTTGAAACATAGGTAGGCTTTGTAAGTCCCAGGGCTTATACATTGTTACTAATTCTTTGATTTGCTAGATACTACCTGAAAAGCAGGAAATTGCTGCTTGTCCTTAAATTTTTTTTTAACGGGTTTAATTGAGACAGAATGCTTGTACAAAATAAGAAATACATGCTTTTGTATTAGCTTTCAGAAAGATCGGAGCACATGTCCATTTCTAACAGGAGATATTCCTTTGTTATATCCTGAAGGCATAATAACTGTTGGTATTACTTTGGTTATTCTCTGTCCTCTCTCTGTCAGTGCAAAGTTGTACTGTATTCAGTCAAATCAACAGTCATATATAGAATAAAAACCCCACAGAGATACTGTTGGAAACACAATGTTCTACAGAGGTAAAATATACAGCCCATATACGATTCTTCAGTCTCATGAGCAAATTCAAATTGGCTGTTATTTTTGTTCATGTAATTCGTCTTGACTATTTTTCACATGGAAAAATGTACCATGAATTGATGGCGAAACATCACCATGAGAGTAAACTCTGCTGTGATTTCCACGATCATGGCAATGCCAGAAAAGTGCCAACACTATCATTGAAATCTCACAGTGGATTCTTGTGGCAAGAGTTCCCCCATTACCTTTTCTCCATGAAATGTAGATTTCCCAGAAATC
Source organism: Podarcis filfolensis (assembly GCF_964270895.1). NCBI lineage: Eukaryota > Metazoa > Chordata > Lepidosauria > Squamata > Lacertidae > Podarcis > Podarcis filfolensis. Next base: position 57,272,922 of record NC_139608.1, read on the forward strand.
TAGGTTTCTAGAGGGCCAGCTTTCAGCATTATGAGAAGGCACTCTACATTCCAGTGGTCTCTTCAGGCTAGTTCATATAATAGAACTTTGCTGTTCAGAAATATAGAATACCAAGAGCAGATGGGAGCAGAGCTCAAAGATGTTAAAAGGTTAAACATAAGCTAAAGAGGATGCTTATATCGCATTTAGGAAGCCAAAAGGAGTAAGGGGTGCCAACTATCACAACAGAAATACGTATAGGAAATTGCCTTACACTGAGGTAGACCATTGATCAATCACTCTTTCAACTATCCTGGGAAAACTGGAAGACCCCGTGTTTTCACACAAGAGCATGGTGGCCATTTTGGACACAATCCCGACTCAAAAAGTGCTTTGTTCAGGGTTGCAATCTTGCACAGGTCATGTGACTCACACGGGACCATGGCCTGGAAGATGCTTGGCCTGGTTTTTGGCCTGGACATGTTGGAAGGTATGCAGCGTAGCTGAGCTTTGCCTACACTGCCTACTTGCCAGGGTTCCAGATAGGAGTCTCACCCAGAGCTACCTAAAGATGCCAAAGATTAAACTTGGCACCTTTTGCATGCAAGGCATGCCACTCTGCTACTGAGCTATGACCTATCTCTTAAGTCCACCAGGTTCCAGGGCATGATCTCCATCTAGATTTACAGGTTCATTTTGTTTTGCTCACTAGCACTTTATGTACAGGACAAGTGAGCCTTCGTGGATACTCTGAATTTGGGAGACCTAATATCCTGCAATATGCCAGGCACTGAGATGAGCTACACCCACTGCTTTTTATCTGGGGGTACTCAAGTGCATGCAGTGCTGGTGCCTCCCTCCCTCCCCCAAACGTTAAAAGTGTGGCACTTATGGTAACAACTTCATGGTGCGTACTGACACCTTTTCTCTCTCTAAAAATTAAAAAATGGCTACATCTCCATAGTAGACATTGGCTTTGACCACATTAATGAAGGCATGTTACTGGAGGGCAGGGGCAGAGTGCTGTCTCTTAATTCCTCGTTTTTGGGGAAAGCAAGCAAGCAGCACAAATAACACCTCTTGTCATCAGCCCATCTGATCTGAGAAAGAGAAATTTGTGACAATATGTTAGCCTCTGAATAATAATAATAAAAAGCCAATACCACTTGTCATCCCCAAGGAAAAATAATCTTAACTACTCTGGCAACTGTCTATCTTGTGTGATATTCCCACTACTAGAAGCCACCATTTTTGATAAGAAAACAAACAACCTTCCAAAGCTACAGGGGGAATCTTTTCAGATACTTATAGGCCATTCTTTTGGGGATTAAAACTCATCAATCAATGATATGCCCTAACCTATCTTAACACCAACAGGGCTTTAGTAATGAGAATTATTATGGCGAGTACATAGGTTGATTTAGTCGCTGCATCCAAGAACAAATTCATACTGAACGTTGTAATCAGTATTATAAACAAAATAAGAATTTGCTTCTTTTTAAATATTAAGTTTTTTTTTACAGTGACTTTATTTCGCTGTTAGCTGAAAGAGCAATGCAATGGGGGACCCTGCAATACAATCATTAAGTGCAAATTACAGAGTATCTCCTGGGCTCACCTGAATTTTGCAGTTACTTGCCTCTCAAAGGGAGCATAATTTATCCCTGTTCATTTTTGGAACAAAAGATGTGCAGGTTACCAAAAAGATAGCTGCACTGGTTATTTTGGATTCAAGGGGAAAATCTTTCTCTGCTCCTAAATTGCCAGCTGAGGAGAGTAACTCATCAGTAGGTTTGGGGGACAGGATTGATCTTATTTACAATGCAGAATGTTCAATGGAAGGCAAAAGTGCTTTTAAAAGGAGCTCATGGAACACTTTGAAAATATTAATTAGTGTGTTGAAGCATTCTGCATAGCATATCATAGTAAAACTGCTCCAGGGGGTTGCTTGGAATGAATTATTAATATGATTCTCTCTTTCCCTGATGCTTCACACCCTGATTTTATGGGACTTGGAGTGGGTTGGGGTATTTTTTTTTAAGACTTGCTTGCTGTCTACTTACTGTGAATAGCGGTGGGGTTGATGGAGAGGGTCACCCTTCATTTTGGGGCCCAAGTGATTTAGATAAGAAGATCCCAATCTTTCAAAGCATAAATTAAATTTTGAGAGCGTTCCCCCATCCCCATAGATTGTATCTTCTCTTCCTAACAGCTGGACTTCCCTTCCTCTCAGTGTGACCTCTCAACTAAGCCAAGCCAGCTGATCACAGCACCTTCTCAACTCCTGTGGATTGTTTTCATCTCTTTGCCTAAGATGGTACTCACTGGTGCTGTGAATGACAAGATTCTCCCCCCACCCCCGGTTTCGTGTGTATTGCCAACTCGTGTTTCTCATGGGGCGGATTTGCAGAAATGCACTTTCCTATGGTGAGCTATACGTACGTGGTCGTTCTCAGGTGGATCTCAAGAGAAGATCCCTGTGGAACCTGCCTTTGTCAATCAATTCAACATGTGTTCAGTTTGCTGTATTTCGCAAGACTCGGAACCTGTCTGGTTGGAAGCAAAGGTTAGGCACCTCAGTGCATGTTGAGGAAAAGTGGCAAAATCAGTGGAACTGTGTCACCACTGTGCAGTGGAAAATACAGCTGTGGGAAACCCCATTTAGTATATGGCCCAATTACGCTCGACATAGTTTTACAATCTCTGTTTGTCATCAATATGTGATGCCAATTTTCAAGGCAAAGGAGTGAATGGAAACATTGTGGCTTAGTTGAATTAAAATGGAAAGATGGGAGCAAGAGAATGCAAAAGGTGGTGATTCTGTTTCTGTCTGGTCTATTCTGCAGTAATGTTCCTAATTCTGTTTTTCATGTAGTTCATACGCAAATTATGTAATACTTGGCTGAAAAATGTAGATCACCCAACAACAGGTCCTGACTCTTTTTGAGTAAGCAGCTTAAACACATTTATGGTGGATGTAGAATTAGGTACAAATATTATTATTGTTCCTTTAAAAAGACAAGGAGCATTTTCAGAGTAGACATTCTGCAAAATCAATTTTGAATAAACAATTGATAATATTGCAAAAGCCCAGTGCTTGCCCCCTCTCTCCACCAAGCCCCAAATCTCTAGCAATAATTTATGGCTTTGTAGATCACTGAAACATATTCATATCCATTTCTAACACCATAAAAAAGGGCAACCTGATCCTCTAAGGTGAATCCAACTTTATTCCATGGAATTTACTTCTATGTGCAGAATTGTAGACTTGACTTGCATTCCCTTTTCAGATGCTGGATTCCCAACTTCCATCACTCCCAGCCAGTATGGCCAGTGTTCAGGGATGATGGGAGTTGAGATCCAACCACACCTGGAGTGCCACTTCTGCTTTTTCACATCATGCTTTCATTGGTTGGTATCTGAAAATTATGCAGTGTTAGAATCTCTGTAATATTATGTTTATAGCCACTGATCAAGGCACCACACCAAAATATAGGGGAAGCCTTGCAATCAGGACTTGTTGTATCACTAAATGACATGCCATCACTTGGATGAGTTAAATTGATGATATTACATAGTTGGCATCCATCCTTCTTAGGAGTAAAGTCAAACCATTGGAGACTTACAGTGCCTGCTATGGCTGTAGAGACCAATAAAGGAGAGACATGTTTTATTGCAGCTGGAGCAGATGAAGGTTTCTGGTTTCACTGTTACAGATGCACCATGGTGTTTCTTCCTTTGTTGTTAATTTGTCCAGGTAATGCACTGCTATTTATTGAATCACAGATGTATAGAGTTGGAAGGATCATCTAGTCCAGCCTCCTGCAATGCAGGAATATGCAGTTGTCCCTTACAGGGATCGAAAGTCTCAATTGCAAGCCTGTGTCTGAATCTTGATGTGGTAGCATGATCATTAACTGGAGCAGCGAAGGCTGCTGGACTCCAAATCCCACCACCCCAGCCAGCATACCCAACAGCCAGGAATGATGGCAGTGGTAGTCCAGCAACCTCTGGAGCATCATTTCCCAAATTGGGGTCTCCCGCTGCTTTTGGACTACAATTCCCATCATCCTTGACCACTGGCCTTTCTAGTTAGGGATGATGGGAATTGTAGTACAAAACCAGCTGGAGAACCAAGTTTGGAAAACACTGCTCTGGAGGGTCACAGGTTTTTTCACATGATGCTTTCATTGGTCATCTGTGCATGATGGTGGAGAGTTTCAGAAGTGGAGAATGCAGCCCCTTTCCCGCATAAGAGATGTGAATGTCATTATGTCAGAGTTTATTTCTGCTACTGAAATCAGACAAACACACAGAGAACTATATGCCATATGTGAAGTCTTAAAAAGAGAGTTTTTAATATATTTTTCTGGAGGGAAATGGTTTCCACAAATGCTGGTTATGTTCTTCAAACGTAATGGTTTTAGTTTATTCAAGATGTTACAAAAATACAGTGGTTACATTAATAATCTTATAAGCTAATCATAGAATGGGAAATGCCAAGATGATTGTTAATAAAAATATAGGCATTTCTCAGAAGAGAGGCTGCACATAATTCTGCAGCCTAGTAATGGGGAACAGAAATTGGTGTCTTCTGCAAGAGTTTCAACACAAGTATATTGTGATTTACTCTATTTCCCAAGAGTGCAGCCAAACCAAAATCTCAGTGATGACAACTTGCTGCTATTATGACATAAACTTTATCATTAATAATCAAACAGATTGCGCTTTCCAGAGAGAGACTCAACAGATACTTCACAAAGCCACCCACTTGCTTTAGATGCTATACAGGATTAAAAAAATATTATTATTTTTTTGCCAAGGAAGGGTTTGACTTAACCCATTTCTAAGTTGTGAATATCACTGACTGACTATAATATCTGAGTGGGTAGTGACTGACCAGCAAAGAGAGCTTGGAGTTGTGGTGGATATCTCAATAAATATGTCAACCCAGTTTGTAGCAGCGGTGGAAACGGCAAATTCATTGTTACACAATGGGATTGAAAATAAAACTATCTAATACTTTTATATTGGAAAACACTTGGAATATTGTGTGAAATTCTGGTCAGTGTATCTCAAAAAGGACCTTGCAGAGCTGGAAAAAAAAAAGCACGGAAAAGGACAGCCAAAATAACCAGGGGGCTTGGAACAACTTCCCTATGAGGAAATCTTAGGAAATAATTAGTTTGGGGAAAAGGTGAGCAAAAATTAGGGTTTACAAAATTGTGCTTGATGTGGACAGACTAGCTAGATCTTTTCCTCCCTCCTAATACTAGAATCCAAGGTCCTCTAATGAAGCAGGTGGGTGACAGAAGCATTTATTTGCATAGTGCAAACAATGGATTTTGCTGTCCCAGAATGTGGGGATGGCCACTAGCTTAGATAGCTTTAAAACAGTATTCAACAAATTCATGGAAAATGAAGCTCCCAATGACTTTTGGTCATTATAGCTGCTGGTAAACAACAGGTGAGTAGTATCGCCCTAATTTCTGGAGAGGGCTTCTTGCCAACTTGTTAATAGTTTAAATTTGTAGACTTACCTAATTGCACAATCCAATACACATCTATTCAGAAGTAGTTCTGTGGGACTTTCTCTCAGGTATTGGGGCACAGGTTTGCAACCTCAAGCACTTTTCTTCCTTCAATGCCTTTAGCTAACAACACATTTTTAGAACTTTCCATGCTATCTTGTGATAAGCTACGGATTAGTTTCATTTCAGCAACACAAAAGTTTAGCAAAGAGGTGAACTAATAACATCAATGCCATCTTTATGGACTCTGCTTAACATGTTGGCTTGCTTCTTTGTGTTGGGTTGAGTTGACCTTATGATGCCAGTGAATGAGAAAACGATACATTTCTGAACTTGAATTCTGTCTCTGGATAGAGAAAATGCAGGAAAAGTTTGATGTAGTAAATCTAACATGGCAATTTAAATGTTTAATATGTGCACAAGGTAATGTAAAGCAAGTGAGCTACAGAATGTTCTTTTGGATAATTTATGAGGACTTATTTTTATTTATTATTCAGTGGAGAATTTAAACATTCCAGATTCTAATTCAAACTTTAAACTTTTAAAAAAAATTAAAGCTTTACTACAACATAGTTTAGCCGAAGACGTTAGAAAAGAGACTTTTTATAGCCTTGGTGTGTGTTCAAATTACAGCTCCTGCCGGGTTGTTGATTTGGTTGTACTGCTAAACTCTGAAGAAGCTTGCTGCAATGTTGATGGTGTACAGAGAGGTTGCAATTCCAGCTGGATTTTCATATTCTAGAATAAATTTCATTTCAAGCGATCCACTTAAAGCCAAAGCAATCTGCTTAAAGCCAGGTAGTGTCCACATGCAAATCTCCTCATGCTTCTGATCTGTGGTTTAGCGTGTCTATGAAAGCCTGAGAATCAGTTGCAGTAACCATCTTTTGTAAGACTGTGGAACATTGCTCTCTATACCTGCCTCTTAGGTGGAGACAAGTAAGATCAGAAGGTGTTGTGCCGGATGTGGTGTGCAAGCTGAATATGTGTGCCCCTTTAAAACCACCCCACCCCAGTATTATATGAAAGTCAGGGCCGGCCCACCCATGAGGTAAGGTGAGGTGATTGCCTTGGGCAGCAGAATCCACAGGGGCAGTAGATCCCAATGTAGATCTTTATACCCTGCTTGTTTCTGATGTAGGTCTTCACCCCCCCTGTTTCCTGGTGGGGTTTGGGGTGCCAATTTATGGTTTGCCTCAGGTTCCCAAATGGAAGGGGTTCTAAGAGTCATCTAGTTGTACCTCCTACAATGCAGGAATCCTGCCAAGAGTCCCACATGATTTCCCCAACCTAAATTCCTCCTGAAGTGCCTATTAGTTTTGCAGGAAACAAAGGCCTGCATGGTAACTTTCTTTCCCCTCTTCTTCAGTGACTAAAAGCAGTTTTCAGGCGGGGGGTTTAGGACTCCTCCAGGCATCCTTTATATTGATGCTTTGTGTTCATTAGGGTATCAGGGCACTTATGCATGATCTCACCTTCAAGACCTGCAAAGGTTTTGGAGTGGACATACTGCGTTGTTAGCAATCAGTGCATGTCCTGTAACTTCCTGCTGAAATTCTGACACTTTTATCTCTTTTTTGTTGTAAAAGAGTGCCGCCCCAGATGGCCATGATGTGATAGCATTGCGCAAGTATTGCAGAACAACTAATAGACTCTGATTTCCTCTTCATATTGTATAATATAGCAGAATGATGAGAGGGGGACAATCTTATATCAATCCATCACCGATGCACTAGTATTATTGCATCAATGGCAAGTTGCAGAATACACTCGCAAAAAGCCCCACACCAGTCTGGAGTGGCCTATGAGACAGATAAATGGCACGTGGGAAGGATTCATTTTCTCCTCTTTCCAGTCCTTGGATTCCCTTCTAGATTGGGGCCTGCTGCAGCTTTTATTTTTAGAAAGAGAAAGACATTTTGCCCTTTGATTTACACTGGAATATGCAGAAACGCAGATTAGACAACAGTCTGAAAATGCTTTGATCGTTATGCTACTCAATTAAAAATAAATAAATAGGAATGTAGCTGAGCTTCAGTGCACCTGGACTGCTGAAAACGTAGCCAAAGATGCTATAATTATAGAGTTCTCAGCATTTAAAAAAGCAGCCCAGGACATGGTGTGTTTTTTTGGCTTCGTAACTAAAACGGAGATTTGAAATCAGTTAAGACACTCTCTGTTTGCTGTGGTGAATGTACTTTGCACTAAACTTCAGCACCTGACCAATAAATTACAATGGCATTCTTTTTTTATAGAGGAAGAATAATAATGTGGGCTGTGTTTCCACCCGGTCCGTAGTAAGAATCTTGTTTCTTTTTTCCATTACCCGCAAATTCAGAATGAAGTAAAATGAGGTTTGGAAAATCATCAACCAAGAAAAGGGAATGTGTGCTTTTGGGGTTTTTTTTTGGTAAAAATAAAAATGAGGTGCCAGTACTCATGTATTGATAAAAGTGTTGTGGGTTTTAGCAGAAAATCACTGCCATGGGCAGTAAAAAAGAAAAAGAAAAGAGGCACTGGTGTGTACACACACACACACACACGTTATTATTGATCTGGGCTCCGTCTTAGGGTTAGTGCAACAGTAGCTATTAAAAATTCTGCTCTAATGATCCCTTCAGTCTATGTTGCATCACAAAGAAGTCTGAGCATCATATGAGAAGCAAGGAAGCTTGTGCCGCATGATGCTGCATGAAATATACTCGGAGTCGAGAGTGGATTTCATGCTCTTTATTCAGCTCATAGTGGTGAGGAGGAATGAAAGTTTCCCCAAAGTATCTGCTTTATATACATTATTTACACAATGGGCTGCATGTGATTGGCTAATTCTGGATTCTCCTGTAGGCCAATCAGGTTGTGGATTCACTTCCATCTGGAGCTGGATTGGGTGGCTCCTGCAGAACAATCATACTGCTGCATTGTTCTAGGACCAATCAGACTGCTGCATTTTGAATCCTATTGTTCTAGGACCAATCAGACTGCTGCATTTTGGATCCTATTCAACTCAGTACATAACACTGCATGATGGGGATGCTGAGCAACAGCACATCTTAGGGTCGCAGATTCAAGTGCTTGTGGGGGAATGTGGGAGGGAGCATCCACTGCCCCGAGGACTCATTTACCAGTGTACTGTGGGAGGCTGCACCCAGTGGCATCTCATGTGATGCTTGGGTGGCAGATCACCAGTTTATGTGATATGGGGTTAGAGGTATAGGGCTATGCAGGCCTTCACTGCTTCACAGTGGAAGAGGGCAGGCAGGGGCCCCTTGCAGGCATCTCTGTCCAAGCAGGTGAGCAAATGGTGACGAGAGCCAGGAGTGGAGGGCAGGCAAGTGCTCCATTTGACTGTTATCATCAGTAGCTTGGGATAGCAAATGAGCTGCAAGGACAACTACTACTGCCTGCTCTGTGCTGGGGGCTAGGATGGCAGCAAGGAAAAGGGGCCACCGGAGCAGGGCAAATGCTCCCAGGGCGTCCTAATCCTTGCTGCCAACCAGAAAGAGAAAGTGTGTGGTGGCTCCTTCCTTCTTAGCAGCTAGGGCCCTGCTGGGATGTTTGGATCCTAGCAACACGTGCTCAGGGAGGCCAGGCACTCATGCCAGCCATGTCTTTGGTAAGGCTATTAACTTTCATGGCTTCTCTGATGCAAAAGACAATAGTCCACCAGCAACCACCTCCTGGCTGCATCTAAAGCATGGGATCAAGGGCTAAAATGGATGTTTCATTAGGTTCAGCATCTTTTGAATGGTTAAAAAATGGAGTGGGGAGGGAGAACCTTTCATGAAACTTCCTGCTTGCCGTCTCGTAATAACATCTTTCATTCTCTTAATATTGAAATTAGCTGTGTGTTGCTCCACATCCCAGTGATATTGTACCTAGTCCTTCCTGACATATTCAGGGGGAGTCAAGCTTCAAACATTTTATTTAACGGTTAAAATCTGCACTGTAATATATATATTTATACGTGTGTGTCTATATATCTATATCTGTGTGTGGTGGAAAGTGCATCTGTTGTAAAACCACAGCTGTATCTCTCTGCAGATACATATATTTCAGTGTGATATATTATGTTTTATAATTAAAATTTTATTGAATTTTAATATAAAAGCAAATACATACATTAAAAATTAAGTAGGGAACAAACATATATTGTATCAAGAGAATACAAGCTGTGGGTACGCTAGGACAACAACATCTAACCCATAAAACACCACCCTGCTTTAGTTATAAAAGTACCTCTGTGGCAAGGAGTAAAGTGTGATATATTACTGAAGCTCCCTCCATTGTAAGCGGAGTGGGGTGGGGGTTAAAATAAAACCACCACTTCATTTCTTCGTTCCTTTTAGCTTCCAGAATCTTTTCTAAGCAAAGCAAATGAAGACACAAGACATCCGATCTACATTCTCTCTGTTTTTGACTTTATTTTGCTGGGCAGGGATTTAGACAAGACTGGTCCCACTTAGAGGCTACGAGGTGCCATAGTAAAAATCATAATACACATTGGACTGGAGAGAGTTCAGCTCAGGCAAATAGCGTATCTGCCAACCTAACCTACCTTGCAATATGTTTGTGAAGATAAAGCCAGGGATATCTCAATGGGTGCTTCCCTGAGTTCCTTGGGACGGCAGGAAGGGTAAAAGGGTGAAAAGCAGTAATTCCAGCCATGTGAGTGAACACATGAAGGGCTGTTATGGAATAAGTATACACAAGAGTGTGCTCTCAGTTCTTCCTTTGCTATTGTGGCTCGAATTCTTTCTGTTTTGAATTCAACCATCCGCTCCTTGAACCTTCAGTCACCTGACATCACGTGCTGTCAGGTGATCAACAGGTGGCTGGTTCTGCCCACCTGCTAAAGTGGGCTGTGCGGGGAGCAGTTGGCCACTTCTCAATTGAACTCCCAGCCAGATCTAATTCCCCACTCTTGCACTGGAGGATGTCAACAATAGGATGACTTACATCCTTATTAGGTATTTGTTGTTGTGGAGCATGGAAGGATGACTAGCAAACTTGTACGCAGTTGTCAGCTGACTTCAGTTGGCAGGAGTGGGGAGTGGGGGGCAGGCTGAAGCTGCATAGTGCAGACACTGTGCTTGGAGTGTGGCTTGCACCCCTCAGAGCAGATGCAGGCCAATAAACTTAAGGCATCACAGGCTAATGACATTCTGTCTGCTCTCCAGACACCTTGTGAATAATTTGACATACTGTACTTTGCCCCATAACTCATTTATTGCACTTAAATGAGTCTTCTCATGAGTACTGTGGAAAAGAAAGGAATAAATGCTCTACTACTTTATTACCAAAAAAGGTAAACGTGCAGATAGGAATAGCAGGCATGGCATTACGGTTAAAGAGTTCAAGTTGTCTATTGTATACAGCAGGGGTGTGGAATCTGTGGCCTCCAGATGTTATCGGATGCTATCATCCCCAGACAGCTTGGCCAATGGCCAGGGATGCTAGTATTTGTAGTTCAGCAGTTTCTGGACCTACATATGTCTCCCAACCCTGCTACACACACTTACTTGGGAGTCACACTGAAACCAAAGTGGCTTACCTTTCATGTATGGAACTATACTGTTAGTTAATTAGATGACCCTTGGGGTCCCTATGAGTCTATTATTCTATTTATGATCACATATTTACCTTTTACAAAGTTTAAAATGTAGTTACAAATCAGGAACCACCAGGAATGGGATATTCCATTGATTAGCTGAAAGAAGTGTGTGATGACTCCAGAGTGCAAAAGATTTTCATCTTGAAGACAACAACATCAACAGTTTGACAACACAGCCTTCATGCACTTAATGTGGCCATTGTCCTTTAGCTTTTAACACACTTCCTCAATTAAGCTGTTCAGGGTTAGCACTTAAATAGATAACCCTGCTGCTACAAATTGATTTATTCCCTAGTGACAGCCAGAGCTGCTGACCAAATTGCTAGAGAGAAACTTTCCTTTTAATTTAGGGATGTGTTTGTCTGTCTGAACCTGGCTTTCAGTAGCTTTGTTTAACTGCTTTTAAGAGTGCCCACCCACCCCATGGATCTAATAAAAGTAAAATATGCCACTGAGATTAGGATGTCAGTCATCTAAATCCTGATTATGTTTCCTGATTTTCCAAATCCATTGCACCATCTTTAGTGTAGCTCTGTTTTTATGCCCCATAAGCACATACGTTAGTTAATTAAAACCCAGGAACATCAAAAGATCCTTGCCTGGTGTCAAGAGGACATTCATGTAAAAGGTAGGTGAGTCTCCCTGAAGAGGTAGTCCCATAAATAGGGTGCTGAAACAAAGAAGCATTCTCCTCTGTGGCCAACTACCTCATTTGGGGTGACCTGACCAAGTGTCTCCAAATATGATCAAATTACACGGTGAGTCCTTTAAAAGAGGCCCCGTGGATACAGAGTATGCATGTTCCACAGGGCCTCTTTTAAAAGATTCACCCTGTATATGGGCAGACATTCCTTTGGGTACCCAGGTCCCAAGCAGTGTAAGACTAAAGGGAAAGCTCTGCTGGATCAGACCAAATACTTGCCTAGCCTAGTTCCCTTTTTCACACAGTTACCAACTACATGTCTATGGCAAGTCCCTAAGCAGGACATTGTGTTACTAGATCTCTCCTGTACTTGTTCCCCAATGTCTGGTATTCAGAGGTATGCTGCCTCTAATCGTTTAGCTAATGATAGTCTTATCCTCCTTGAATTTATCTCAAACTCTTCTAAAGCCACCCAAGTTGGTGGTCATCCCTACAGCTTGTGGTAGTGAATTTCTTTGCTTAACTATGTGCTTTGTAAGCACCAGCATTATGAATAAGGCTCAGAAACAGGTTGGTAGTCAGTGGAGCTATTTCAGCACAGGAGTTCCAAATGTGTTTTGTCTGCAGTGTTAGGGCTGCCGTCAAAGGTAGCCATCCATGCAATGCATTCTGATAGTGAGCAGTACAATGGTACCTCTAGTTATGAACTTAATTCGTTTTGGAAGTCGGTTCTTAACCTGAAACTCTTCTTAACTAAAGGCGTTCTTTTGCTAATGGGGCCTCTTGCTGCCGCTGCACCACCGGCAAACGATTTCCGTTCTCATCCTGGGGCAAAGTTCTCAACTCAAGGTGACACTTCCAGGTTAGCGGAGTTTGTAACCTGAAGCGTTTGTAACCTGAGGTGTTTATAACTTGAGGTACCACTGTACTGAGACAAGGCTTGTGTAGGACCATGGACAGCTCCACGCAGGCTTAGACTAGAGACTTCATAACAGCATAACTCAGATGTTGCTTCAGCACAAGGCATGTTCAAAGTGAGGGTTAAATAGGAGCTGCGGCTCTATCTCATCTGCTAGTTCTGCCTTTGGTGAGAGGAACCTCTTCATTTAAAGGGGCCCAGCCTGCTATAAGAGTTGCCCACTCTGATAGAGTAGGGGAGACTGTAATTCTGCTAGGGCTTCTGAGCTGTAGTCCTCTGAGTCAGAGGTGGGCTATGTGACATCCTCAGTCTGGAGAAGTACTGGCACAACTGGCCCATTTTGCACAAGTGTTTCTCGCTGTTTATATACATCTGATGTCACTGAGTGCGATTATTTTACCCACTTTGAATCCTCTGTAGAAGAGAAGCCTGACCCCTGCAGTCCTGACATTCTGTGCTGCTGAAGCCACTTGGGCCTCTAGTGTCCAGTCAGGCTCAATAATATAATCATACTATAACTGCAGACCTGATCCTTTAGGGGTAGTGGGATAGCACCCAGAACAGACTGAACACTCCTTACCTGGACAGGAGAGCCACCCATCAGTAGTGCCTCCATCTTGTCAGAACTGAGCCAGGGGCAGAGGAAGGGGTGTGCGGTGGGGGGACGGACCACCCCAGGTGTCTTCACTGAGAGGGGGGTGACATTTGGCACGCCGCCTGCCCGTGACTCCCAAGCCTACCCCGAGCTGTTGGGGAAAGGGGGGGAGCTGCACCACTTTGCTGGTGGCATTCCCCCTTTGTTTTGATAGGTGGGGGAGGCTTGGGAGTCATGGGTGGGCGGCATGCCAAATGTCCGCCATTGGCAGCTCACTCCGCCCCTGGCTGCATGCTGCTCCTGGGAGGGCACCCTCCGTGCCCTGCACCCTCAGGAGCGTGCCCGCCCTGGGCAGCGTAGGCATATGCTCCACCGCTGAACTGAGCTTAAGCTTTTGGCCTTTATGCAGAGCATTATTAATTCTAAGCACCAGTTAGCACTTACTTAAGTCATATATAAAAGAGTAATAAAGCTGGGTGTCATTAGCATATTGATGGCACCCCACTCCAAGCTACTTGATGATCTCGCTCAGTGGGTTTATGTTGAAGAGCATGAGGAGCAAGACAGAACCCTCTTGCAGAAAGGCTGAAGGAGGTCAAGAAGTATTTATTTTATTTATTACTTTGTTTCTATTCCAGCATAATATATATGATTCCCCTACTCCATTTTATCTTCATAACAACCCTCTGAGGAAGGTTAGACTGAGAGATAGTGACTTGGCCAAGGTCACCCAGTGCACTTCATGTCTGATTGAGGATTTGAAACCGAATCTCCTCAACTGGTTTTTTTTTTTAAATGATGATGGTTTATAACATTTTGCAAACCTAAAGTCTGATCCTCTGAAGGAAAGCAACCACTGAGTTAGCAACCACTGGGCCCAAAATAATAGCAGATAATCTATGCAGAGAGGCTACTTAATTTCAATTACTTCATATGTTTGCATTACCTGCATAGAATCTCTGTGCTTTATTTACCTCATGCTGAGTTTCTGAAACGTAGGCTCCACTAAAGTCAACAGTAAGTTTTCATGCTCCCTATATATAGCATGTAGGCAATTAAGCATCCAGCTTTACTGAAATAGATTTTAAATTTCAGTCTAATAGAAATAGTCCAAATGGGCTCATTATTAAGATGGAAGATTTTGGCTTGCATATTATGCATCCTGTGCATGAGCAGAAAACAACACTATTGTGCATGCCCTGTGTGTGGTGTTGCTGAGTATTAACAACTACCCCCACCCCTGGATGTATCAGTACTACACTGGTTATGACTTTGGAGAATTAGGGGATATGGGACTCAGATGAGTCTTTGGATACACGTGGAACACCATGTATGTTTCATTATCCAGTCTTTGGAAGCAATTGGATTATTATCATAAGGAGCCTCGAGCTGATAACGTATGTCAAGATGGTCAAGATTCTACCCACCTTGGCCAATGTTGTTCAACTGTTACAGCTTGAAAAGATCATTGCGTCGTTTCTGCACCGGCTTACCCAAAGCCACCTAGCAGAGAATTTTGTAGGCTTCTCAAAAGACTTTAAGACCTTGCAGTTCCCTACTCAAGAATCCTCCAGGCACCACCTCACGTGGTCAGGACTGTGCGTCTGGACTCAAAGTGTTAGCATAAGGCCAGTGGTGGGAATTCTAAGTGGTTTGTGATCACAAGGATGTAGCAAAATAACTGCATCCTCTTAAGCAGAGTGAAATAGATTGAGCAACGAGGCAGGTAATAAGCAAGAGGGAATATGAGGAGATATAATTAGAAATGACTGCATTTCTTAAGCTTGGGAAGAATGAGCAAGGAAATGGTTGGGGAGGACAGTACAGAAAGATCAGCACTGGCTGTCGTAGAAGAGGACGGTGTGTTTTTGTAATGAAGTAGAAAGGTGAAGATGTAAATAAATTATTTGGGTACCTATGATTTCTGTATGTGAATGTTCTCTGAAAGCTTGGAAAAAACAGCCAGCTCTTTGTGTCAAGTTGGAAATGTCTGAGGCAGGTGAGGGAGGTGAAAACTATGCCAATAGCAAACTTGGGATTAAATATGAACAATCTATAAGTTAAATATTGGGATAATAAAAGATTTCATTAATGCTTGCTGCTGCCATTTAACAGTGATTGAATGCTATTTGTGTACTAGGGTGTTGTGCACAGAACATGAAGCATAACATAAACAATGGGTTGGATCCAGACTAAACCAGCTGTGCTAAATTCCCAATGAAATCAGTGGAACTAAGGGCTTATTCACACTTATCTTTCACCCTGCTCTTTCCAGGCACAGGTCCATGCTTAAAAGCTTTGTGTTGAAGCATTTTTTTTTCTTTTTGCCCAATAGCTTTACCCCCACACAAAACAATCTATCCAGGAGACCACAAAAGTAAGGTTAAGCATAACAAAAATCTTTCATGCCACCCAAAGGTAGTTTCTTTTCTTATAAATTGATGAAGAATGGTAGGAAATAATGCAGGAGACATTTTCAGCACAGCACAGCACTAATTTCCAGTACATATATTCACCATACAAGGGAACAAAGATATTCCATTAAAGTCCTTCATATTGTCCTTCTGTTGCACCCCAGATTTCAAAATTAGATGTCTAGTTCTGATACCGAAATAGCCATACCTCACAGCAACCAGAAACAGTAGTTCAATCCACACAGCATTTATTACTTACTCATAAACTTCAAAGCTATATAAATATATATAATTTGCTTTAAAAATTATTGGATGCAATTGACAAGTCAAGATTTTTCCATGTTTTAAGTAAGATAGCTTGTGAAAATGACAGTGAAGAAATGGCAATATGGTTCTATAAATTAAATTTGCTTTAGGCATATATTTTAGATTTTTAAAAACAAAACATCACTATGTTCAGAACTAACTTAACCATGCATAGTGCATGGATAATACTCTTGAGAATTTTTAAGGAAATAAAATTGTCCTGATATTTCTATTCCCTTGGAATCTGTGAAGTTGTTTACTACTTTGCCAAGTAGGTGTAGTACACTGTCATTTCTGCTATAGTACTGTCTTCGCAGGTGTAAATGGAAGCTCAAGTGTGAGGCAATGGAGCATAAGACCTTACATGCCTTAAAAGCTAATGAAAAGAATCTTTCAGCTCCCCCATCTCTTTTGACCAGTCTCTGTGTGAGACAGGACTTGAAAAGCACAAGCACATATCATTCCTTTCAAAGTATGATCTATGAATCTTGAATTTAAAAAATCAAGTGATGAGCTCTAATCATGGATGGCTCAAGTAGCATGGAATTGGACCTCAGTGCATTAGAAACATCTTTATGAGTCTTGCCCTCATAAAGATAACTACTTTTCTCCTTTCTACTGACCTCTGTCAGGGTTCGCCCTCCCTCCCTGGTCCTGTTGTACCTTTTAGCCTTGACCCTGTATACACCACCAAGGTATTTACTTGGAGTATCTTGTCTGATCACACTTCCTCCATGTTTCAGCAACCAAATTAATGGTGTGGAGTTGGACATCCATCTAAAATATATCTGTATATAGGTGTACTTATACCACGTCCCAGCAGAATGCTGCCATTATTATTCATTGATACAAGCCAGAGGGTGGGAATTTATGGATTTCTAGATTCTAGTTCCCATGATCCCCAACCACTTCATCCACTCACCAGTCTTTGGATCCAAGTCTATAACTCTAAAGTTCTGTTGAGAAATGAACTGAGTAACAATTTCAAGACCAAACAGAATATATATATTTGTGGGTGGCATCCCACCCAATTGTGCAACAGAATTCCACTTGTACAATAGGTTTCCCACCTCCAGGCTCCTGTACCCACCCAATCTGCTCTGGAGGGTCCCTCAGCACCCTGAAGATGGGTTTGGAGATGTGCAGGGAACTGCAGCTGGGAGGAGAGCAAAGAGAAGCTCTGTTGCAGATGCCTGCTCACACCACGCTGGATCTCATCTTTCATACATATTTGTGGTATCCTCATTTATTAAAGGAAAAACATGATAAAATGACACTTGGCAGGCTGAACAAAATGCATAATGTTAGTGTGGTAGAATGTTGCATATGTGGTCAGAACAAAATGTATTTTATGCACATATAATGGAACTGTTCAAGTATTAAAACTTTTTGGATGGAGATCAGTAGATATATTATGCAATACCGTCGGACCCAAAGGTGATCCTCCTAGAATTAAGATCTAGCAAGAACCTAAGACTATCTGTTAATTAAAAATATAACCACGATGTCAATTGCTTCCAAGCATGCCTGTTGACTCTAGTTCTGTGACTTAACATGAGACACTACATTGGTGAAATGGATAATCTGCATGCACTTTAGAAGAACTTTTAAGGGCTATGCTTATAAAGTATTGAATGTGTCAATGCAACATTACAGCAGGTATGGCTAATTTGTGGCCCTCCAGATATCATTGGATTCCACCTCCTATCAGCTTCAAGGTATTTGGCATGGTCTAAACCACTGAGCCTCGGGCTTGCCGATCAGAAGGTCAGCGGTTCTAATCTGCATGATGGGTTGTGTTGGGAAACGCTGAGACTGATGCCTCTGCCCCAACTCAGCACCGCCCGGGATGATTCCTCACTCCTGTGTCGCGTTGCGCTGATGTGACCCATATCCGAGGACATGAGGACATGACACTAGCAGAGTCCAAACAGAAGCTGAACCTTGAGGTGTGACATCCTGTTGCTCTGTCCCAGCTTCTGCCAGTGCAGAATAGTGCAAATAGGTCCTGCTGCGGCAGGAAGGCCAACAGCATTTCCATGTGCTTTGTCTTCTGTCAAAGTGTTCTGTTGTGCCAGAAGTGGTTTAGTCATGCTGGCCACGTGATCCGGAAAGCTGTCTATGGACAAATACTGGCTCTCTCAGCCTGAAGCGGGATGAGCTCCGCACCCCATCGTCGTCTTTGACTGGACTTAACCATCCAGGGGTACTTTACCTTTTACCTTACCTACCTTATTTGTACTGATCATATATTGATATATGAAATAATACTTAAGTATCAAGTTTCCAAAATGGGGAAAGCATTGGTTTCCCATCCCCTGGTAGTCTAAAAAGTGTGACTTTGAAAGTAAAACTTGAAATAAAATTCCAAGCTAGATATCAAACAGAATTAGCCTTTACTTTGTGTATGTGCTAGGAAGTCTTGCTATATATATATATCTAGCCTCGTTGTATTCAGTGGGGCTCCCTCCTTAGGTTATGTGTACAAAGGGTTGCAATATTGGTTTAACAAGCATTTTAATTTATTCTTCTTTTTCATCTTCGTCTTCGTCGTCTTCTTCGTCTAGGAAGGTTATTTTCTGTTAACAAAGAATTCTTAGCATCTCGCCAGATTACAATTTCAAGGATTCTTTGGGGGTAGGGAAAGAGTGCATCTTCTTGAGTTTTCCTAATCCACAGACTACAACGCACGCTTTCATTTGTAGGGAGAACATTCAACCCCGGAATACAGCATTCCGGATTCCACAATAAATGTAAAGTTGCTCTTTCCTTGCACTGATTTCCACACACACACACACACACCACCTCAAACAGGCAAAATGAAAAGCGTTAAGTTATAACAAGAAAGGAAACATCAGCCTGTGAGACAATGGGGCGTCTGTGGAGATGGTGCTGGCAGCTCTCTAAGATGTGTTTACAGCCACTCCTGTGTCATTCAACCTGCTGTTGCTTTCTTCAAATTCTCCGCTACCGCCCCTGTCTCGAGCAACTTTTCTGTCCTTCCCTATCAAGCCATGTAGACCTCCACCCTTTAGGCTGCCACTGAAGGGGATTAACACAGCACAATCAGGAACATCAAACGCCTGTACATTTGTTCACTGGGGGAGCTGGAGGTTCAGCGAAGGAACGTTCGGTCTGATATCTTTACCTTCCTGACTATGTTCAGACATTAAGGAGGGACAATGCATTTTCATCCGTTAATTAGAAACCTGAGCCAGTAGGAGCTCACACTGGCGGGCTGCTTTCGGCTTTTGAAAGTGCAAAGAAATAGTGGTCCCAGCTGCTGTACACTGGCCCCAATCACTCAAACTAGCCAGCAGAGTGAAGCCCTCCTCCCTTCAAACTGCCTATCTTTGATCTCATCAATATCAAACTAGTTAAAGCCTCAGTAGGATGGTACGCAGGCAGCAGGCACCACAGTAGTTAGTGGTGGCATGTGGCTCAGGGCAAGCACCTTATCTCTGTGCAGTAACATCAGCCTCCGATCTGCAGCACGACATCAAGGCAGGTCCGACTGACTGGCGCGTTAATTAGGAGGCTGAAATTATAATATTATGTTAAAGAACAAAGAGTCTCCAAAGGAAAAAAAATATGTGCTGCATATCTGACAAAGATAAATTGGATTATTCAAAATATTCCTGATGAAATGTTACATTTTGCAACTAATTATCAATCTGTTTTATCTCCAGACCAGCTGGGCATTTTTTTCCCCATGCAGGCAAGACCTGCCTTGCCAATGATCTTAAGATGTCACTGTAGCGTTTACATCTTTTATTTTAAGATTTAAATAACTAGGAAGTAGCTCATATAATTCACTGCTGAGAAGAAAGGGTAGTTAGTTGAATTCTTTCCAAAGTGATCTTCTCCTAATGAACTTCTGTGGACTGTGAGTAATGAGGCTTTATTGAAATAATGCTTTAGAAAAGGTTTTGTCATGTAATTTTAAAAGAACGACCAATGTTTAATACATTTAAAACATCTTTATTCTATACTGCCTCACGTAGAATTAAAATTAGAGGGTGGAGGGGTTGGGTCAAAATTTCACACTGTACTTGTGCATCGCTAGTTTCTTTAAAAAATAAAGTCAATAGAGATAAGGGAAACTTTATAATTAGTTGCGAAAGGTTTGTTGATGTAATGTATCAGACAGAGAATGACTGCATAGTATTTTTTCTGTCTCTGCTTAATTGCAGTTCATAATCTATATGGAAATAGACAATTCATTCTATATTCTCTCAGATACTGCCTACAGAGCTATGTGAATACAAAGGTATGCTGCCTTCATTGTAACTTTTGTGATCAAGGACATCTATACCACACACACACACACACACACACACACACACACACAGGCTTAAAATACTATTGGTGGACTTAATTCTGTGGAGGATTTATACTCATGTTAAAATTTCATAATAGGAAACCAATTTAGTTGAAGCACCCACCCACCCACCTACACCCCCTGTTTTTCTAGAAAAGAGGTGTCAGGACTCACCATGGACGCCTCCCTTGTTCTCTTAGAATGGCAATGGCATCCACCCATGATGAGGTGTTGGAACTGAGTTCTGGCTGAAAGAAAGCCCCTAAATATTAAGCATACTGGGTTGGATCCTAAGGGGTGTTTGTGTGAGCAGGAGGCACCTCTATTCACCCAAGGGGCTTCTCTGAATCTGTGAGTTACCTTTTCCAGCTGAAGCCCTTTATACCACGTGCCATGACATTCTGCTAGCACAGGCATAGGCAAACTCAGCCCTCCAGATGTTTTGAGACTAAAAGTCCCATCATCCCTGACCACTGGTCCTGTTAGCTAGGGATGATGGGAGTTGTAGTCCCAAAACATCTGGAGGGCCAAGGTTGCCTATGCCTGTGCTAGCAGGTCACCCAGCATATTATCTTGCACTCCTTCTAGACTTTGGCTATATTCAGACAACCCTTTTTTCTACTTTCCTGATGTTTCCTTACCTGATAATCTATGCGTTTTATGTTATCATTCCTACGACATAAAAGCCACTTGGGGAAATCTAGCAGATTCTAGTGGATGTTTACTGCTAATTTATGAGTGAGTTGCTTCCAGAAAAAAATCCATTTCCAACTCTGTTAACCAGGAAAATCCAAGGAGATCCCATGAAGGACATTACCACCACTCATGTGGCAAAATTTGGGCCGGTATTCTGGCATACATTTATTTCCTTCCATTTTCATGGGGGAAATAATGGGGGAACAGAAGCTTGCATGTGCATACAAGGTGGTGGTGAAGTGTTCAATAACACCTGCTGTTGTGTCATACCACACCTGCAGGTACGAATGAAATTTAGAGTGACATGGCAGTATATCGATTAAAAAGCCACAGTTCCATAATGTAACAGGTAATGCAGTGTAAGAGTAGTGCACGAAACTGGGACAGAAGTGTTGGCATTATAGCTAATGCAAAAAACCTGATGTCTGAATGCAACTTGTCCCAAATGTATGACACTATGTAATAAATATGGAAGAATACGTAATTTATTTTTTAAGGCTTTATTCAGTTGGAAGAAGTGTAATTGTATTGAGATGGAAATTGTTTAGGACTGTGTTGTCATTGTCTTTCAATACCCAACTTTAGGAAGGTTGTGAGCAGTGCTATTTTTTTAGAATAAGAGGTGCCGGAGCTCACCATGAACTTCTCCCTTGCTCTTTTACAATGGCGATGACACCCAACTGACAGTTGCCAGAGCTGAGCTCCGGTTGAAAACCTCCCCTGCTTGTGAGCTACATTTAGTTTAGGGTTTGACCACAATGAAGGGACGCAGGTGGCGCTGTGGATTAAACCACAGAGCCTAGGACTTTGCCGATGAGAAGGTCAGAGGTTTAAATCCCTGTGACGGGGTGAGCTCCTGTTACTCGGTCCTAGCTCCTGCCAACCTAGTAGTTCGAAAGCACGTGCAAGTAGATAAATAGGTACTGCTCCAGCGGGAAGATAAACGGCATTTCCGTGCACTGCTTTGGTTCGCCAGAAGTGGCTTAGTCATGCTGGCCAAATGACCTGGAAGCTGTACGCCGGCTCCCTCGGCCAATAAAGCAAGATGAGCGCCGCAACCCCAGAGTCGGTCACGACTGGACCTAATGGTCAGGGGTCCCTTTACTTTTACCTTGACCACAGTGATAAAAGAACTGAGGGCTTCTCTATGAGAACCAAGGGCCGTCATACAAAAAAGAAACACACACACAGAAATTGGAATTGTTGAGGATACATAACATCTGCTTTTCCAATGGAAACTGATGACATTGCTTCCTTTGTATTTTCAAGAAACCTAAATCTATTTCTTAACTAGGAACCCAGATGCCTCTAGAACCCATGATGTCCCACTTGCAGAAAGCTTCTGGTTGTTTAATGTACTTCAATACCATATAAAGTTAAACAAATCCCTTAAAGCTTCTAACGCTATTAATCATCAAGAATTATTTCACACTTATATGACTTGAAAATGCAAGCCAAATATTTTCCAGGGAGATTTCAGCCATTCAAACCAGGATTGATTTTTTTTAATGGCTAGTTTTGGCTACATACCTTACTGCCTATTGAGCTAAAATCAGTGTGTTCATTGGTCATCATATGGATTGAGCTGTTTATTTTATTTGGAGTCTTGAGTGAGGTGCTGCTAGTTCCTAGCTTATGGACAACACAGATATATAAAAGAGGAGTGGGAGGCAGTATAGGATTTTACAATGAGATTAAATTTAAGAACAGGATTAAAACAGGAATGAA
Source organism: Podarcis filfolensis (assembly GCF_964270895.1). Taxonomy (NCBI): domain Eukaryota; kingdom Metazoa; phylum Chordata; class Lepidosauria; order Squamata; family Lacertidae; genus Podarcis; species Podarcis filfolensis. The sequence goes on from NC_139608.1 coordinate 57,295,665, forward strand.
GACATAGTTAAGTTGACCTCTCTCTAAGGTACGTTAAACGACAGCATTTTCTTGGGCTGAGCTCAAACATTTTGTTTTTCATGGGATAAACTACAGCTCTTGCTAGATTGCTTAAACATGTGGACATTCCGTTCTGGATCAGTTACTGCACATCACTTCCAATTATTGTTTCTCCTAATTAACTTACACAGGTAGGAGAGCTGGGAGTGGCAATCTTATTAAACTTTGCTTTCACTTGTTAAATGATAATTAGAATGATCCAAGGCTCTATGGGTTGCTGCCAGTGAATAATGGATCCCCCATTGTCTGGTTGAGCATCCCCCAACTTGTAGAACAGGGGAATGTCTGAATGTGAGAAACTTTGGGTGTTAATACTGGACTCATTTGAAGGCAGCAAACAGAGCAGCAGCAGCAATCCCTTATTAACTATAGTCCTAAAATGGTGGCCTCTACACCCTAGATTTCTAAACCTGTTGTGGCAAAAGTTTCTCCCCGTGACAATTCTCCACCAAAGGATGAGAAGAGAAATTGCACTCGAAAATTATTAGAGGCGAGAGAAAATTTTAGTTAATTTCTCAAGGGTTCTGATCTGCTTATCTTTTAAGATGGCCGACTGATGTTTGTGAATGTCTATATAGGCCTAGAACTGAGCCAGACCTGGAGCAGATTGGGGCTCTGTGTCGTGTGATCCCACTGGGAACGGTAGTACCATTCCCTGCTATCTTCAGTGGTGGTTGGTGCAAGATAGCTGACATGAGACCAGCAGCTTTCTCCGCTTGCAAATTGCCCCAGTGGCTCTAGGAGTAAGACCCGCTGAGCTGTGTCCTGGCTTGAGACTCACAGTGCATTAAACCACCATGTCCCCAGTACCTCTTGCCTGGGCAATCACAGGTAGTTCAGATCCCATCAGTGTCTTTAGGATTCTTTTGCCCCACGATTCATCGCTTTGCCCCTGTGAATGCATCCTGAGCAGTGAGCCCTCTTTCAGATCGCCTTCGGCTCTGTAAAATAATTGGCCATCACCAGCCCTGTGCCTCTTCTGCCTCATTCAACAAGGCTGTAGAATTGCCTGGCCGTTATCATCACATACTCTCCGGATTCCCTTGACAATGTTTGCTCCTTCTTTATGAATTCTATCTAATCTGTGTACACACTATTTTTAGAGCATATTCGAAGCACGTTTCCCCCTTCAAAGAATTTTGGGCACTGTCGTTTGTTAAGAGTTGCTGGGAATTGCAACTGTGTAAGGGGTGAACTACAGTACCCAGAATTCTCTGAGGGGGGGAAACGTGCTTTGAATGTGCTTTAAAGGTATAGCGTGTACACAGCCTCTCTTTCTTACTCACTTAACTTCCTCTGCTCTCCTCAGAATCCCTACAGTCGCCTTCTTGAATTCCTCACATACAAATACTTCCAGGCTTTTTGGTCAGCATTATCATTTTTGGGGGTGGGTGGGGTGGCTTCAAGCTAATAATTAATTTACGTGACTTCTTCCGTCACATCAGATAGAGCTGGCCCTGAGAATTTTTCAGCTCCTATTGAAACATATGGTGAGAAAGACTGGAGAGCGGCATGAGAGTTGCACATAAGTATTTTGTTTAAATGTTTCATACTGTGTGTTTAAATAGTAATGGTTAGCAAAGAACTTTGATGAGGCAAAGGGCTAATTGGATTTTCTTGTTCTATAATTAAAAGGGTATATATTACATCCATATTAATACCAACAGTGCTCATCGTGATAAATGTTATTACAATGAATAACAAAGGCATCGGCAGCGATTGGTCACTTAGTTTAAAGGGTAGCTGAAGTCATTAAATTGCTTGCCAGAGGGCTTATGAAAGCTTCTTGGATCATTGGGACTAGGCTTTCTGCCACTGGCCTGAATACTAAGGTTTGCCCTTACAAAGTGAGAACAGGTAGTCTGATCCCTTCCTTTATAATTCCTTTGCTGTTAGCTAGCTCATTTGAACAAGAAGTGAATTCTATTGTACATGACAATCATCAGATTAGAGAGTCAAGTTCACGAGAAATGGTCTAACATGTCTTGTTCTACATAGAAGTTGCACCCTCTGATATCCAACAAATTACAGCTGCTTCCATGGGAAAAAGCAACAGCCCAATGTGCTAAGCGTTCATAGAATCATAGAACTGTAGAGGGACCATGGGGGTCATCTAGTCCAACCCCTGCAATGCAGGAATCTTTTGCCCAACGTGGGGCTTGAACCCAAGACTCTGAGATTAAAAGTCTCATGTTCTACTCTACTGAGTTTTTTTTTAATTGACATTTTTGAGAAGCACATACAGTGTTGTTCCAAAACCTAGAGTTGGAATTAGGGGAGAGGAATGGTTGGTATGTCCTAGTAATTAATATTGAAAAAGGAAGTTATTGCAAGATCATCATAGCTGCCTGGAACTTGCATCTTCTGACGTGGAAGGCCTATTTCTTAATACAGTGGTACCTCGGGTTACAGACGCTTCAGGTTACAGGCGCTTCAGGTTACAGACTCCGCTAACCCAGAAATAGTACCTCAGGTTAAGAACTTTGCTTCAGGATGAGAACAGAAATCGTGCTCTGGCGGTGGGCGGCAGCTGGAGGCCCCATTAGCTAAAGTGGTACCTCAGGTTAAGAACAGTTTCAGGTTAAGAACAGACCCCCAGAACGAATTAAGTTCTTAACCTGAGGTACCACTGTACTACACATGTGAAGCAGGCTGTGTTTCCCCCCGCCCCAAGTCACACGGAATATATTTTGTGCATGCTCAGAAGCTTTGGTCCAGCACCGAAAGAGGTCGCAATACTGACTGTATATGTTTTCCTTGAATTTTGGCTCAAGTTAAGTACTATATCTTTATGTGAAAGAGATATCTGTTAAGGAAAAGATTGCCTCCTGTCCCAGAGCACTGCAACTCCTGGATGCTACTTCTCTCAGTAATCTTAAATCCATACACCATGAACTACTATATCTAAAAAATTCTGTAGTTGTCACCACCACAACAAGCAGACTCACATTTGTGTAGTGTAGAGAACACCTCTGAACATGTCAGCACACTGTTTTGAAGTTTGCAAGGTGAGGAAGTGAGTAACAAAACTGGATATTTCATAAATAAAAAGGGAAATGAAGACAAGTAAAGGAACTTCAAACGGCAGATTATCTTTGTCTGCTCATTCACTAACTTATCTGGTTGAGTCTAGAGTGGGCCAAAACTGGCCCCCAAATTGGTGAAAGGTCCATTCTGTACTGAACAACTTAGACAGGCAGAGGAAGGAAGAGAAAAGATTTGGTTCAGAGCTGGTTCTACCATTAGGCCTCAGGCACCAAATGCTAGTTGGGCAAGCAGCGCCCCCTAAGCTACCACTGTGAGAATGGAGGCCACAACAGTGTTCAAGTAAGATTTAGCTATTTCTACCAGCTTAACCCACTGGATTACTGCAAACAGTGAAATGCTTGGTACCAGGTTTTCATTTTTCTTTTAAACCTGGTATGGTTCTAAAAATTATTTAGTGTTTTGATTAAGGGCCTTTCAACTTGGCTACCCAGTGGGTGGTGACTGCTTAAAAAAACCTAAAAAAAAAAAAAAAACTTGATTCCTTTGCTGACCTACCATGCCACATGCAAGAGTGGCTAAGAGTAGAGAAATTATGACCAGCCACAGGCATAGAGCACACACACACAATGTCCAGCTTCCAAGGCTTGACTTGTGGCTACCTTGGCTTGTGGTCAATGGCCTTATGAATTAGCCCTAAATTAGCACAGCTGGGAGGTATGAGAAGGCTTTGCATGTACTTAAGGGAGGAAGAAAAAAGATATTAAGGGTAATGAAAAAAATCCCACACACTACTCCTCAGTTTGAAGTGCCTCCTCGTTTTCTATGAGCTGCAGATTTTGCTATGAAGAACTGCAACATTAATTTTGACCTTTTCTACAATGCAGATTCTAATTACTTGAGCATATGGTATTCCTGAAATAGTAGTACTATAAACAATTATAATTGAAGATCTCATGGTAGTATATTATACATTTTTTTTAAAAAAAATCAGCTCCACAGGATTCCTACAGCACAGTTTGAGAAGAGAAGGCAAACTCCTCTCTAATGGTCTTGCAGCTGGACCCCCGCCTCTTCTTGTTTGATGTTTATTTGGAGCTGATTTATACATTCAGAAAAAGCTTGGGGTGATGCTTTTCTGGACTGGATCATTTGGAAACGAAAGTTTCTAAATGCTGAATACGTCCATTGCACATAGAAGACTAAGGCTGCAGTGCTACCCCTACTTACCAGGGAGTAAGCGCCACTGAATTCAATGGGACTTACATTTTCCCTGTCAAATATGTGTTTTGCTAAGTTTTCAATATGATTTCACTTCCTAAAACGCCTAGTTCTTCTATGCGGTGCTTTTGATAGGGTGGAGTAGCAAGGAATGAAATAAAATTTTAAAAGAAGATAGAGCATTTATTGTATAAACTGTTGCAATCAATTGATTTTTCAGGATTTCTTTTACAGTAATGATGCTATGGCAACACTTTTTAAACAAGGATTGCTGTTGCTAAGTCTGAGTGTCCTAGACTTTAACTAAATCCCAACAACAACAACAACAACAACAACAACACACACACACACACTTTTGCAACAGAGAAATTATTTGTTGCATGAATTTTCAAGGATGTGTCTAGCATAATGGAGTTGGGGGCTGACACAAGAGCTCGGAAGAACATAATAGGAACTCAGTGAAGAGATTAGACAATATTCGTTCAAGGTGTAGTCTTTTGCATTTGACGGTAGCTGAAATCTTCAAATAATCTTCAAACAAATAATAATAATACCCAGGTTTGGCTTCTCTCTCCCCCCTCCTCCTGCCCCCCCTTTCTTGTCCACATTAAAATGATTGGAAATTCTTGTCTGCTTGAATACACCTAAAATATTCAAGCTAATTTAAACTAATTTAAAGTTTTATTTCGAGCCTGGCACAAATGGCTCTTCAACTAATGAAAGAGAATCAAAATACAGTTATTCTGTGACCACATTTTGTTTCGAAAGTCATCATAACCTTGGAATGTACCCTACTGTGTGGAAAACAGGAGTTCAGTATTATTACTCCAGCTTTCTCCCACCAGAAGAACTCTTTATGGTCCAGCTTTTCATTCTCTTGTGTCCAGATTTAGGTAGTTTATGTTTCTTTATGCTGGTGAAGTCAGCCAAAGGGGACTATGAAGGATCCATTAATTAGATGAAGCGTCTCTAGGTCAAATTCAGTGCTAAATGAATGGGTCACCGCTGAATTGAAGCCAGAGAAATTGCACCTTCTAAATACCCGCATATGTAAAGCTTCTTACTGTGTTAGGAAGTAGCAACCACCGTTCCAAAACAGGGCTCCCTTTACATTCAGCAGGTCTGCAATAGTTAATCTTCTTTCCAAATAGATAAGAAAATATAAAAGAGAGGACATAATTCTCCTTTGGTTATTGCTAATAGTTTGTACTTGTTATATAAAGCTTTAACCCTTAGCATACTATTACCCATAAATATTGTCTCTTGGCACTAAAATTAATGTAGTGTCTACATTTCACATAGCTATGGTTTTTAAAATAGAGTTCTGACATATTTTCTGTCTTTTTACATTTTGGTTTGTGTACCTCTTTCCCAGGATCTGGTTTTCAGTTAAGTAGAAATAATTATGATGACAATAATAATACACTGCACACCAAAGAACACGTCAAAGCATTTATTTGCGACTTCCAAAAGAGAGTTTATGAATATTACTTTACTTTGGATTATTATCAGTCTCTTTTTTCCCCCCAGTGCGAGAATTGGGCTTTAACATTAGTGGTCAATCAAGTGCTTTATTCTCAGGAGGAGGTGGAAAAATCACTTGAAAATGGCTGGAAAAAATCGTGGTTCCAGAAGGAGTTTTGAAAAGGTGGACTCAAGGTCAGTAAAGTGCTAAATGCTGTTTCTGACTCTTGTCAATCCCTTGGTGATCCAGTTCATGCTGCTCGTTGATTAGACCAAACTGAGTTGACTACTTTAAAGATGACTTGCACTGGGCAAAAGTGCATCTCTCAGACTCATATATAGGGGCAGCTGGAATCTATTTCTTGAGATTGCCCAAGGAGGAAAAATGACATGCTTGATGTTTTATATTTTGCTTAAATCCAAAAAAAAAACCTGTCATATGATTTTTGTAAAAAAATAATTAAACAAAAAGAGTACTATATTTTCCAAGGTTCAGTAGTAAGATGGGAGATAACCATAGCATGTACCACTCTTGCGAGGCAGGCCGCAGGTAGGTAGGGTCTTAGCTGGCGTACCAGGTGGAGCTGGTAGACAGCTGCCTTTGACACAGATGTAGGGGGCTGGATTGAAGCCCATGGTGGGGGACAAGGGGGACTTTAGCTCCCTCTGCAGATTCAAACTGGCTTGGGCTTCTTGCATCAGCCATTGGCACTGGAAGAAAACCATTTTCCTATCTACACTGGAGCTTTCCCTTTTTTTCCCCCCTAGCTTAAAATAGGGGTCAATACGCCTTGCCAGAAGTCAATTACCTTCTCTTTTTTTGCAGCCATTGAGAGAATGTCATTGTCCCACCCCTTTCAGGTTGCTTTTCTTTCTCTTTCCTGCACCGGTTTCCCCCTCCCACCCTTATACCAAGACAAAAAGAGAGAAAGCAAGACATTGCTTTTTCGGTGGGCTCTGGTTCAAAAAACAAAAATCAGATCAGCAGCATTTTATTTTATTTTATTTTTGAATTTATATGCCAGCATTTTCTCTAAGGGGTGATAATCACTTAACAAAGTATATCTCTCTATGAAAGAAAAGACAGTACAAGTGGAATTGATGATAAAATAGACCGATTGCCAATTAAACAATTATGACTTTCTAAATGGTGTGGGGAGGGGTTATTGTGTATTAATATGGTGTGCATTTATGTGTTTTTGTATTGTAAACTGCCTTGTGATGAAGGGCAGTATAGGAATTTAATAAATAATAATACTAATAACTGGCCCTACCATTAGGCAAAGTGAGGGGGCTGGCTCAAGCAGCTGAGTTTGAGTATCATGAAAGGACAGCAAATGGTTAGTTATTTACTATATTATTTTTTCATTCTTACTGTTGCAGAAGGGAAGGGATGCATGGGAACTTGGGGAAGTGGGGCTTGATCCCGAGGTCACTTCCACTGGTAATATACTCACCCAGACCCTCAGAAAGCTAAACAAACTGTTCAGGTTTATAAGGCTCGGTTGAGGTTGGTGGATAAAAGAAAAAGGTGGGCAGTTAAGTCTCCTGTCATGGGCTTGCTCTGGGAGAAAAACTTACCAAATGCAGCTGTTCAATCCTTTTTGAACCATTTCAGCTAAGAAGGTTTTGAAATGTACTTGTCTCAGCAGTCTTTTTTATTATTTTGGTATCTGTAAAGTTGCACACATATTTATGGGATTTCTAATAAAGGAATAAGAACCAGATGATGCCATTGAAAGGTCGTGCAGATGTGTTGCCCGGATTCACAGTGACATCATCGTTGTACCTGGAGGGAGCAGTAATCGAAGGCTGGGCTTGCGGATATTTATTTGTAGGGCTAGAGTGAGAGATATGATTGTTGCATCTGAGATGTGATCCTAAAATGTAAGGGAAAAAAAGTTTTTTTAATGCTAAGGGTTCAAGGAATATGGCAAGATTAGGAAAACTGTCTGGATGCTTTCCACGACAAATATAAATCTTTAAAAAAAGATTGCTAAAGAAATATAAAAAGGAGACCAGCATTGCATCTAACAGAATGGAATGGTTTGGGGGGCTGCCCTTGCATAACCTTTAAACATCCTTAGATTTGCTGATGCCTCTAGTCAGGGCTGTCTTATGTATATTCGGCACCATGGTACAAAGATCCCTCCAGCGCCCCCCCCCGTTTCCCAGAGTTGCCGACATTTTTACGGTGCTGCCGGCAGCTTTGTGGGGCTGGAGGGCGGCTCCTCTGGCGGGGAAGAGGCGGAGGCTCCAGGTGCGGCCCTGCTTCATTGAGGTGGGTGAGGGCGGCAAGCTAACGCCGGGAGATGCCGCACTCAGCCTCTGCCTCTTCCCTGGCGCCCTCCAGAACTTGGTGCCCCGGCGCCCTGCGCCACTTGCCTCTATGGGCAGAAGGAAGGAACCTCAGGCCTGGGATCTAAATCCTCAGTATTCACCAAACATTGACTCTGCACTGTGCATGACTTCAAGCACTTTTGTTTTGCCGGATTGTGTCTTTGATAATGCCTCTTTCTTGCCTCAATGGGGGAAGAAGAGGCAGGTGGATCTGTGTGTATGTAGATACCGTTGAACTCAGCATGGCTGGAATGTAGCCTAACGTACAAAGGCGGCAGTCATGTCCCTTTTTAAAAAAAATTATCTGGCCTCACCCTCTGTCGGCATGTGGCTCATGTAAGGTTGCTCACAAGAAAGTACAGCCATAAGAGAATACCAGATAGATAGATAGATAGATAGATAGATAGATAGAGTATGTTAGCCGGAATAAAAAAATGCACAGAATATGTAATATTAGGAGAAATTTGCGGTAAAATGGTGATGGATTTTCATGAGGACTAAAAATAAAAATTAAAAAATGTGAAAATATGGAGAAATGAATTTAAGATTGGAAAAAATGAGAGAAACTCAGATTGACATACTTGCTGAAAATGAATAGGAGATAATGAAATTTAAATTGCATCTACTGAAAAATTAGGAGGGTAGGGCCGGTGTGCAGAATGAAATCTCATCATTCTTCCTGTGCATGTGGTTCTTCCATCTAGATGCTAGTGGCCAAGAGTAGGATTTAGCCCTGGGGGAGTTCTTCCCTCTACCCTTTGCTGCAGCAACCTATGTACTGGGCTTAACTTCAAATAAAGATAGTTAGGTTTGGGGCTCTTAAGTGTTCAACAGTACCCTTAAATACTATAGAAATCAACGGCATTAAAGTAAACCTTTGTTCGGCTGCATTGTATCCAGAATAATTGACGGAAATGATGTATAACTGAAAAGATGTACTGATCAGTGTCGTGCATTTGAAGTTGAGAAGAGGATTTTGCAACTGATTTTATATTAAAGAATTTCTTGTCGTTTCTTCAAATACATGTAGTTTAGATAATGGTTCTGATATTTGTACTGTGAATACTAAACCCCTGGTTAAAAGGACCTACATGAAAAATGTGATTCCCTCCAAATGTTCAAAGATTGCATGCCAAATTAATTAAGGCAAGACGCTTCAGATTTAATTCAGAGGGGGGGTCTGGATTATACTTTACATTCTTACTTAAAGTTTGATCAGAGCTAATGGCGTCCCTTGATTGTAGCATAAGGAAGAGTGTATGGCATATAGAGCTGGTGACAAAAATGATGAGTCCATTGCTCTGGTTTGATTTAATGAGAAATGGTATTATTTTCACTACTAAAAGAGAACAAAACTGTGTTTCCCTCAAACACCCAGTGTATATTTTTATACCGTATTGAGCTTTTGGAATGATTTAGCTAGTCCTATGCCAAAATCAATTGCCTGCCAAATTATATAGTAATTCAGTACAGAACTATAGAGTTCAATAAAGGAAGAAGAAAAAACTTCCATAGCAATACCTTTCATTTACCTGTGCTCTAATTACATATCATCCTACAACTCATTAGTTAGAAATATTTGCATCCCAAACTGAGTTCAATAATTGTTTTAAGGCACACACAAAAAAGTTAACAGCAGGAAAAATACAATCTGCAGCCTTGTTTACTGGTTCTGGATGTCGAAAGGTTAAACCTCTTCGAGGAAATTCAATCCTATTTTTATATATGTATATATTCCCTGCAGTATAGAGCAGTTAGCTTTCCTCCATTTCTCTGTGCATGTGGGTGTGCAGAAAATGGATGTGTACAACAACCCAACCAATATTTAAGAGAAACACTGTGGAAGAAATAAGGGTTAGGGTTAGAAGTCTTGTTTTCCGAGCTTACGTTTGTGAATCATTTCTGTTTCCATGGCATGATGAGTTTATTGGTTGCCTGGTACTTTGCACAAAGCACATCTAAAATGTACAGCTGCCCACTGGGTATCATTTGGACAGAGGTATTGATTGCATATGTGAGCACAGGGGTTTCCTATTTTGGAAACTCTACCATGGAAGTGGAGCAACTCAACACTTGTAGGGCCCCATTCTCTCTCTCCCTCCCCACTGCACATTGGCATGCATTGCTATAGAACACATAAAGTTAATGACTAAATGGACGGCATTCATCCGTACTCTGTAAGATTTGTGTTATAGGTTGGGCAGCGATACATAGACACTTATCAGGAGAAAGGGCTGGATTCCCGCCCCCCCCCTTTTAGCCACATTCTTGCCACAACTGTAATCTTAGTTAAATTATATGAAACGGAAAACATGAAAAACATTTTAATCCCCCCTCCCGGAAAAATATTATATAGAATAAAACATAAATACAGTTGTGTGGCCATCAAGCTGGCGTGGGCTAGCTGTGTCGATGAACAAGTGACACCCCATTCTCCTGTGGGACAGATGATTGAGAGTTTACATTTAGGGCTTTAATGAGAAGTTGAGTTAATTCCTGGAGCTCACAGATATTGGCACGCGGCAGTGAAGCAGAGATCTGGGAAGCAGGACAGCTTCAGTTTCAGTGCCTGGGCATGTTTTGGAGGCTAGTATGCTGGCACACACAAGTTCTGACAATGCTGGTAGATCAGCCATGGATAATTTCAAATATATGGAGGCCAGGAGGTAGATAGGAAGGAAGCCATCTTTCCCCGACACTTTAGGTTGATCTTTGCCCTGCCTGTTAATATGAGGCAGACACCTCATATTGTACTGTTTCTGATGCCTGTTAATATTTTTATTATTATTAAATAAGCCTATCCAGGCATGTAATTTTCTTATGTATATTTGTTTTTAAAACTGTTGATTTTATTAAATAAGACAAAATAAATATAAATGTAAGCAGCACCAGTTCTTTAGTTTTCTCTGGAAACAAACAGTATTATTGTTACACTCCTTTAGGATGAGGATGACCCTTATATTCAGCTTCCGTTTAATAAGGCAAGCTGTTAAATATCTAAAAACTGCTTTCTTGACCAAAAGGTCAAGTTCTGCCTAAGACAGCCTTCAACAGAGAACAGATGTTGGTGACACATACATCTGGGCTGTGCTGGCAGCTTTCACCAACTGAATAAGGGAACTGTTCAAGGAATTTTTCAACTGTCTAGGACAGATGTGTGGAACCTTTGACTCTCCAGATGTTGCTGAACTACAACTCCCATAATCCCTGGTCATAGGCTGTTCCCTCCAGCAGCATCTGGAGGGTCAAAGGTTATCTAATATCTAATATCTAATAATATAATACCTTCATTGTCAATGTACAACCTGTGTACAATGAAATTAACCGAGCCTCCCCTCCCCACAAACACTCAATCTCATTGCACTCTGTGTGCTTGTCGCACAACACACCAACCCCGAAAGTCAGTTGCACTACATTATTTTCCGTTCAGTAGCCTAACAGCCCATGGATAGAAACTGTTTTTTAGCCTGTTGGTACAGCTGATTATACTTCCATATCTCCTGCCCAAGGGTAGAAGATTAAAGAGGTGCTGGCCGGGTTGTGAATCATCACTGAGAATTTTTCTCACTCTCCTAAGGCAACGATCCCTTGCAATGTCATCTAGCGGGCTCAGGGGACAGCCCATGATATCATGTGTTGCGTGCTGAGGTCCCCCAAAACACCCCTACCCCAATAACTCACACATCACTCATAAATTTTTGTTTAAGGTTTTTGGCATAGTTTTGGCCACAACTTTATTAAACATACAAATTGTGAGTGGTTGCTTAGGCATTGGTTATGTATGACTAGCTGTCCCCCCCCGCCTTGGGGGACAGCACTGACTCCCGGATTCCAGCGAGAGCCAGTGTGGAGGAACAAGATCAGGGATAACTGGAGCTGCGACACAGACCCTCAGCTTCTCCCCGCATGCTCCCAGGAGCTTACGCGGCCCGCACCCGATTCCAGGGGTTTGGACGAGAGGATGGTAAGCCCCTGAATTCCTTTAACAGAATTCCCATGCAGCAGCAGCATTGGAGGGGCAGGCACAGCCAATCCATACCCCTCCACCAACCAATTTAAACCAATGCCTAACCGCCTTGCTTAGGCATTGGTTATGACTAGCTGTCCCCCCCGCCTTGGGGGACAGCACTGACTCCCGGATTCCAGCGAGAGCCAGTGTGGAGGAACAAGATCAGGGATAACTGGAGCTGCGACACAGACCCTCAGCTTCTCCCCGCATGCTCCCAGGAGCTTACGCGGCCCGCACCCGATTCCAGGGGTTTGGACGAGAGGATGGTAAGCCCCTGAATTCCTTTAACAGAATTCCCATGCAGCAGCAGCATTGGAGGGGCAGGCACAGCCAATCCATACCCCTCCACCAACCAATTTAAACCAATGCCTAACCGCCAACCTTACAAGTTGTGACGATTTGCTACGCAGTAGGCAAAAACCAAATGGCACACACTAATCAGCCAAATGGAAAAATTCCTACCAGGCCCCCGCACCAAGGCGGACGACCCCATGATAGGCATAGCAAGGTCAAAGCACAAGCCCAAAAGGGAGGGCGGGCGGGTGATCCGGTTCCCACATTGAAAGAGAAAGCAGCTTGCTGTGAACCTTGTTTAAATAACCTGTTCCCACCCCCAAATTGGCAACATCCATTTTATCCCAGCAACTCAAACAGCCAATCCTTGCCAGGCCCCTCTATCTTATACTGCCTGGCAACTATGGGGTGTCTTGCTAGGCCCCATCCGCAACACGTGCTCTCCTTTAGTGAGAACACGCTTTGCGTGCTGAGGTCCCCCAAAACACCCCTACCCCAATAACTCACACATCACTCATAAATTTTTGTTTAAGGTTTTTGGCATAGTTTTGGCCACAACTTTATTAAACATACAAATTGTGAGTGGTTGCTTAGGCATTGGTTATGTATGACTAGCTGTCCCCCCCGCCTTGGGGGACAGCACTGACTCCCGGATTCCAGCGAGAGCCAGTGTGGAGGAACAAGATCAGGGATAACTGGAGCTGCGACACAGACCCTCAGCTTCTCCCCGCATGCTCCCAGGAGCTTACGCGGCCCGCACCCGATTCCAGGGGTTTGGACGAGAGGATGGTAAGCCCCTGAATTCCTTTAACAGAATTCCCATGCAGCAGCAGCATTGGAGGGGCAGGCACAGCCAATCCATACCCCTCCACCAACCAATTTAAACCAATGCCTAACCGCCTTGCTTAGGCATTGGTTATGACTAGCTGTCCCCCCCGCCTTGGGGGACAGCACTGACTCCCGGATTCCAGCGAGAGCCAGTGTGGAGGAACAAGATCAGGGATAACTGGAGCTGCGACACAGACCCTCAGCTTCTCCCCGCATGCTCCCAGGAGCTTACGCGGCCCGCACCCGATTCCAGGGGTTTGGACGAGAGGATGGTAAGCCCCTGAATTCCTTTAACAGAATTCCCATGCAGCAGCAGCATTGGAGGGGCAGGCACAGCCAATCCATACCCCTCCACCAACCAATTTAAACCAATGCCTAACCGCCACAGAGCCTTAGCTCACCGCCAAACCACTCACAAATGCAACCCTTCCTTCAACCCCAAAGCAACCGTAGCCAACCAGGTGTCGTTCCCCATAGGGGAAAGATGTACCCTAAAGGGGGCAGCAGCCTTGAAGGCAATCACAGGGTGCAAAATCACGGAACCACCTGAAGCAAGGACCTATTTTATTTTACTTTATTATTTATTTTATTTTATTTTATTTTCCACTGCCTTATTAACATGCTTTCCGGCCTCTTCGGTGGTAGTTTGTCTAGGCATTGGTTCCCGACTAGCTGCACCTGACCTCAGCAGGGCAGCACTGACGACTGGGCCCCACCATATCGTCAGTACAAGCAAACATTGTGGCGGAGCAATGAATCCCAAAGCAACCGCATCCAGCCAGGTGTTGTACCCCATAGGGGAAAGATGCACCCCATCTGCCCTAAAGAGGGCAACAGCCTTGAAGAAAAACAGCAGGGTGCAATATCACAGAGCCACCTAAAGCAAGGACCTATTTTATTTTATTTGTTATTTTATTTTATTTACTTTATTTATTTTATTTTATTTTCCACCGCCATATTAACATGCTTTCTGGCCTGCTCGGTGGTAGTTTGTTTAGGCATTGGTTCCCGACTAGCTGCACCTGACCTCAGCAGGGCAGCACTGACGACTGGGCCCCACCATATCGTCAGTACAAGCAAACATCGTTGGGGAGCAATGAACCAGGATCAGACTCAAGCTCACCCCAAATGCTCCCAGGGACTCTTGCGTGGCCCTACCCCTCGAAAGGGGTTGACAAAAGCATGGCAAATCCTTGGATTCCTTTAATGGAATATCTTTGCACATTGGAGGGGACAGGTGCTCAACCCCCCCCTCCAGATCACCTTGAACCAATGCCTTAAATTATTTTGAGTCCAGGGAGAGCTGCCATCAACTCGAACCAAGCCCTCTTGCATGCAGGAATGCAAACTTATGCTGGAGGAAGACGGCAAATCATTCTCGCCTAGCTGTACCACCAGCACTGCGGGAGGACCTGCACAGGTCACACTTGACCGCACCAAAGGAAGGATCTCCTCCCAAAGCATTCCCCATCTGGACATCCAGTATATGTTCACATGGGCAGGAAGACTGAGATGGCGCCCCAGTCCAGACTCGTCAGCGCGCTTGCCAGCCGAGTGTATGCTATGGCCCAAATGCACACAGCTGCTCCTATGAAAAAAGGAAGTAACAGACAAGCATCAGCACAGACATCATTGTGACACTTCCTGATATAACCCTTGTCAGCGTCAGACTTCCAATGACCCGTATTCACAATCCTGTCTACTGACAGGCCCCCAGTGTGCAGCCTTTGCAGCAGCCCTATTCAGAAGGAATGAGGCGTGTTCAGCGGTAGGCAAGCCGCAGGCCGTAATAACTGGTGCACGACATAAGCACATTGATGCCTGGCTAACAGGAACCCATTTTCATGCACTAGGAGCGGGCCAGCCCCCAGGGGAATGAAAAGCCAAATATTTCTGGTATCCATAACTGGGCAAGGGCCCTCCTCACCTGTAACGGGAAGCCTGATTGTGGCACTCCTGCCCACTAAGTCTGTTTTAGAGTTCCCAACTCTAATGACAAGCTCCAAAGCAGATAAGGAAAAGTCCTGAAGCAATAAGCCTCCAGACTCTCAGCCCCGTGCTGGCTCCAACAACCATTTCCCCAACCCTCAGTGCACCAAAATGCAATGGAATACTGAAAGGAATCTCGCCTTGATCTTTTACCAGCAGATAAGCTTTAGCTTGTTGCAGATACTGCATAGGTAAAATTGACCGACTTCCTGCCCACTGTCCTATGAGGTTGGAGCCTATTCCAACCTTCCAAGGCCCTGCGCACTACAAACTTTATACAAGGGTCTCTGAAAATTAAAGCTTCAGTATAACAGACATTGCAGCGGACTGAATTCTTATAGTTATAACAGCATGCCCAATCTGCAGCAGGTGGACCAAATACTGCAGGATCTGCTCAGAGGATGGGGGCCAGTTCATCTGAATGGCCAAGGACTGCCAGCTTAGGGCTAAGAAATCCATCCAGACCTTCCCATAAG
This sequence comes from Podarcis filfolensis, assembly GCF_964270895.1. NCBI lineage: Eukaryota > Metazoa > Chordata > Lepidosauria > Squamata > Lacertidae > Podarcis > Podarcis filfolensis. The sequence goes on from NC_139608.1 coordinate 57,311,331, forward strand.
AGCTAAAAGCAGAAAGGGAAATGGAAGCTGCTGCTCTCTGTAATTACTAATTGTTGTCAAAATGCCATAGGTGGTCTGGAAAAGTCTGGCAGTAGCTGAGTGTCTGGAGCCCAGGATCCGAAGCACTCCATCTGAAAATGGGATAGAGTGTCAGTGACATCATTAGAGGATCCCGTAATCAGGGGAGCAGAAAGCACAATATTAAACCTTAAGCGGCGCAGCTCAAAAGCGTGAGCGGAGGGGCGGAGACTCTGCTGGAGCGTGAGGACTGTTTTGCCAAGACGCTCACCACTACCTGGTTATCAGACCAAAAGCAGATCTGATGTTCACAGAACTCCTCGGGCCACATGTGAACTGCTACTACAATGGGGAAAACTCAAGAAAAGTTAGGTCACATGATTGCCTCACCATACCGGGCTTGAGGCCATGGCTTTGCACACCAGCAGCCCCTGAAATAAAAAACCAAAGGGCAAAGATCCAGCAGCATCAGCATGAACCTGAAAATCCCTGTGCAAGTTCCAGGTATCCTGCCATGGCCAACTACTATTGCATACATTTAGGAATTGCAACCATTGCATGAGATCCCATTGCATGTATGAGAAAGGTAAGGGGACCTCAGGCCGCAGGCAGCCTGGCCTAGTGGAAAGGGAAGGGGCGGCCTGGGGCAAGCACTCTGCATGCAAGATTAATTAAGTGACCCAGCAAGATCGGATCTGATGAAGCATCACTTGCTACAGAGGAAGTATTACAAAATAACTTCCTTCAAGGCAGACAGCTTCTCCATAGGCAAGTGGTATGTTTTAGCAAACGATATCCATCTGGATCCCTAAATAAAATGGGAATATGGGCAAAAGGTATTGAGGTATTGCTTGCCAGCTTCCAGCCCCTGCTTGGGCAGGGGGCATCTTGTGCTGCCATCATAATACGTAAATTTACAGGGCTGACGCTGGCCAGAACCCCTAAAGAAGTCCCGACAAAGCTGCTGCCGAGCCAGCTTCCTTTTCAGACACACACTCTGTGCAATGCAACTACACACTCCATGCAACACAACTACACACTCCGTTCAATGCAACTACACACTCCATGCAATGCAACTACACACTCCGTTCAATGCAACTACACACTCCGTGCAATGCAAAAACGCACTCTGTGCAATGCAACTACCCTCCATGCAATGCAACTATACTCCCTGCAATGCAACTACACGCTCCGTGCAATGGAACTACATACTCCGTTCAATGCAACTACACACTCCGTGCAATGCAACTACACACTCCGTTCAATGCAACTACACACTCTGTGCAATGCAACTACACACTCCGTGCAATGCACACACACTCTGTGCAATGCAAAAAACACACTCTGTGCAATGCAACTACACCCTCCGTGCAATGCACACACACTCTGTGCAATGCACACACACTCTGTGCAATGCAACTACACACTCCTTGCAATGTGCCCACACCCACACTCCGTGCAATGCAACAACACACTCTGTGCAATGCAACTACACTCTGTGCAATGCACACACACCCTCCATACAATGCGCACAACCTCCGTGCAATGCAAATGCAAATCTCTCATGCAATGCAATGCAAATGCAGCCCGTGCAGCGCTGTGCCCTGCAACGCACAGAGCAAACTGCAATGCGGGCACGCAAAGGTGCTTTCTCCCGCTTGCATATTGCAAACGTGGCGCCTGTTACATCCCTCGCAGTGAGGGAACCACCAAAAGACCCTCGACACTGGACCTAAGTGTCCAGGTAGAGCAATGGGGGAGCATGCAGCTGTCCCATATAGGGACCAATCCTGCAACCTAGGCATTACCGGCAAAAGCCCTGTCATAGTCCGCAAAAACTAAACAATGTAAGGAACCGGTGAAACCAATGCTTCATGGACCACATGGGGACACTATTCAGGCCGGAAACGCTTCCAGGCCATCGAATTCTAGGGCAAAGCCCTAGGATCACGTGCTAGGCCAGGCATGAATGTTTCCATCAGAGACTTAAAAATTAACTGCTACCTGTAGCAGACTTAGGCTTGGAAGTTATGTGCAGGCCAAATAGGCCTCCCTGCCTCTGCTCTTGAGAATCTTAGTCTCATAGCAATATTAAAGGAACTCAATATAGTGCTCCCGCCCAAGGCTAGATTAAAATTTGGCCAACAGCGCTGCACACACTCAAATAAAGCCAACCTTCGGGGGTGCTATAAACGAAAGCGATTCCAGCTAAGCTGGGAACAGCCCTGACTAGCCCCACAATTTACAACAGGAGAAATGGGGGAAACCTTTTTTGCGAAAGAAAGCCCCTAATGGGGACTCTCTCCCTATTGGGAAAGGCAAGCCACAGATACAGGGAGAATCTTCCCACAGGGCAGGGTAAGGGATGGGGTGGGAAATCGAATAGGAAAAGGGAATTAAATTATTTAAGGGACTAAAGAGGATTAAAAGAAGGGGGAAATAAAGAAATGTAACCAGACAATGAGAAGATTGCATCACTGTCCTCCAGACAGTCCAAGTACTCCACGTGATCCGGTTCCCACATTGAAAGAGAAAGCAGCTTGCTGTGAACCTTGTTTAAATAACCTGTTCCCACCCCCAAATTGGCAACATCCATTTTATCCCAGCAACTCAAACAGCCAATCCTTGCCAGGCCCCTCTATCTTATACTGCCTGGCAACTATGGGGTGTCTTGCTAGGCCCCATCCGCAACACGTGCTCTCCTTTAGTGAGAACACGCTTTGTGTTCACCACCCTCTGTAAAGACTTTCTGTCCATGGCTGTCAAGCCAACGTACCACACTGTGATACAATATGAGAGGACACTTTCCATTGTGGACCAGTTGTTTAACATTGTTCTTTCGCAAGACCCTGAGAAAACGGAGTCTCTGTTGAGCCTTCCTAACCACCTGAGTTATATTGTTTTTCCAAGTGAGGTCTTCACTAAGGTAAACTCCCAGGAATTTAAAGGAAGAGACTCTCTCCACACAACCCCCCCCCCCGATATACAGTGGGGCTAGTTCCTCTCTCTTCCTCCGAAATGTCTAGGATAACAGTGGCCTAGGATAACAGAAATGGCCTAGGATAACAGTGAGTCCTTACCATTGAGGCTAAAAGGTTGAAGATCGAGTACAGTATTGGCTCTTAATCATTCTCGTCCAACATGGTAGGACTATAAAATTTGCATTGATGCAGAGGCTGAGTTCCTGATCTGCACAGGTGTGTCTGTATTCAGAACTAGTGGCTGGCCTCATCTCTAAAATTTCACTAGCATGACACTTGGTAGAAATGTGCGATCTTACTTACTAATTAGGCTGCATGAATCAATTGATTAGTCAGGGCAATTCATCAGTTAAAGTGGATTTAAATCAGATTACAACCGTGTTTATGGAAGACAATCTTACTCGGCTATGAGTGATCGCCAAAGAAGAAGAAGAAGAAGAAGAAGAAGAAGAAGAAGAAGAAGAAGAAGAAATCAGATTACAGCTGAAAGGGTGTTCTGAGTTTATTACATTGTTGCGATCATTCTCTGTCCACCTTTGCATTCAGGTAATGCATGCAGGAGACTTTCCCAAACAATATTTACAGCCTGTTCCCACACATATTTATTAAGAAATAAATCTCAGTAAATTCTCCCAAGAAGTATACACAGGAGTTAAGCCTTAGTTAAGAGTAGATACGATCATCATTGAATACACCTTTCATATTGAGCTGCTGTGAAGGAAAGTGCTATATAATAGCTTCAAACAAATAAAATTAAAATATTGTGGAATTTATATTTTGTCTGAATGTTAATTAATCCATTGAAAGCAGCAGCAAATGGATGACAGTCCTTTTAGCTGCAAAACTCTTATATTATCATTAGTCCAGATCAGTAACCTTGTACATGGGATTATTTGGAGAGGTCCTCTGTGTTAGTGACTCCTTTCTTATAATTGAAACAGGCATGGCTTGAGTGCTTATATCAATTTCTGCCCATCTCCAAGCCTGCAAGGTTGAAGCTTTTCTCCATGTGATTGATGGTTCATGTGGGACGAGGAATGAATGCAGGGCCAGGAAGATCCATACTTCTTCCTTATTTCTTAGACGAAAAGTTAACACAGCTGTTGCTAAAGGTTAAATTTGGAGGTCAGATTGTTATGCTATTAGGAACACTCCATGTAGGTTTAAACTGTATTAATGCACAACCCTTTCTTTATCCACAGAGTGAGTTAGTCAATGACTACATTGATCCATTGTTGTGTCTTCTTACAGAGGTTCCTGCAATGAAGCAATAGAAATCATTAGGGCTTGTGATAAGGAATTCCTCCTGGTGCAAGCAGACACAGAGTTCACATTTCATTTACTGTCACAGCAGCTAGGCAGCTACCAAGCCTAGAAATTCATGTCAAAGCGGTTTAGGTTAGGGAGACTAAACATGGACCCCTGTGTTTGGTTGTTCAGTTTGTTAAACCGTATCCCCAAACCTTTGTGCATAATTTTTTTGCCCTGATGGTGTGCTTGGCTGCATTCTCACTACCAGCGTTTATTTCATTAGACTTATATATTTATTTCAGTTCACATTGTCTTCCTCCAAAGATCTCAGACCAGCTTACATGCTGTTCGCAGGCTTCTGTCGCTGACAGGTGGCTTTTAGTTTAGCTTCAGAAGCACAACTTCATCACATTCTTTTTAAAGAGGTGCCAAATTTATTGTTTTATAGAGATTCATTGGGTTATATCCAGCGCTGTGCGAGTGGCTTCCTCTTCCTCTCCTCTCCTTGTACGCCTCCAAAATATGCTCCAGGGGGGTCCTCCAACTGTTTAGAGCAGATTTTGAGGATGCATGGGGGGGGGCTGGGGCTGGAGGGGGGGCAAGTTCTGTTGTGTAAGTTGATCTCTGTTAATGTGTGCAGCAGCAACACTGAATGCAATTCATTGTCTTTATGCTGTATACTGCTTTATTTTATTTTATTTTTTAAAATGAAGTGGTATAAATAAACATTTTAAATTTAAATAAATATCTCCACCAACCACCACTTTCCAGGTGCCATCCATTCACCCATGAAATGGCAGGGTGGTGGGTGGTAGTGTTATTTGATTTTGGGTGTTGTTTTTTTTAGGTTCTTGCTTTTTCAAGACAAAGTGGCTGAGGGTTCTCACCTCTTCCCCCCAAAGGTGAACAAACAAACAAACAAACAAAGCAACTTGCTGCCACTTCAAATGGGGACTTAGCTACTGTCACTAGTCTGCTGAAATTCCTGAGATGGAATATAGCAGCGATGGCCATTTCTGGGCAGGAATAATCTGGCCAAAGTGGTCCATGTATTGGTATTCCAAAGACTGGTTATGTGCTCTTAAGGTTGGTTCAGAAGTGGCAGCTAGTGCAAAACACTGCTGTGAGATTGCTGGAGTTGTACAGTTAGTTTAATTGTATTATTTGTGGTATATATTCTGTACTTGTCCCCTCACCCCCCGTACATTGCTTTGATATTCAGAAATGTGAGCAATTTATCAGTATTTATAAAAAATAAATAATACATGGGGCTATGTAGCACACCATGGGTTCAATAAGATCATCAGTGCCTTGACATTCTGGAGACCTTGGAGCATGCATGAGTAAGCCTAGGAAAATTTACCGAATCTGGCAGCACAACTTTGGAGACTAGTAAAGTTATTGAAGAAAATCCCCAAAGAAAAAGAATTAAAAGTTCAATTGTCCTTGCAGGTGCATTAAAGTTTATTGGGGTACATGGTTGGTGTGCTCACACATTTTAAGTGTTTAATTTGGGTGGTGGTAGCAAAGTATAAAGCAACACTGGGAAAGCCTTCAAGCTCAAGAGGCACATTCACTCATGGGCAGCCTTCTGGAGCCTGAATGGTAGTGGTGGACAGGGCTGGAGCCAGAAGTGGGGAAGCCAGGAGCAGAAGTAAGCAGAGCAACCAATGTTAATGTTATGAGTTTGGGGGTCAGTCTGGATGATACACTGAGCCCTTTCCAGTTCTTGGGATCCTGTATCTGTGGTGGTAGGATGTAGAGCAGCAAGCTTGCCAAAGCAGCTCCCTTGTCTATGTAATGGCTTTGGCTGACTAGTTAGGCACCACGATTAGCATAACCGAATAAGTTGCTCTGTTCTGTAGAACAAATGTAGGTGGGTCTTTGACCCTCCTTACCTAGTGGCTAAGTGGTAGAACAACAGCCAAAGGAGTGGAGTTGGAAGCAGGTTGGAAGCTGGAGACACAGAGACATGCTCTGTGCTGGATTCAAAGTTGCAGCTAATGGAGAAGTAAGATCTTTTGGGGTGTCAATGATGTAGGTCCCTCCATCTTATGCTCAGGTTTTATATATGTGTAAATAAAAATATGTATCTTAAAGCTCCCATATTCTCTGCTGAGCTGTGGGTGAACTGAGCACCAGTGTGTGCTTTCATTTTAAGCTGCAGCAGGATGTTGGAAAATGATTGTCTTCATCTTTTCCCATATACCTTGTATTTCCATGAAAATTCACACTCATTCTCAGAGTCTGTGTTCTGCTTTTATTGCCTGATGCTTGTACTTCCTGCTTCCTGCTCTAATTGTTTACTTTTGTTATATGTTTTAAAGTATTCAGAAACCGAAAGTTTAAAAAAATCCTTTCTGAGTTATAATTTCTACATCAAATGGTCTAAGGTTGCGAGTCCTAGACCTGCTTCCCTAGGAGTAAGCTCCATGGAACACAGTGGGACTTACTTTTGAGTAAATTTGCTTTTGGCTGGCAGTCTTATAAGAGAACCCACTCTCACGAGGTTTTCCAGTCTTATAGACAAAAGCAATTTGGGTAGTGAGATGAATAGCTCTAGGAGGTGTTATCTTACAGATGGCGCCTAAAATCAAGGTCCTGACCATTTGTTGCCATTAAAGATCCCCTAACATTTTTTTTTCATGAGCAAAGGTGTTAGCTGTGGTGTCCTGGACCAATTCCAGCTTTGGGTAATTAAATTCTGTCTTCCTAAATTCCTCCCTTCCCTTATGTAGTTTCAACTCACAATGGTGTTCTTCATTTCCTGTCCTAAACCGTTGTCTAGAATTGCCTTGTGCTGTTAAACAGCTGCCACATTTCACCCCTAAGGAACTACATTTCAGTGCTCAGTATATGCCTGTATATTATTTATAGGAGTGTAAGGAAGAGAGAGCGAGGGAGCTAATTGTACCTGCAGATTAATATAGGGCATAATGGAAACATACTTCCCCAGCCTGCGTGTGGATGCCATGTTAAGGCACTAATATACTGGATTTCTTTGTCATTTGAAAGCACAAATTTGATTTTTTTGGTGGGCGGGGGGACAATAACAGTGAGTCCAAAATAAGTACCCATATTCAATAATTTGATGTCCGTCCGTCCCACCACAGGCTTCTATATTCAATAAATAGCCCGCCTTTATTTTTATGTGTGCAATCTAGCCACTATTTATTGCCTTTCTGTGTTGTAAAACGATCCCTTTAAGCCACTCCTTCCCCCCTCTACCTCAGCAACCGTTAAGGAACTAATAAGCTGATATTGTTGCACTTGATTTCTAGATATTGGTCATACCAGGTAAATGGTTTCATTTTCTTAGCTGAGGAAGAAATCTCGAGCCCTCTTCTACTGGGGCTTGTTAAGCTGTTGCCTTGGGGGGCAGTTGATCAGTTCTTAAGTAGTAAGCAGCGTTAGCAGTCAACAGGCATAGGATCCCCTGCAGCTACTGCAGTCTGTCTCGCCTATCATCCTTTATAGTGGTATAGAGAAGTGCTGCCTTATTGTAGTAATAATAAAGATAAAGAATAGGAACAAGATAGCATTCATTGAGTTTTCCATGTGAGGGAATTTAAAGTGTGTGTGCGTGTGCGCGCACACACACATGAGAGAGTGCAAGCGCAGCAATTGGCGGGACATAGCAATTTATGTGGATCTGAACTCTTGAGTATGTAATATGAAAAGTATTCCTCATGGCATTTCTGGTAAGACAGGAATCAAAACCTGACACTTCGGTGTGAAAGGATAACATTTTAAAAATTCTGTTAATGTTTCTCTCTGCTCAGGGTGGCCTCATCTGTTGCCGCAACCTTAAGTATAGTTTCATGTGCTGTGAAGGCCCAATCGGCAATTAGCTTTATAAAAAGGTATGTTTTGAGGAGGGGTGGTGGGCGGTTGTTTTCCCACCCTCACGGCACGCAGGAAAAATGGAAAACAGAGGGTTGCTCCAGTAACAAAAGAGTAGAGCCTCAGAAAGGTGCTGGGATACACGGTAAACTCTATTTTGGGATATAAAAAGACCAGTGGATTTCAGTCAAAAGCATCTTTAGGGTCAAAACACAATTCTTATAATGATTCAAAAAGGCATCATGAACGATGGTTCTTGATGCAAAACGTATTTTCTCAGAATTCATTTTTTTATCTCTGAGGAAGGCATGGACTGAAATGAGTTGGGCTTTTTTATATCCCACAATAAAAGCCCCATGTATTCCAGCACCGTTTGGAGGCTCGGCTTCTTTTCCCTGTCCACCCTCAGCACAGCCTCCAGTCCCTTTGGTCAAGTGTTCTCTCTCCCCCCTCTACTGGAGAACCAACTGGACCAGATCTGGCCTTGTTACGTCCTGCTACTAATCCCGGCTATAAAAAGTATATGTGACCCAACTCCTGAGAGATTTTAAAAATAAATAAAAATAAATGCCTGCATGCCACAAAATATCACAATGATTGGGTCAAGGCATGCCCTGAGTCCAGGTGGGGCCTCTACCTGGCTGGATTATCTTCCCCTGATTGCCTCAGTGGGGTGCTTGACACATAGAGGGGATTGGGCTGAACTAAATAAAGAATTGATCCTTGGCCTACTGCCATGCAAACTCCACTTACTTGCTGTTAGTCAAAGTTTCAGCCCGATTTCACCCAACATTGGTGTCCAGTCTGAGTTACTTCCACAGTATTTGTGAACCACTGGTATGCGCCTGCCTGGGCAAAACACATCTCCTCCTGAGTATTGTTGGATTGGGATCAAAACTTTCTCATTACATGGCATCATCGCCTCTGTCAACGTGTTCCTGACACCTTGAGTTTCAGTCTTCATTTCGCCTCTCCAGTATTGAATGCAACTACTGACACACACATGGAAACATCAGGGATTGAACCTGGAACTATTTTCTATGCAGAGTATGAGCTCTACTACTGAGATGTGGGCTTTCAGCTTCTGGTGCTGCTTGTCTGCTGGGTCTGGGTGGCCCCTTCTTCTCCAAAGCTGTGTGCAAAGAATCCTGTGAACTGTACGTTACTCTTCATAGAGTTACAATTCCCACCACACTTAACAAGTTAAAGTTCCCATGATTCTTGGGGTGTGTGTGGATCCTGTGCTTTAAATGTCTAGTGTATAAGCAGTCAGTGTTGGAGTCTGAGCCCAGATGGCTGATCCAGATGGGGGGTCCTTACAGAAGCAAAGGAAATAGTGCTACACCTTAACCTTCCTATTAAGCATTGTTTAGGTAACTGGAATTGCTCCTTCTTCTGTGGAGCTTGCAAGAAGCATCCCCCCCCCCACCTTAAGAGGTGCTCTCATAATCTAAAACATTTCAAATCCATTCAGTTTCTGGAGACAAATGTTTGGGTTTCTGCGAGAAAGCCAACTTAGGTTTTAACATCAAAGCGAAAGCAAGGTTGCCCAGGAGTGCAGCTTGAGACCAGCTCATGTTGTCCTGAAAAGCAACATCCTTTGCCTGCTGGATCTTAGGCACATCAAATGACAGCTCTGGCATTGTTTTTAGAGGGTTAACTAAGATTAATGAGGAAAGAAACATGAAGCCATAGAGGATCAACATTACAAATCAATGCCTGAATAAATTTAACGTGTATTCCATCTGCAGAAAATGTGGTGTGGGTTTGTTTCCTAAGAGTGTATCTTTTATGCTACTAAATAACCCACCAAGACATGAACACTGCATCCAGTTTAATAATGCTTTATTTAAGGTTTATACTGTAGTCAATGTATTGATTGGGGAGGAATTTGTAGAATACAGGAGAATGTTTAATAAGATACAAATAAACTCCAGTGGTGTTTGCAATTCCCAGCCCGCAGCATTTGTGAATTGTAACTTCAGCATTTTAATTCACTGAAAGCCATTAGAAAAATGGCCAGTTTGAAAAAGCATACATTCGCTCTGGGTTAAACCACTCTTCTGAAAGATGAACTCTTAATTTTTACAGCTTTTGCTACCCGACCATCTCCATGATCATCAAATCACTCCTAAAAGCACTTATTATTTAAAAGAAAAACTGAAAAGAGAATTAATATTTTATTTATTTCTATCTAATTACTGCTTAGAGGCAGAAAATGTGACTGGTGTCTTTGAGAATTACATCCTTTTGTCATTAAACCTTTCAGTGAAGATCTCTCTTTCGCTCCTTTTAATCAAAACACTATTATCTTTAGATTGCCTCTTAAAATTGCTGTTTGTCTAACAAATCTGAAGGAGTTACTTACCTCCTAATAATTACAGTGCAAAAGAAAATAATAATACAAAGAGGAGACCTTTTACATGTCTGAGTGGTTTCACAGTCCAGTCTCATAATCAGATTCCAGAAATTGAACTTGCAGAAAGTTTGTGCTAGCCTTGTGGATTTTCATTTCAGATGTTGTCAACTCAAGGGCATTTGGACCAATCAATACCTGTCTGTCTTCCTGCACACAGAAAGTTGGCTATTAGAAAAGAGAGGCTTACAGCAGGCTCAGCCAATACCATTAGCCCTAGCCTTAGGGCAGTTCTATCCATGTGCTGGGGTAGACACCTGCCCCCTCCCCTCCCCCACCATTAAGAAGGCCACTTGGGATGTCATTTGGACATAGCGGGCAAAGAGCACTTCTTTATTCTTTCTCTTTTTTACACCCAGACTTCACCAAAAATCAATAAATCTGTTCTTTGCTTATTTTCAGAACTTTACTTCAATATAAGCAAGGACTTTCCTTCCAGCTACAAACTCCAGCAACACCAAGTCATTGTGTGTGTGTGTTTTATTTTCCTTTCTTTGTTCCAATTTGAGAAATAATTGGAAATAATATCAGAATGATGCTCTCTCTTTTCCTTGCTAAAGATTTCATAGATGAAAAGACCTTGATCTGCTGTCTCCTTTCATGATTCAGCAATACACTGGATATTTTTCGCCCTTTATATTCTTGTGGTACTAATGAATTTTATGGAATGACACAACGTTGCCTTTTGTTTTCCCCCACTCAAAAGCACTGCTCTCTACCGCATGTCAATCAGCTTTATTCCAGCCCTCATATAGTCTTTCATTTTATGTAATTGTGGTAAAAACTACAGTTACTTTTTATTAGGAACAAATTCCCAAAGAGTAATCATGTTAGATATTTTGCAGCAAACAAGACAAAAGAGGTAGTTGTTAAACTGACCCTCTCTTCTTTATTTTTTTGCTTTTTCGCTAGAACACACAATTGCATTTTCACATCTCAGCACAAAAAAATGGGTTTTTGAGAAGCTTTTAGCTACGATCTTTCAATGAAGTAGTCCACATTTAACATTTCGGGATTTACTTCCAAGTCAATGTATAGGATTAGGCAATTAGAAAGAATGTGATTTACAGAAGATGCATTCTGTTTGTGTGCTTGTGGTTTTTCGGTTTTTGTTTCGGAAACCTGTTGGCTAGCTGGGATAATGTAGAGTAGGGAGGAAAGAGTGTGAGTGACAGCTTATTATTCCCAGAGCAGAACCATGAATCAAACAAAGCTATGGAGGCTGACTCACTAGTACTATAGCGGGCCTAAGAACAGTTAAGAATGGAATTGACATTTGAGGACCTCCTTAAAACCCGCCTCTGCCACAGGCTTACTGTATGGCCCCTGGCAACTCACTTTCTCTTAGGCTCAGTTTTCCATCTGAATAAAGGAGTGCAACCAATGATTTACATCACAGAGTTGTTGTAAAGGGTCAACATAATGGCACAATACTAAAGTGCTAGGTTGTGTGTTGTTAGTTAGTTTGTTTTTTTAAAATGTCCTGCATTAGATGAATAGGTTCTGAATGCCTCTTGCTGAAGTGAATGAAATTTTGCTCTTGAGGAATTAAAGTACCTCCCATATGTGAATTCATAACTGTAATTAAGCATCAATAGGCCATTACATTTCATGTTTCAATAAAGTTTTAAGGAGAACTTCTGAAATGTCAGATAAGATTGGTTTCTTTTTTCTGTGAACATGCAAATATCTGAATTTTATACAAATTATTCAGATGTACCTAGTTCATCTTTCTCATCTGCAGTATCTAAGTTTGCAACTGTTAATTAATGTTCTTTTCTATTTACTCATCCCTTTTAAACATCAGCTCAATGATTATATTGCAAATACTTTCCCCAAATAAAATATTGGATATTAACTATAGGCAGCCTTTTGAGAACAAAAGTTTGCAATAAGTGTCTCTTTCCACGTTCTGTAGTAAGGCAAAATCTAAATTGATAGCACTTCCTGGTTGAATTTAAACACAATAATATATTTGTTAGTAAAAAAAAAGTTCTTTAAGACAATGTTATATTCTGTTACTGTGAATGTGATGTATTCCTATGAAGTAACACTGAGCATTGAAATGCCCACTACTTGCCACTTTTAAGAGATCACTAGTGAAAATGGGCAGAAACTCTTTTCACGAATGTTCATTAATTATGGAATAAAGCAAACATGGTCTTAGGGGTAAACTAAATGTAATCTTAAATGTGTATGTTTTGGCAGAATGGGATGATCTAATCCTCTCCTTTCTCCCATGGATAGATCAAGTGAACAGTGTCTTCTCGCAAATGCATGGCTAGTATATGAGCCACACTTCACTTTCAATGTTTTATACGTAGTGGGATGAAGAGCCTGTGAACCTGAGACCCATTCTTGCACTCAATTAGGTGAAAACATAAGATTGGGTTTTCAGCCAGCCCTGCCAAGAGCTGCAAGATTAACAACAACAACAACAACAACAATTTTGGCTTGGTTTCCCCGGCCACTCTGGGCAGCTTACAACATATCTAAAAACATGATAAAAACACCAATCCTTAAAAACTTCCCTAAACAGGACAAGTTCCAAGTATAAAAATAATCCTGTATTATTTTTTTTAATTATAGGATTCAGTTCACTTTCTTTAAAAGTATGCTTCTTGACCTATGCGATGGTACAATCAAAAGTTACAGGGTTAACCAATAGGCTAATCATTGCTAGTTTAAATTATTGGTGTCAGCCATTGTCTTTGCTGAATGAAAGGAGCCATACTGATACCTAATCGCTGAGGTTCTGACCGCGGGTTTTTAGAAAACCATCTCCATCTCCAACAGGATTGGGGATCCTTCAGGAAAAGCCCTTCTTTTCAAGAGTAGCTTTACTGATATTTCCTGTGTCAAAGAGATCACTGCCAGAAGAACCTTCAGTTGGCATATTTGATTTCTGCTTTGGGTCCTTGTGGAATGGACAGGGATGCTAGAAAACAACAAAGCAAATCTCACTTTTCCAAACCTCAGAGATGTCCTGTGTAGGAGAATCAAGCCAGGAAACTTTTGCATGGCTTTTATTGTAGTTGAACCAGCTCTTAGCAGTTTTCCCACTAGAAAAACCAAACTAAACAAAGGATTTCTAAAATAAAAAACAACCCTGTCCCTATAAAGAAGATCTTGAAATGTCTGCATTTTATAAAAATTCTAATGTTATATATATATATATATATATATATATATATATATATATATATAACATTAGAATTTTTTTCACATGCTTTTTTTTTTGGGGGGGGGGCAAGATTTTCAGAATCAGTTTCAACATGCCTCCCTGCTATATATCCCTGTCAATCAAATTGTAAAAGCTCTGGAAAACTGACCATGTTGGGTTTGTTATTTCTACAAGCCTGATCATTAAAAGTTTACATTTGCACATGCCTTAGAATCCCCTGACTGTCTTCTACAGGGATCAGATTGTCCTTCCTGCCCCACTATTTTTGAGTTAGGCTAGGAAGGATTTTCTACCCTTGTAAGACTCTGCATTAACCCCATCTTTTCAAGGAGCCTCCCAGGGAATGATACCATCCAGCTTCTACCAACAGATTGATACAATAATGAGAATGAAGAACTGTCTATTCCTTTACCAGGGACATTGCGGGTAAACTGTAGAGTTAACTTTCCATGAGATTTCAGAGTTGGGCCTGTAGGTGTATTTACAACTATTATACCAAGGAAGAATCTTTGGGAGGCATAGTCGAATAAAACAACAACCTCATTTACACTTGCTACCTACACAGCTGTCTTATAAAGACAATAGAAGTTCAAGAAAAAGAAAAGCCAAACTTTTTTGGGGGGGTCTTCTGTTGTGGGGGAATAGATGAATTTATGTGTCCTTGCTTCTTTATCATATGAACTCAACACTCCACAGACAGGGGAAAGAAGGTGACGCCTATTAAAATTGAGGTTCTCTGTGTCAAGGATGGTCAATGTAGCAACCAGTAGATTGTCCCTATCCCCCAGTTACAATGGGCCCTTTCAAGAATGCTCAAGAACGTCTGCTGCCTTAAAGGCAGGCCTTGGCTGCTATGGTATAGCCTTGTCGAGATTTGATGCGTCGAGAAGAGCACACACATGGACACTTTGTTGGGGATGTGAGATTATAATATAATCTGCAGGAGCTGATCTGCATCCATTATATCCCCAATTACATCCAATTGGTTATAAATTTGCCACGTTTCATGTTTCTAATTGGCGTAGGAGATGGTTCAAGTTCAGCTGCATTGCCCTTCGTAAACAGGAGGCATCAGTTTATATGGAGTTTCTGCCTTTTGACCAGATATCCTTTTAAATTGCATGAGTTATCACTGCAAAATAAGAAAAGATCAGTTTAATCGTAACCAAAACTGAGGGCGGAAATATGTCTGGGCACATTAAAAATCTCCAAGACTTAAAAAAACAAACCTGAAACAAAACCCCTCATTGTATTTGAATTGTTTCTTTGTATCGTTAAACTGAACATTCTGTTGTGTTCGTTCTTTCCCCCAACTTGGCCCTTGTTGTTGCAAACGAATGAGATTTCACACACAAAAGGCCAAAAAGAGACTCTTTCTCCCCACTTTCTTTGGAAGCCTTACATGCTGCAATTTATTCCATTGCACTATTAAAGAAGAGAATGTGCAACATGCCTTCCACCTCAAGGCATCTCTCAGTACATTTTCATCTTTTCCAATACCTGTAGCTTCCTTTCTACACTAACATTTCACTGCGAGCATTTTATACTTTTTGCCAGTTAAGTCTCCCTCAAACGCCCATGGCCGTCTTGTCTCTTGTGGTCACTCACATTGGCCCTTTCAGATCTCTGATGGGGGGTGCCAAGCACCACAGTGAATGAAATATCAAGCCGGCAGATCAAATGGGAACGTGCATGCCACCTCTCCTGTCCCCTCCCGTAATAAACAGATCATGGAGAAAGCACCCAAAGCTACGACTCCCCACTCTCCCTGCACTTTCCATCTTAGGCCCTTTCTCTGATTAGAAAGAGCTGATGCATTGCTATTCTTATTACTATTGTTATACCAATGGAGAGTGAAACATACTGCTTTAATATTAATTAATATTCACTGCAACTTAAGTAGCTGTTGCTATGATTCTTAATTAGAAATGCAGTAGCAGGTAGAGAATGGCCTTATCTGTGCTTGGGGTGGGGGAGCCTCGAACGACATATGCTAACAGTTTTGTTGATGCCTTGAGTCTCGGCTAAAATACAGTTCCTGCTGCATTTCTTCCAGCAGCACAAGCCGAATCTTTTCCCTCATTTGATACAGTGACCTCTCAAGTGCATCATTGCCCTGAGGGCTGAGGGCAGTCCAGCTACTGTTAAACCCCTTGGGTTGATAATCTTCTCCCACATTTGCCCTTAACACCAGACATACCACCATTAGCTACAGCTCCACTGGTGCTCATTAGAGTCGATCAATATAGACTAACATAAAGAATGCTACTGCACCTTCTGTTATTTCTCGGTTACTGCAGATTTACAGACTTTCTCCTTCAATACAAATGCTGTGTTATATAGGTTGGGATAACAATATAACGGCACACACCACTCTCTCTTGATATATATTCTATATATTTGTCTACCTATGCAATATATAATTTCATACAGCAAACTTAATTCATTCTTTTTTTTGTGTCCAGCTACTGAACATACACAAGCTTTTGCTTTGGAAGATTTAATATGTGTGCGCAATATGTTAGGTTTGTTTCGAAGAAGAACCACATACTAAGTATTTTGACTTGTGTGTAATATGCGTGTGTTAATACGTGCTCATTTCAAAAAGCAACATACATATTTTATCTTCAAGTGTGTGAGAGAGATTCACTCCTGCTCTATAAACTGAACAAGTACTCTGAGCAAATTAATGGATGATTTTACATCTAGGTTTGAACATAGATTTTTTGTAAAATATAATATTTGCAGAGGATTCAGGTGGGAGAAAGAAGAAATCTGTGCTAAGGAATGAAAGGAATATAAGGTACTTTTCTGTGTATAAGACTAGATACTTTTATTCCAAAATCCTGTTAAAAATGTGAGGTCGTCTTATACATGGGTAGTGCATTGTGGGAATGTGGGATTGGTTGTTCCCGCTAGTAAGAGTTTGTTATTTGTGGCTGTGGCAAGGGCTGGTGTAGATTGGCTGTTGTTTTGGCAAATGGGCTGTTGATTTGTTGCCCCCACCCCCGAAAAAAGCTCAACTACTCTGAGTAATCCTTCCCAAAAGAAGCTCAACAACTTTGGGGGATCTCCCCCCATTTTCTTAATTTTGAATCCCCCCAAATAGGGGACGTCTTATACACGGGGACATGTTATACACAGAAAAATAAGGTAATATTCTTATTTAAGAATATAAACCTGCTGGATCAGACCAATCCATGGCTTTCCCCCCAACCAGAACTCAATTCTGGCACCTCTCAGGTGGGCACTATTGCCATCCTAAGAGAACAAGACAGGTGTTCATGGTGAGTTCAGGTACCTCTTTTTCTTGAAAAATGGCACTGCTAAAGACCCATCCAATCCAGCACACTGTTCTCACAATGGCCACCCAGAGGCCTGTGGAAAACCTAGAAGCAGGACATGAACACAACAGCGCTCTGCCCACTTTTGCGCCCCAGCAACTGGCATTCAGAGGCATACTGCCTCAAGCAGGGAAGATAGTACTCAGCCATAAAGTCTTATTGCCATTGCTAGCCATGAACATATTGCCTGTTTCTAACAGTAGGTGATGCTTTGAGATGACAGCCAGCCATTATTTAGAGTTAAAAGCCAGGAATATTTTTTTTTAATTCCCTTTTAATTATCTTTGTTATGCAGGACCAGCTTTATCTGTCTAGAAATGTTGCTTCCATATTGCTTAAACACTGAAACAATTGACAATGTTGATAAAATATCATAAGTCTTTACAACTCCTGAGAATTTGTTTTCTGCTTAAGACATGGGGCTGTTTCATGAGCAACAACATTTGCTGCATCTCTCCCGCTGCATGCAATCTACTGGCTCAAAGAAACTTCAGTGTGTTTGTGGAGACATGTAGCTATTTCCATGACGGCAATGCCTTCAGAAAGTGAAAAATGCAGTCACCAAAATAGAGTCCTCCATTCTCTAGTAGTATCAAATCTACTAGGGAAATTAAGCAGACTTCCCTTATCCAACAATCATTTTATTTGTATGCCGCCTTTCCACAGTTAAAACCATGCTCAAGGTGGCTTGCAACATATTTCGAAAAATTACATAGCTACAAGCATAAAAAAGTAGTCATAAACAAAAAATTTTTTGAAAAGGATGCAACCAAATAAAACAATTGCCACATAAATAATAAGACACAAAAAATTATCATCAACAACTGCAAGAAACCCCCAAAACAACCTCTCCCCCCAAAACAATACCCTAGCCCAAGGTTCTGTTCAGCAGCTTCAGCTTGTGCAGCTGGAATCAGTCCAGGCACTGATCACCCAGGCTTGATAGAAAAAGCCTGCAGAGCAGGGAGCAGATCTTCCAGGATTCCATTAAGCCCATGTTGTCCCACACCAATGTAACTCCATGTAAGAAGCACCTGTTGTTGTTTTTTAAAAACCCAATCATCTGTTTGCTGTGTGCCGCAGGCAGTTTGGATTTTATTATTGTAAACTGTAAAGGTTGCACAATGAAGGTCATGGTTTAAATTCCCGAATAAATGTATTAAGTTTTAAGGACAAGGCAAATGTATAATTTCTAGCCATATAGGCTCTGATCCAGCAATTTGCTTCAGGCCTAGGGAAGCCAAGAGCTCTTCCAGCAGCAATTGCTTCCTCGTTTGCTTCCATGAAAGAAGCAGGGTTTTTTTTTGCACATACGGAACTGTTCACTGCATTGAAATGGCCGGGGCATTCTGCTTGTGCATCAGAAGGGATGGCAGGCTCACATTCAAGTCTTCATCTGTGAACTAGCCTGGATTCATCTATTTGATTCTTTCTTTCCTCGTCCCCACTGCCCAGCATTAGGGCTGGGAGGCCGTTTCTTGGGGATGGTACAGCACTGTGTTTCCTGCATCAAGCATGAGTTAGACAAGATGGCTGTGAGGGTTCCTCCACTTCTATGATAAAAAATGAGGTTTCATGTATAGCAACAGCATATTCTTTGGCTCACTATGAAAGAAAGAAAGAAAAAGATTCTCCGAAGAGCAAACTGAATGAGCTAACAGTTAAATTGGTCTTCCTAGTGACTCCCAGGAAGTGCCCAGGTAAGAACTCTCTTAAGCACCCATGGGCACATCACATTTACTTAATAAAATTGTAGATAAAACACAGCTAAAATCCATGAAACTGTTAAAAAACACACATAAAACACAACAATTTCAGGAGATTTAGGCTGTTATCATGTACTTGTGTTTGAACTTGGTTGGGTTTACGCAGTGCTGTCTTTCTAGAAAAAGAGGTGCTAGGACTCGCCACGAACACCACCCTTTCTCTCTTAGAATGGCAATGGCACCTGCCTGAAAGGTGCTGGAACTGAGTTCCATCAAGTTCCGACTGGAAAAATGCCCTGCACTTATTCCAAGTATAGGACTGTGACACTCGCCTGGATTGGGAATTGGGATGCTATTCTCAGCAAGGACAAGAAAACTAAAGTAGTTGTATAAGAATGGTAGCACAGCGGTGCGGCTATGGCTGTAAATTTATTGCATTCAGCTGGTTTGTGCCATTAAAAAAAATGAAGGCTCCAGATTTGCTTGAACACCTCAGCTTCTTTACCAGTTCCAGAGATTTCACATGGATTGCAGAGAGCGAATGCTGCGGTTTCTCATAATGTTAGAGCCAGTAAGTGGTCATGTAAACAATGACTGTGTAAGCAGCTTACAGGATGAATAAATTGTACAGTACATTAAGTGGGAGATGTGTTGTGTGAATGGGAGTGGGGACTCAATGCAGTGAATTCTAGAAAAACAATACTACACATTAATCAAGTGCACGTTGTATTGAAACATTTTATGGATGGTCATTGTGAGAAAGGATGTGAGCTGAACTTAGAATTAATACAGAGAAGCATTATTCATGTGAGCTCACATGCCTTAGTCCTAGGAATGGCTGGAAATGGGAGTTTATGCAATGGATTGAAATTTTGCCATGGGATTCATAACAATTAAAAAAAAGGGGTAGAGGGAAGAGGGAAGTTGGTGGTTATATAACACATTCATTAACTCTGTAAGGTGTCGAACATAAAAGCACATCCAGGAACCATGCCATGGCAGATGTTATGAAGATTGACTTACTTTGGAACATAAGGAAGAATTTAGAAAACACGGGGATAAATTTAGGGTTTTCTAAAACTGTTCCAGACATCCAGATGGGAGAGGAGGAGATCTAATTATACATTTCACCCTCATTTCCCCTGAAAATTATATAGACAAAAAAAGTAAACTGCACAGTAAATGGGGACAAGAGTGAGTTTAGCTATGGTCTTGTATGGACTGGAACTCTACATGGTATACCTAATAGTATACCCCTAATAGGATACCATAGTATACCCCATTGCAAGGGGTTGGACTAGATGACCCTTTGGGTCCCTTCCAACTCTACAATTCTATGGTTTGAGCCAGTGAAGGATACACGACAATAATTAACAGAGCGCCCATCTCTGCTTCCTGATCCACCATACTGGATGAGGGTTGGAAGTTGCTGCTCTCCTGTTCCTGGGAAGTTCAGCTGCTGCTATGAAGGGCTCTGCTGTGCCCACCTAGTGCTCAGCCAAACAGAAGCTTCCATAGGAAGTATTCCTGCTAGCTCTAGCCAGTGTAAAGCCCTGAAACAGGGCACTTGGGGAAAGGAGCTACCAGCAGTGGACCTGATCTTGGCTCACTGCTGTGCCAGCCTGGAGCTTGTGCAGTGAAAACCAGCACAATCACTGCACAAGCATCCCTAGCCACAACTTCCACCCTGACTTCTGTGAGCAGTAGGGATGTGGGTGCAGTGGTGGATTCACTGCTTGTTCAGCCCTGCTGCTTCCAGCTGGAAGTTTGGATTGTGCCCAGAGTATAAGCCAAAAGAGTCATGTTATTATAGCAATCCCTTACTAGCTGGTTTATGTTGATAATAAATGCATTTTGTTTAAGGTCATAGGTGGGTTGATAAGCAATGTCATGTGGACCCTGACAACCTCAGATGGTGAACCTTCCTATGATGACCCAGAGCTTGTGATGACCAAAGACCCAAGTGAGTAGACACCTCATGCCATCTCTGAAGATTCTGGTATACCAGGAAGGACCTCCCTAGGTCTGCTTCTAGAAAATGACCTGGAAGGACTGTCAGGGTGGGTTCCCAGCCCCTCTGCAGCATAGGAGCCCTCAGTCGAATCAAGTTGACTCCCTTCCCAGCCCTTGAGAGTGTCAGCAGCAGAACAATCTATGCCTTTCAACTCCCTGCTTCTGAGTCTTTGACTAGCCCTGCTTTGTACTTGATCTCGGTTGTTTCCAGCTTATTGATGCTGCCTCTGGATTACAACTTGATTTGGATCTGAGCTCATGTGCTTTGTCTTGACTTTGCTTTCTAGAGTCCTCCTGGTACAGTTTGTTGGTATTGTGTTGGTATTGGGCCATAGTGGATTCTTTTGGGAGATCTTCTCTTACCTAGCTCATGGACTAATACCTAACCTAGCATGATCAGGATTGGGAGACCCACTTGGCCCCATCCATTGTCCATTGGAGGATCAGCTTCACTTTCCCCAGACTCTGCAGAAGGCAAACTCTGGCCTCTGTCACTGGCCAGGAGACCCAGGGCAATGGTGAGGCTTCACTCTCTGCCTTCCAAGGAGAATAGCATCATGAGGGGGAGGCCAGCTTGGTTCCATGCATAGGCTGGTGAAGGTGTAGCTGCTCGCTACAAGATTCGACTGAAGTACAAAAGATTATGTTTGGCCCACAGCAGTTAATCACTAGTACTACTATTTTAGCATGGGTTTTGGTGTCTAATACTGTATCTGGATTATTTTAAGCGCCACATGTCTTAAGCATATGTGAAATGAAGGTGAAACATATTATTTCAGTTGCCTGTGGTGCTTTCTTTTCAATTTACATACCTGCAATAATATTTTGGCATATATATTAATGACTTCCGCTTGGATATTGAAAGTTGGCTTTAGCTGAACATTGGTCTCCAAAACTTACTCAGAAAGAAGTGTTTGCAGGTGCGTGAGAAGCTGGGCTTTATATTTCATGATTCATAGTCTGCATTTATGACTTTCATCTGTCCATGTCCTTATCTGGAAATATACTCACTTTAGAAATGCTGCATTGGCTGAATATGGAATAAATCACCAGAGGAAACTATGCAGAGAGCTGGAACACAGTCTCTGAACCAGTTAGATGATAAAAAATAACAACAATAATATTCAGATTGGTGGCCTTATTGGCTTTCATGCAAGAGGAAATTTCACTCACAGATCCTTGAAAGTGCTACATATCCCTAACGCAGGTGGACTATTGACCATCTGAACCTAACTACAACTCCCATCATCCCCAACAATCATGGCCAATGGTCAAGGATGATGGGAGGCTGTCCTCAAACCATCTGGAGAGTGCCGGGTTGGCTGATCTAAACTGATGTAAACAATATGAATAGTTTTATTAATATAGCACCATGATCACCTACACCCCATTCCAATTAGCATTGGGTACTATATGTAAAAAATACAATTAGATATAATAAAATCACATTTAATACATTGTGAAATGTGGAAAATATTGGTAAAAAGATTGCAACTAAAGAGGATTGGTTCCCACTCCCTTTTGAAAAGGTTCCAGAAACTTGTGAAAAGCAACGAGTCTGAATCACAGGGGGAGATGTGCACGAGAGATTCCCCTTCAGGACAATTCATATATGTCAGGCATTTTCCTGTCTTGATTAAACTGAATCCTGAGTGAAGTCTAGAGCTCTCCTTAAAAATCAAATCATTTGGCAACCTCGCTCCCATACCAGCAAGAACTAGACTGCGTAGAGTTTCTTTGCAAGTAAATTGTCTCTCCATGCCTAGGCAAAACAAATACTAAAAAGGAAAGAGATATAATCTTCCATGAAGATAGTGATATAACTCTTTCCTTAAGAACTCCTGAATGAAACATCAAGACACACGCTATAACAATTTATTTTGTTACGGCTGGTGAGTATTAAAAAGCCATACCGGCCACGATCTAAAGTAAATTAAGCACATGGAGATTTACCTGTAGGCTGCATTCCTGTACACAGTTTCCTGGGAACTCAATAGGATTTATTCAGTGCTATTTTTCTAGAAAAAGAGGTGCTGGAGCTCACCATGAACTTCTCCCTTGTTTTCTTAGAATAGCAATAGTGCCCACCTGAAAGCTGCTGGAGCTGAGCTCTTGTGAGGTCCAGCTGAAAAAAATAGCCCTGGATTTATTTCTGAATAGGCATGCATTAGATCAACACTGTAACGCTGCAGCCCTCGGCATGCTTGCTTGGGAGTAAGCCCCAGTGAACACAACAGGGCTTCTGATTAAATATGCTTAGAATTGTGTTGCACGTCTCATTTAGTTCAATGAGAGACATTTAACTGTGTGTTTAACTCTCCCTTGAAAATGACTTCCCATTGCCTAGATTGGCCCCGTATAGTTAGCAACTTCATTTCTGACCCACTTATGTTACCTGTGGCAGCATTCCCTAACCTGGCACCCTCTGCATGTTTCAGATTGCAGCTGTGCTGCCTGAGGCCGATGGGACCAAGCTGGGGAAAGCTGAGCTATGGTAGAGTGGGGCAAGTCGGCGCCCAGCCGAGAAAATGTATTGAAGTGCGATAAAGCACTTGGTTTGCTTATATTCAGGGTCTGTGTGTGTGTGTGTTTTTCACCTGCGAGTCATTTTTACACACTGCCAAGAGCGTTATCCCTAGGAAGTGAGAAATAAACACTGTGACTGTGTGGCTTGTTAGCATGACATGTGCACTCTTATTAGAACATTGTTGAGTAATAACTTCACGGTGGCTTCCAAACACATGCTTTATGGCAAGGATGGAAAAACTCATGAGCGCAATCAATGACAGCCTAGCTTTTTATAGAGACATGTGGTCGCTGTCCTGAGAAACTGAGGGAGGGGGGCCGGGAAGATTGGTGCCATTTTCCTTCATGAACTATAAATGATTATAGTGTCAGGCTGAGCTACAAGGCTCTGCCTTAAAAAAAAAAAAAGGGAAAGGAGAAGAAAAAAGAACAGGACATATTAGCTTATCAAAAGTCGAGAGTGGGGGGAGATGCTTATGGGCTGTTCTCCTCCTTTTACAACTACATATTTATGTTTGAAATCTTGGGATATGTTACCTAAGCGCCTACCTTCCCCCTCATCCATATTCAATTTATAACTCAGCCTGCTAGGGTAAGAAGGACAAGGGAGTAAATATAGGAATATGACACATTTATTTTGATTTGTTTTATGGGTTGGATACCCTGTATGTTTTATGAATTTTTATATCTCCTTACATCCCCTCCTCCCCTCCTTTGTTTCCATGAAAGTTTTATAATTTTTGTAACTGTACATCTCTGCATTTCAGGAAATTTCACTCTCATATATGGAATATGAGAAATAAGTAACTAAATGTATAATATTAAAATGTCCCGTCAGATACATCAGAGGGGGTAATAATAATAATTGAACAATTCGATGATAAACATGTAAAAGGGGTTACTGAAAAAATATGCAAAGAGTTACCTGCACGTGTCACAGCTTTTAGGAATCCTTTTGAAGAATTATGTCCAACAGAGGTGATAATGGATGGGTGGAGTTATAAATCTAATTCAAAATTTAAAAAAAATTAACAAGTGATTGCAGCAGGATAGCATTAACCAAAGTATTCTTAAATAATGCAAAAATGAAATGGTTGATCTTTTAACTGTATATGTCACTTATATGTACATATTCGGTATAATTACAGATATTGGAAGCAAGGAGATGGAAAGTATAAAGCAAGACACCTAAGGGATGGCAGAGTTTGAGTGTCATCTAAGGGCAGAAAATTGTTATTTATTTAAGTTATATTTACTACCAGGAAGAGGGGCACTTATGAGATGTCAGACTTAGGAACATAGGAAGCTGCCTTATACTTAGTTAGATCCTGTAGCTCAGTGTTGTCAACACTGACTAGAAGCAACTGTCTAGGGTTTCAGGCAAGGTTCTCTCCCAACCCTACCTGCAGATGCTGAGAATTGAGCTCGGGTGTTCTGCCAAATGCTCTCCCACTGAGTTATTGCCTTGAAGCAAGAGAATGAAAATTGTTTTTGGCAAAGCTGGCCAGAGGAAAGGTTTATATATTTATTTTTTTTGGTGGGGGGAAACGGGATAGTATTGAAAGGTCAGTGGTGTTGCTGAGGAGAAGTGGGTACTAGTCTGATCAGCGTGATGGGTGTATGGAATGAAACATTGGTTGATCACTTTAAATGCTTCAGACAAACCAGCTGGCAAAAGATCCCAAAGGACATAACACAATTGCTTAGTGACACAAATCTCACGGGCTTTCTGCGTCTCAATATATGTGTTTCCACAGACAAAAGCAGTGATAAAAGCATCCCACAGTAGGATGGAAAATAGCATTTAGGAGACTTAAATCAAAAAGCCAGATCAATTGCTGCCGCTTGCTTAATAACAATAATTATTAATAATTTGCTGCTGCTGAGAAGAACTCTGTGTGGTACCATTACTGGCTCTTCTTGGTTTCAGGACAAGTGCTATAAAGACATGCCAGAAATGGGGTCATAGTGAGGGCAGAGATAAAGAGAGATGCTATTTGCACAACATGTTCTCCAGAAAGTTGAAGGCAAGGATTCCAAAGTTCAGTGACAGAAATTCTCCCAGCAATGGCGCACCCTGTCTGACATTCCTGTGGTTGTAATTGACAAGGATCAAGATATAATTTGCATCGCACTGTGCATTTGGGGGAGCATGTTAAAAATGAAGGTAGATAATGGGATAGGAACTTTTTTCATGTTTATAGTAAGTATAGAAGGAAATCCCCCCCCTCACTTCGCACCTATTTGAATTGCAGATGATACCCATGGATCTGAACAGAAGCAAAAGAGATTACCGGAATTTAGTGTGTGTGTGTTTTATAAATGTTAGTGTATTGATGGTGTATTGATCTTGCTGCTGGGGTGCAGAAGGACAGAACCCACTCCAGCCCAGTGAGGGAATGGTAGCCTTCCTCCCAGCCAACCCCAAGCTTGTTTGGTAGAGTGGGATGGGTGCAATCTACATGGGGAGGAAGGTGCACAGGGAAGTTTCTCCCCATGCCTCTCCCCATTCAACTGTTTGGCAGCCAGGAAGGAGCCCAATCGGCATTCGATTTCACAGCAATGGGCAGCTCAGACACCCATGCAGGCCCCACTGAAGGCCTGAGGAATCCATATGACACGAAGGCTGCATATGACCTGTGGCACAGGTGTTGCCCACATGTGCTTTAGTGTGATGAGAACAAATTGCAGTGAGTTTGGGGTTGAGACACCCCCCTCCCCTCTGCTCGTCCAGTGGTATCACAAGGAGTAGTTTGGAAACTTTTGCTTCTGTTTCATTTAAGCACAGCTTATCGGGCCATACAAATTGTGGTTCCTGTTAGTAGTGCTTTGCCTGAAACGAGTAAACTTCAAAGCACAGTTTGAAGTGAAGGTGTTTTCCTATGCTAAACATTGCAATGCTACACTATCCTAAAGCTTACAGCCTCTAGTGGTTTTCTTTTGGACACGAATGAATTAATTGGAAGAGGAAATTGGTTACCACTGACATCTAATGCAATTTTGCATGTGCATTAAGGGCTGCCTGAAGCCTCATGTGTGAAAATGCTTCCAATCTTTCCATGACAGGGAGTTCAAAACTCAAACAGTGGCTTTCGTTCGGTGAAAATTGCCCATAGTTTTTGACAGCGAGTGAAAAGGCAGTCATGAAATCAACCTGTCTGCCACTGGCCAAGACCTACACTTTTGGTAATAATACCTCCGTGCTGCAGTGATTTGGCAGGCTTCTTGTAAACAGTGTAGCGATGGTTCAGCTAAGCCTTTCGTGTGCACCAATCTATAGCACACATCCATTTGGCACATCTTGCAGCCCAGGACTAGTTCTGCACAGTGGAAGCATAAAGATCTCTTACGCTTAATGTTGCAGGTTAGAGGTTAAAACCATTGGCAGGCAGCATTGAAATGCTTGTGATCCAGCTGCCTCCACAATATTTGATCCAGAGGACCTTGATTTTCCCATGCAACCAAATGCCAATATCAAAATTAAAAGGCAGGCAATTAAAAAGGCAAATTAAAAACACATCTTTATTGCCCTTAAAAAAAAGAGAAACCACCATGCCTCAATTTCATGTCCCTTTCTTACTAAATAAAGGCCAGAGGGTAAGACTGAAGTCAAACTGATAAAACCTCTGTGTGTGTGTGTGTGTGTAAATGGTTACCAATGGTTCTTAAGTTTGATAAAAGTGAGGATGTAGCAATTATATGGATTATCATTATTCTCCTCTCAGAGGTGAAATCTACTGATTCCCATTAACTTCAATTAACATGACAACAAAAACCACACATCTTATGACTCCCACCAGCTGGCCTGCTCTTGGCTGGAAAGAAAGAATGCCAACATAAATGGTTGCTTATAGCGGGCAAGGGCAGCTAACCTAAGTGCCAACCCATTTGACAGGGACTGAGGCCTCTACGCAGCCCATCTTGTGCACAGGACAAAATACATCCACATGGACAGACTTGATGTTGTCACAGAAGCACACTATGCAATTATTTAACGTTGTACTAAAGTGAAAGTTCTGTCCAGTCTATATCTTTAAAGCCCATTCAAAGCACATTTCCCCCATTGAAGAATTCGGGGAGCTGTCGTCTGTGAAGCATTTGCTGGGAATGTTAGCTCTGTGGTGGGAAAACTACACTTCAAAAGGATTCTTTGAGGGAAGTCGTGTGCTTTAAATGTGCATTGAATATGCTTTATATCTATAGTGTGGATCTTCCCTAAGTAGGGTGGTTAATGGAAATTTACCTAGGTTACTTGGGTTTATATAATTGATTGTGTACATCAGTGACTATCAGGCATATGTTGTGTATGAAGGGCATCCAGAATTGAATCTCTGCTTTCTGGCTTCCTAGGGATACCTAACAGAGTAGTTCTGAGTTTCTCAGAGGAAGGGTGAGATACATATTTCACTGGATTCTTCACAGAATTCATTGGATACCTCAGCCTGCCTAAGGAAACCAGTAAATGTTAACATGCTGATGTTAACATGGGGAGTGGTGGTGGTAAGGCTGAAACCATACTTTGTGCAATAACAGGGAGGAACTCAGCCTTAGGAACATGTGATCTTTATTAATGCAAAACTCCAGTGTTGGTATCTTTAGTAAATTAAAAACATACTGGGAACGACCCCTTATCTCTTGAATTGTATGAAACCCATTTCCACGAGGCCTGTTTTTCATCAAATTAAAATTAGTTTCATGGGAATACGAGAAGGTTTTTGTAATTAGATAATAGAAACTTGCCTAGGTTTATCTGCCATGTACTTGGATGTAACCAAAATATGAAGAATGTCATATCAAACCACTGTATCTGCATCTAAATCTGAACTAATTCTAGATCAATAGTTTAGGTCTTATTTTGTAAGCTATCTCCCCTCCCCTCCCCATCACCCTTTAAACCAGTGGGACAATCTCAGTGAAATGTGTAACTTTTATGGGAAAACAATCATTACTGACTTAGAAGTTCTTCTCCAACTTTTTTCGCTGTGATAGATAAAGCTTCCCAGGAGTTGGTGAAGTTTTCAAAGAAAATGACTGATAGCTGATGTATATTTCCCCCTTCCTCGTACTTGATATAGAAATATGATAGGTCATACAGATGGAGTACCAAGGCTACAGCCATTTTTCTCTCAATTAAATCAAAGAGGAAATAAGCAATCCTGCAATGTTTATTTGAAAGGACCACGACTTCTCCCCCTCATGAATGGGCAGCCCCCAAATGACTTATATGATTACTGCGATTTTTCAAGCCTGTCATAGGAATAGAAGCTTCTAGTTCCAATACAAGAGATTCCTTTCTCTTGTGTGATCCAGTGTTTAGTGGAGATTGCTAGCAGTGCTGTAGGTAAGAGCCTGTCAGAGTTCCCATTATAAGGCTCTCTTTTGAAGGATTTATTATAACCAGAGCTGCAGCAAACTATTTCCCCCACATACTGCAAAGTGAGGTGAGCTTGAGGCCAAATGAGTTACTACACAGTGCAACAGAGAGATAGAGCAGGGTGCATTGACAAAGCATTAAAACAGTTTTTAGTTCCTTCCAGCCTCTCAATTAGTTCACAGAAGACTACAATATAAATTCTATTGTTGGCTCAGACACATCAGCAATTCACTCAATTATTTACAGATAAACGGCCTCAAATTTCATGTCAATTGTGCAGTTGTTAAGTATACCCATTTTGAAATGCCGCCTCCTCTCTCCTCTTTCCTTCGGAATGTCAGTGTTGGTATAGCAAAATGTGGGACCTTGGTGTCAATGGGGAAAAGTGACAAATCAAATATACCTGACTAATGGTCAATTGGACGCGGGTGGTGCTGTGGGTAAAAGCCTCAGCGCCTAGGACTTGCCGATCAAAAGGTCGGCGGTTCGAATCCCCGCGGCGGGGTGCGCTCCCGTCGCTCGGTCCCAGCCCCTGCCAACCTAGCAGTTTGAAAGCACCCCGGGTGCAAGTAGATAAATAGGGACCGCTTACCAGCGGGAAGGTAAACGGCGTTCCGTGTGCTGCGCTGGCTCGCCAGATGCAGCTTGTCACGCTGGCCATGTGACCCGGAAGTGTCTGCGGACAGCGCTGGCTCCCGGCCTCTAGAGTGAGATGAGCACACAACCCTAGAGTCTGTCAAGACTGGCCCGTACAGGCAGGGGTACCTGTACCTGTACCTGTAATGGTCAATTGTAGCCAGAGGCATTTGAAAGCAAATGGTTCTAATTTATTACATTAATCAGCCAACCAGGATCTATTGGACTCAGCTTATCTCCATGTGACCCGTCAACCTCAGATGCCAATATTGTATGCCAAGATTTTTTAATGCATATTCCAGTTTTGCTTTGTCATTAAAAGGCTCAATCTCCACTCATTTTTGTTTTATGTTTCAACACACAGTTCTATTTTGACATGTTGTACGCATTTCAGAAGCCTAGAATGCTCCTCAATAAATATAAAGTATCCAAAGAAGTTCAACATTTTACCATTCCCTCCCCAGCTGAATGATCACTCTGGACAGTAGTTTGAACAAAGGGTCACAATTTTATTAGGGATCTGCAGCAAAGCAAACACATCTCCAGTGGGTATATGTGGGCATCAACTAGTCTCAAGAGACATCAGAGATAGTGTGTAACAAATACAACTGTGATGGTCAAGGTTTTGTATTAAGACATCATAGGAATATTGATACCAGGGCATTTTTTCAGCCAGAACTCACTGGAACTCAGCTCTGGTACCTCGCAGGCAGGCACCATTGTCATTATAAGAGAACAAGGGAGGTGTTCATGGTGAGTTCTCGCACCTCTTTTTCTTAAAACAAATAGCACTGATTTAAAGGGTTATGTAGGGTTATGCACTGTATAGAAAAAGGCTATGATGCAGAAAGCAGAATAGAACTCTGGGAATTATTGTATGCAAAGACATTACTAGAGGCAGGCCTCTTTTTCCTTATGATGGGGATGGAAAACCTGTTCTCGCTTCCCAAATGCTGTTGGACTACAACTCCCATCTTCCCTGACTACACGATGAACTTCCTACATGAAAATGATTTATGGGAAGTAGTCTACATGGCACGTATGCCAAAAGGAATAACGTGCATTTGCTGCTTTGGATACTAGTATCTCAGCTTAACTATTCCAGCTGAACTATTTAAAATTTTAAAAGATGATGCTGTTAAGGTGCTACACTCAATATGCCAGCAAATTTGGAAAACTCAGCAGTGGCCAGAAGATTGGAGAAGATCAGTCTACATCCCAATCCCAAAGAAGGGCAGTGCCAAAGAATGCTCCAACTACCGCACAATTGCACTCATTTCACACGCTAGCAAGGTTATGCTTAAAATTCTACAAGGAAGGCTCAAACAGTATGTGGATCGAGAACTCCCA
The DNA here is from genome assembly GCF_964270895.1 of Podarcis filfolensis. Classification (NCBI taxonomy): domain Eukaryota; kingdom Metazoa; phylum Chordata; class Lepidosauria; order Squamata; family Lacertidae; genus Podarcis; species Podarcis filfolensis. The sequence continues at coordinate 57,341,973 of NC_139608.1, forward strand.
GAAGTGCAAGCTGGATTTAGAAGAGGCAGAGGAACCAGAGACCAAATTGCAAACATGCGCTGGATTATGGAGAAAGCTAGAGAGTTCCAGAAAGACATCTACTTCTGCTTCATTGACTATGCAAAAGCCTTTGACTGTGTCGACCACAGCAAACTATGGCAAGTTCTTAAAGAAATGGGAGTGCCTGATCACCTCATCTGTCTCCTGAGAAATCTCTATGTGGGACAAGAAGCTACAGTTAGAACTGGATATGGAACAACTGATTGGTTCAAAATTGGGAAAGGCGTACGACAAGGCTGTATTTTGTCTCCCTGCTTATTTAATTTATACGCAGAATACATCATGCGAAAGGCTGGGCTGGATGAATCCCAAGCTGGAATTAAGATTGCCGGAAGAAATATCAACAACCTCAGATATGCAGATGACACAACCTTGATGGCAGAAAGTGAGGAGGAATTAAAGAACCTTTTAATGAGGGTGAAAGAGGAGAGTGCAAAATATGGTCTGAAGCTCAACATCAAAAAAACGAAGATCATGGCCACTGGTCCCATCACCTCCTGGCAAATAGAAGGGGAAGAAATGGAGGCAGTGAGAGATTTTACTTTCTTGGGCTCCATGATCACTGCAGATGGTGACAGCAGCCACGAAATTAAAAGACGCCTGCTTCTTGGGAGAAGGGCAATGACAGGCCTAGACAGCATCTTGAGAAGTAGAGACGTCACCTTGCCAACAAAGGTCCGTATAGTTAAAGCCATGGTTTTCCCAGTAGTGATGTATGGAAGTGAGAGCTGGACCATAAAGAAGGCTGATCGCCGAAGAATTGATGCTTTTGAATTATGGTGCTGGAGAAGACTCTTGAGAGTCCCATGGACTGCAAGAAGATCAAATGCATCCATTCTTAATGAAATCAGCCCTGAGTGCTCACTGGAAGGACAGATTGTGAAGCTGAGGCTCCAGTACTTTGGCCACCTCATGAGAAGAGAAGACTCCCTGGAGAAGACACTGATGCTGGGAAAGATGGAGGGCACAAGGAGAAGGGGGCGACAGAGGATGAGATGGTTGGATAGTGTTTTCGAGGTTACCAGCATGAGTTTGACTAAACTGCGGGAGGTAGTGGAGGACAGAGGTGCCTGGCGTGCTCTGGTCCATGGGGTCACGAAGAGTCGGACACGACTAAACGACTAAACAACAACATCTCAGCTTAATAGAATATATGAATGGGCATTTTGCCTGTGCACACAATCCTTTGCTCCTCCCTTCACACAAACCATGGTTAAATCAGGAAGTCTCTAGTTAACCACAGTTGCTTGTTGTTTGAACAGGGAAACTATGGATACCAGATTCAGAACATGCCATGATTTAAAATTGTGGTTTGTTGGCTGGTGTTTCTTTTGCTCCAGCAGCCCTTTGGAGAAGATGTTTAAAAGCATTTTTAGCTGCAAGCACTCCATCAATTTAGATGATATTAACCCTAGAGTTTGTAAAATCACACAAACACAGGCACACACACACAGAGCATGAAATTGTTTAGCAACTACTGGGAGCAGAATGACAGTAGAGTCCTAAACATCTTTTAGGAGAGACTTGTAAATCTTCACCCACTTCCGCTCTTCTGTAATGTCTTGTAAAATGTATCATGAACAGCAGGATGAAGCAATCCACACATGCTCATATAAAAAAGAAGACTCCCAGAGGAACTTGTGTTAACCGCTGTTTAGAAATAGCAATAGAACAGCAAAGGAGTCCTATTAGTCGAATAATTGCCTTCACCGGAATTCCCCAAGCCAAACAGAGGACATAGATGACGCCTTCCTGGAACAGATGGCCAAGCACGCAAAAGGAAGGGAGATAGTAGTAATGGGGGACTTCAATTACCCGGATATTTGTTGGATGTCAAACTCAGCCAAGAGCATAAGGTCAAACAGATTCCTCACTGGCCTTGCAGACAACTTCATTGTCCAGAAAGTGGGAGAAGCAACAAGAGGAACAGCCATTTTAGATCTGGTCCTAACCAATGTTGATGACCTGGTTAGTGGGGTAGAAGTGGAAGGATCATTAGGCGCGAGTGATCATGCTCTTCTGAAGTTTACTATACAGCGGAAAGGAGCAGCCAAGCATACTAGGACTCAATTTCTTGACTTTAAGAAAGCCGACTTCATAAAACTTAGGGAAGTGCTGGGTGAGATCCCATGGACAGTAATACTAAAAGGAAAGGGAGTTCATGATGGCTGGGAGTTTGTTAAGAGGGAGATAGTAAAAGCACAACTTCAGGCAATACCAATGAGACGGAAACATGGAAGGTGCCTAAAGAAGCCAGGGTGGCTATCTAAAGAACTTTTAACTGAGTTAAGATTAAAAAAGGATGTGTACAAAAAATGGAAAAGGGGGGAAACCACCAAAGAGGAATTCAAACAAATAGCCAGCACGTGTAGACACAAAGTCAGAAAAGCTAAAGCACAGAATGAACTCAGGCTTGCTAGAGAGGTTAAAAGCAACAAAAAAGGCTTTTATGGGTATGTTCGTAGCAAAAGGAAGAACAAAGAAACAGTGGGGTCACTCAGAGGAGAAGATGGTGAAATGCAAACAGGGGACACAGAAAGGGCTGAACTCCTCAATGCCTTCTTTGCCTCAGTCTTCTCCGATAAAGAAAACAATGCCCGACCTGAAGAATTTGGAGCAAATGATTCAGCAGAGGAAACACAGCCCAGAATAACTAAGGAGATAGTACAAGAATACTTGGCTAGTCTAGATGTATTCAAGTCTCCAGGGCCAGATGAACTGCATCCAAGAGTATTAAAAGAACTGGCAGATGTGATCTCAGAACCACTGGCAGTCATCTTTGAGAATTCCTGGAGAACAGGCGAAGTCCCGGCAGACTGGAGGAGGGCAAATGTTGTCCCTATTTTCAAAAAGGGGGAAAGAGAGGACCCAAATAATTACCGCCCAGTCAGTCTGACATCAATACCAGGGAAGATTCTGGAGCAGATCATTAAGCAAACAGTCTGTGAGCACCTAGAAAGGAATGCTGTGATCACCAATAGTCAGCATGGATTTCTGAAAAATAAGTCATGTCAGACTAACCTGATCTCGTTTTTTGACAGAATTACAAGCCTGGTAGATGAAGGGAACGCAGTGGATGTAGCCTACCTTGATTTCAGCAAGGCATTTGACAAGGTGCCCCATGATATTCTTGTAAAGAAGCTGGTAAAATGCGGTCTTGACTATGCTACCACTCAGTGGATTTGTAACTGGCTGACTGACCGAACCCAAAGGGTGCTCATCAATGGTTCCTCTTCATCCTGGAGAAGAGTGACTAGTGGGGTGCCACAGGGTTCTGTCTTGGGCCCGGTCTTATTCAACATCTTTATCAACGACTTGGATGATGGACTCAAGGGCATCCTGATCAAATTTGCAGATGACACCAAACTGGGAGGGGTGGCTAACAGCCCAGAGGACAGGATCACATTTCAAAACGACCTTGACAGATTAGAGAACTGGGCCAAAACAAACAAGATGAATTTTAACAGGGAGAAATGTAAAGTATTGCACTTGGGCAAAAAAAATGAGAGGCACAAATACAAGATGACACCTGGCTTGAGAGCAGTACATGTGAAAAGGATCTAGGAGTCTTGGTTGACCACAAACTTGTCATGAGCCAACAGTGTGACGCGGCAGCTAAAAAAGCCAATGCAATTCTGGGCTGCATCAATAGGAGTATAGCATCTAGATCAAGGGAAGTAATAGTGCCACTGTATTCTGCTCTGGTCAGACCTCACCTGGAGTACTGTGTCCAGTTCTGGGCACCACAGTTCAAGAAGGACACTGACAAACTGGAACGTGTCCAGAGGAGGGCAACCAAAATGGTCAAAGGCCTGGAAACGATGCCTTATGAGGAACGGCTAAGGGAGCTGGGCATGTTTAGCCTGGAGAAGAGGAGGTTAAGGGGTGATATGATAGCCATGTTCAAATATATAAAAGGATGTCACATAGAGGAGGGAGAAATGTTGTTTTCTGCTGCTCCAGAGAAGTGGACACGGAGCAATGGATCCAAACTACAAGAAAGAAGATTCCACCTAAACATTAGGAAGAACTTCCTGACAGTAAGAGCTGTTCGACAGTGGAATTTGCTGTCAGGGAGTGTGGTGGAGTCTCCTTCTTTGGAGGTCTTTAAGCAGAGGCTTGACAACCATATGTCAGGAGTGCTCTGATGGTGTTTCCTGCTTGGCAGGGGGTTGGACTCGATGGCCCTTGTGGTCTCTTCCAACTCTATGATTCTATGATTTCTTCTGCCTATGATACATCTAGCTAGCTAGCTGGACTTTCCAGTATTTGAAGAACAAGAAGGTTCTTGCTTGTGTACTTTGGACTTCACTTCTTCCTGATGGCGCCCACTTTGCAGAGGTGTGATTGAGTGAAGGTGCAATAGACTGAATTCGTGGTTGCTTTTCATTAGTATGCTCCTAAAATAGACATATGCCCTCCTCTTTTGTACATGTGCCTCTCTTTACATGATGGGGAGCACTGGGAAGAAGAAGAAAAATGCAAACCAAATGTAGGTGTAAAGCTGCCCTAATATCTTCCATATGAGACATGCATTTTACAAGGTCAGACCATTTGCAGACAGGTGCTTTAAAGGAGATAAAACATTTGATATGTTTTGTACAACCATTCAATTAAAATTAGTTTTGCCAGATTATTCTCTTTGTGTAAATATAAGCCTCCATTTTCTCTGGTTTTTATTATGCTACACATTTGGTTGTCTTTCCCACTTCTCCTTTTAACAGTGGAATCGATTCAGTTGGATGTGATAAGTCTTTAACAAAAGAACACATGTTAGAGATCAAATGGGAATTCCCCATTCTCAACCTCTCTACTGAGACTGCCAACACAGGGTCCAATTAGTGTCAGTTGCCGTAATGGTTTCTGTGATGTGGACAACTGGGTTAGTGAGAAATGGTCTGAAACCACCTTGTGCACTCCACACAAGATACAGGGGAGTAACATTGGGTGATAAATAAGTTTTGACCACTTTTGCCTTGAATTTACATTTCTGGCCTGCAGACAAAAGTTCATTTACTTACTCAATGTATTAGCAGCACATCTACTTCTGAAACCAATGTACTTGCTCTTTACAACAACAACAACAACAACAACAACAAAACAATGAAAGTATGGATCCACATTATTCTTTTATCCTTGACCATTTTTTTCTGTGTTAAACTTGATGCTTGATGCTAAAAACTTTCAAAAAGAGGGCAGATCTTACAATGTTGTCCTGAAGTAGCCTGCATTATACAATTGGCTTGCTCCAATGTTCTATAATAAGGACTGTGGCTCATTGGCAGAGCCCATGTTTTGCATGCATAAAGTCCCAGGTTCAGTCCTTGGTATCTCTAGATAGGGCTGGGAGAAACCTGATTGCACAAATGGTTTCCTGTCCTGTTGTGTATATACAATAAGGAAGTTCGCTTCTCTAGGCAAATCAACCCTTGTTCACTGGACTGAATTTTGCACCAAAGGATGTCTCAGCTTTCCCAATAGTGGTAACCTAATCCCGTGTTTTTCAACCTTGGGTTCCCAGATGTTAGTGTACTGTAACTCACATCATCCCCAGCCAGCTTAGCCAATGATTGGAGATGATGACGGGTTGTAGACCAACAGCATCTGGGATGGAAAATGGAATAATACATATCATGAGCATGTGCTTCATTCTCAAATTGAATCTATCAAGTCTAAGCTCAAGCCACATAAAATCTCACTGAAAGAGACATGTTACTGAGTGAAGAGCTGAGCAACATTTGTGGAGGTTGTATGGTATGGACCATATGTAGACATATGTGTGTACTGGTTAAGAATTGAACTGGGGCAGGTATGGGGAGACTTTGGCCCTCAGGATGTTCTGGAGCTTCAGCTCCCTGACCATTGATCATGCTTGTTGGAGCTAATGGGAGTTGTAGTTCAGCAACATCTGAAGGCCCAAACATTCCCCACATCTGGACTAGGGGGAGGGCTGTAGCTCAGTAGTAGAAACCCTGGAGAACTGTTGCCAATGAGTGTGGACAATACTGAAGTAGGTGGACCAGTGGTATATGTTTGGTATATGTTTCTATGACTGTGACCCATGTTCACCTCTCCACAAAGTGTCAGTACCAACCCACTGACCTTGATTCTGTCACCATGAGTGCCTGATAGGAAAGATGGGAGTCAAATGCCATAAATAAAAATTATGGTTTAAACAATCTTCATTGCTTTATTTCTTTTCCTGCAAGGTTAGCATCTTTAAAGGCTAGCCATATGAGGAACATCTGGCTTCAGTTAATTTTTGTACCATAAACTCTCTGATATTGTGACTGAAACATAGTAACAAATTAAGAGTATGTGATTAATTTATGGGGTTTTTAAAGTGTTAAAATTAATTTTCTTAAGAATATTCATAATAATAAGGGACAATAAATTAAAAACCAGCTGGGGGGGTTGTGGTGGTAGAAGAAAGGCAACAATAAGGGTATAATGAGAACAACAGAAGAAATAAAGGTCCAGGAGGTAGAAAAATGGGGTTATTCTGGAGCAGCCGTGTGAAATTACATGAGAATAGAACATCCAGCCAGAATGACTCATGAGGTTTAGCATTATGCTGACAGGTTGAGTGTTGGTTAGCATAAGGTATGAATGGATACCAATTCTCAGCGAAATTGTCAGTATGCAGTTGCCCAGTGGGGACATGAATTTCTTTCATGAGCTTGTCTATCAAAGCTAATTTACAGAGGTATTTATGCCATTGGTTAATGTCTGGCATATGTTGTCTTTTCCTGTGTGAAGATATTTCCAACCTTGCAGCTAGCATGGTGAAGCTTACAAGGTTATTGTAAGGCAGAGGTGGCTAAGGTGTGGTCCTGCAGATTTTGCAGAACTACAGATCCCATCATTCCTGATCATTGGCCATGCTGGCTCAGGCTAAGAGAAACTGTAGTTCAGCAAGGTTTGGAGGGCCACAGGTCCCCCCATCCTTGCTGTAAGGCAGGCATCCCCAAACCCGGCCCTCCAGCTGTTTTGGGACTACAGCTCGCATCATCCCTAGCTAACAGGACCGGCGGTCAGGGATGATGGGAATTGTAGTCCCAAAACAGCTGGAGGGCCGAGTTTGGGGATGCTTGCTGGAAGGAATGTGATCTAGATTGTTTTAGAAATGTTAACTAAAGACATTTTTAGGGTAGGTAATATAGGTCTATTTTTGCCCTAAGAAGCATTCAAAAGCATTTGAAGATTTTTATTTGAGTAATTTGTTGGACTATGATGTAAGATTATTAAATTGGAAAACAGTGCTTATTGGGGAAATGAAGGTTATAGAAGACCCAAAAGGGAAAAAAATGCAGTACGCAATCCTTGATAGAGATTATTCCTGGTTTCAGATTTTGATGGAGAGTATTGTTTATATTTAATTTAATTTAATTTCTGGTGTCTGGCTGAGAATTAATTGACCAATTGGTGCCATAATGGAAAGCCAACTCACTAAAATGAATAATGTGGCCATTAGGTGACTCATGGCAAAGGGGATTCCAACTGCTTTCCTATTTTAACCCAGATATGTGAAATCAGAGCTGGCATGCAAGAGCCTCTGAAGAAGACACTTCAGAGATTCCATTATTGTATTTAAATTTTGAATGGGACCGCCTAGGCGGCTCGTCCCATTTACTTCCAGTTAAAAAATATTTTCCATATTCCTTGCAGAGCAACAGAAGCAAAGGCTTGGAAAATATTCAAGGCCAGCCACACTGCAGAATATCATCAACACGTTTCTGCCTCAGCATACCAAAAATCACACATGGACACACAAATACATAGAGACAACTCCCGTTTTAGAAGGAACATGCTGGATGAGCAAGTCTCACATGTGCATGGTTTTTTATGGGGTGGAAATGGTTCCCAACAGCACTAGCTCCCTGAAACATTAATGAAATTCCCTCCCAGCAGATGTAATATTTCCCATGTTTTCTTTACATTTCACAGCCCATCTCAGTTTTCATGGTGTGAACTTTACCAATCCTGATTTTTAGTGGGTTTCTGGAGGTAAGCCAGAAGCAATGACTTCCAGGCATCTTCTGCTTCCAAAATTAGATTTCCCGTGACATCCTCTCAGCCTGTGCCACTCCTGATGAATGCACATACAAGAGATGGCTTGGCAGAACATACAACTCTGCTCACTGAAAGCAAGGGTCTTGCAAATTTTGCATGATCTTTAGAATATTTAAACTGATATAGAGAGAAGGGATGCTAACAATTAGAGGGAGACATTTTAATTCTGCTGCAGGAGGAGTCAGCCAAGCCATAAATGTTGCAGGATGAGATCTGAGTAATCTTGGCATCCCACCTGCAAAATAGCTGTAATACTCTGGGCTAAAGCTATTTGTGTTGGGCATATTGTACCGCTGCAAATTCCAGAATGTACAAGCTTCAACAAATCTGCCAGAATGCCTGCAAGTGCTACATGAATTTGTAAAAAGCCTAAAAAAGAAGTGTTTCTCCAGGAATGTTTCAGAACGGGTAGAAGAGCAAAATAGATGTGAAAGGGAGACTTCTAAGCATAAAGGAAATGTACACCATTTTATCCGATACGGGAGTATATTCCAGGAACGAATTTAACAGTGCTCAATTTACTTATTATTTTAGAACATCTTTTACATTCCTCAAATGGGTCAATATGCATGATGTAAGACAAGAGGCTGCTAACCTTTTCAAAACATTGGGCGCAAGTTTTATGTAGACATGGAACAGATATTTGTTGTTATCCTGGTACCTCCCCATGCTTGCTCCATCTGTTCATTGTCTTTGTATTATTTGAGCTGAGCTGGCCTTTCTCATGCTTTCTTCGTCTTCTTTTAATTATGCTTGTAAGCCATCTAAAACATGCCTGGAAAGGGGAAGTATGAAGTTGCTGTAGTGGCTATTCGTGATACGTAACGCTGTGTTAAAATGCCAGTTCTTGGTAGCCTGCTAAAATACATACTCTTAACCTTGTTTGTGAATGGTTGTAGAAGGTATACGATGAAATACATGGAGAACGAGAGTTGGAAGCGTACAGAGTGATTGTTTTCCTAGGTAAGCTAATGGACTGATCCTATGAGCCACAGTGCTGGCAAATGAGTAGTAAGGTTGAGTACTTAGGTTGTGGTGCACTTAAAGCTGTGGCAGTGCACAACCTAGTCCAAACTGATTGTGTTGGAAATGCCATATGACTTGGCGCTGCTGCACCATCACAATCCATTGCTTTGCATATTGCAAGTTATTTTATGGCATAAGTTTTCTATAAGGAATCTGTCACAATAATGGTTAAATGTGTGTTTACTGGAGTTAATATGCTTTAAAATGTCCTGGAAACATCTACAATGTTTTGTAAACCAGTTTGAGGGTTTGGAGGTGTTGTTGTTTTACAATCAGATGGTTTATATATTTTGTTAAATAAATAAATAAATAAATAAATAAATAAATAAATCTAAATGGGAACATCTGTCTTGTAGACTGATTTGATAGACAATGCCTAAGAATGAACCTCTTTTGAGAAGGCAGGCAGGGACTTAAGGAAGAAACGTACATGGACACCAATCCTAACCGTTTTTATCCGATACTAATTCCTCTGATTTTATGACAAGCGCACTGAGAATTGCAGCCTAAGGCAGGAAAGGTAGCTGTTAAGTCAGACTGACACAGAAAAGAACAACAGAGCAAACCCCAGTGCTCACATTTTTCACACGCCATCATGGACAAAAGAAAGAAAGAAATGTAGATATAGAGCAGAACAACGTTGCTATTGTTTAACTTGCTCACTAAAACAAACCCAGGCCAGCCATTGTGCCATTTCTGTCTCAACAAGAATGTATACTTAAGGAGATAGATTGCATTATGGTCCAAATTCTACCCCTACAAAGCATCCAGGATACAGAAGAAGTGCAGATTACAACCTGTTACAACCAAGCGGTGCTCCAGATTCTCAGCTACATCTAATAAAGCTTCCTAGCCTCACTTGCCAACCTGCAGAAGCAAATGATGCAGTTCAGCTATGCCTAGTCTACTGTGGTGCTCTGTAGGGAGCTGGGCATCAACTCTAGGCTCTCTCAAGTGCATGTTCTTGTGTCAGATCAGAGCTCCTGTGGTATTGTGGTTAGTGTTAGGCTAGGACCTGAGAGATCAGGGCTCCACCCCCACTTAGCCATGAAGGGCACTCGGTGACCTTGGGCCCAACACTATCACAGCCTAACCTGCCTCACAAGGGTGTTGTGAGGATAAAACAGGGAGGGAAAGATGCCTCATTGAGTTCCTTCAAAGAAAGGCGGGATACAAATGGAGTATGTAAATAAACAGCCTGCTTCTGAAGCATTAAGCTGTAGCAACATTTCACTTTTCTTCCTGAGGTTCTCAGCCATGGTCAGTGATATGCCAACATTCCTCACCACCACAGATTTTGGGAGCATGCAGGTCCGGGGGTGTTGCAGAGCAGGGAGTGGGGAGAAAGGGAAGTCTTGCTCTCATGAGTAGAACTCTGTTGCACAAGTGGGTTGGTATTCTGTTGGGTTGGTACTCATAATTTTCCAAAGGAAAGGTGGCTTAAATTGTTGAAAGCAAATACATTACATAATAGCAAGTCTCATAGCATAAAGGCTGCACGGCTAATTCTTTTCAGGAAAGGAAGTGAAAATGTTTTGCCTTATATACATACTGGTCACTTGCTTCTACTGCCTATCCTATCCTTTTTCTGTTTGCGAGCACTTATTATTTAACTTTGTACCTTATGGCACCAAGCCAAGCATCAATCTGCTTGCTGTATAATTTTGTGCCCTTTCTCAGCAAAGCAAATCGCAAATGTGATTGTTTCCTATTTGTGGTGCATCCGCTTAGCTCTCAGTAAATATTTATTAGTGTGAAATTGTTTTTTAAAAATGGCACCCTTTCCCCGTTGCAAAAATGCTTATCTTCTGATGAAGTTGGAAGCAAAAGATTTGCATGAATACTATAAATGCAACCCAGAGGGGGGGAATTGCCCTGCAACTATTGAACATTCACGTGTTCTCTAGTTGATGCTTACAAGTTTTGCTTGAAATTAGTGGGAAAGGTAACAGGTCAAACAGGGTTAACCCAGAGATTGAACGGATGAGGTGGGTCTGGGAACTCAGGTCTCCAGTGAAAAGCTGAAAAGTGGCATGAGGGTGCACTTTTGAAGAGAGACATGGCAGGCAGTGGTGGGTGAAGAATTGTTGTTGTTGTTTAGTCGTTTAGTTGTGTCTGACTCTTCGTGACCCCATGGATCAGAGCACGCCAGGCACTTCTGTCTTCCACTGCCTCCCGCAGTTTGGTCAAACTCATGCTGGTAGCTTCGAGAACACTGTCCAACCATCTCGTCCTCTGTTGTCCCCTTCTCCTTGTGCCCTCCATCTTTCCCAACATCAGGGTCTTTTCCAGGGAGTCTTCTCTTCTCATGAGGTGGCCAAAGTATTGGAGCCTCAGCTTCAGGATCTGTCCTTCCAGTGAGCACTCAGGGCTGATTTCCTTAAGAATGGATAGGTTTTATCTTCTTGCAGTCCATGGGACTCTCAAGAGTCTCTTCCAGCACCATAATTCAAAAGCATAATTCAAAATGGCAGGCAGTGGGGGTGAAGAATAAAGGCTACTGATCTAACTCCTACCCACTTTTTTCCACTGCACTCTCTTCTCCAGCTACTTACGCATGATTCAAGGGAAGTATTATGCAGGTGTTCACTGCAGAAGCTCATGTGTGGCTGCCTAATTCATATGGCCATTTCCTCCCCCCCAAAAAAACCCCATTATGTATTATATGCTATTGTCAATGGAAGGAAAAGTTGCATGAAATTAATATAGAAGGGAGAACATCATTTTCTAACCCGTCTGCATGTGATTTTATAGGTTGGCTTTAACACTGCGGGGGGGGGGGCGGGTCACATGCAATGCAGGAGTTTGTGTTTACTGTTGCTATAAAGGGCCATTGTCACTGAGAAGAGCAGCAGGGATTTTGCTTTGCTAATCTCATTTGGCTTGGAGAGTTGTGCTCCTCTGCTTTCCCAGTGCCTGGAAGAGTCATTGGAAAGAGAGGTTGATAAGCGGATTTTGACTGAAGCTGATTAGAGTGGCGATGGATAAAAAAAAAAAGATGGATTGAAGCTCCATCTATAAAATGAAAGGGTTTTGAGCAAAGAGGGGAAGTATCTCTTTAGACAAAGACCCATATTTCTCCCATTTCATGAGTGCTTTTTGTGAGATCTCCTGATTATTCCTGCTTTGAGGAAATTCAAGCACAACCAAGAGCACAGATATTTTTCTTTCTTTATACACCAAATCAAAATCTTCAGCTTACATCTTTGATGTTTACCTTATTCTGTACATTCTTACCTAACTGATTGGTTTTTGTATTTGTTCTCACAACTACAAGAGTCAAAAATACAATTCAGAAGGGTCCATCATTGGCCATGCTGGATTATCAAACTTCTGGATAATTGAAAGATGCGTAATTTATAGTGTAATCATTACAGGAAATTAGCCTAACACCTAACAATACAAACTGTGCTTGCACACTTCAATTGTTTGTTTGTTTTTAAATATATTTTTTTAATTGATTTTTCAATATCGTTCCAATAACAGCCTCATTATAACAATACCAATTTTATCCATTTACTACAATTATAAATGTCAATTATTCAAACGTCAAATTATACAATTTAATTAAACTGGCCTCCTTGCATGCTAGAGTTGAGGAGTTCATTCTTCTACATTTTAATAATTTCTATTCTATTCCATTCAGATATAATAATCCCTTATATAACAGCTACAGTCTTGTAATTTCAATTTGTGTTCTTATAATAGGTAATTTATAAAGTTTCAAGTGAGGAACGTTAGCTGTAATCCTTATTCTTTCCCGCATTTAACAATTTTCCTCATAATGTTTTCCTATCCCTGTGTGCTGTTGTATCCTTTATTCTTGCAACTGTTGATGGTTCCCGTCATGTCCCGGGAGAAGCTGTTATCTCATAGTTTCCAAAAGTTATCATCATCATCATCAACATTAACTCTCCCTTCACTCTAAGTCCCCAGGGCGGGACACAAAAAATTAAAATACCAGTTTAAAACAAATTACGACTACAAGAATAGGGTGAGTCCTAAAAAGACACATCTCACAAGTCAAAAGTCAGGGTAAAATGGCAAATATTCAGCATACAAAAGAAACTGTGCAGTGAAGATGCACCAGCTGCACCTCTGTGGGAGCTTTTGACAGCTATTTTAAAGTACTTGGAAAGACAAAAAAGAGGGAGAAAAATCCATAGAAATAATTAATAAGTGCTTCATAATAATAATATTTTGGAAATCCACATCTTATGCCAAATAGTGTGTCTATGGTGACTGCCAATCATGTAGTACTATGTTCATTTTGGGATCTGACAATACGGGTATATTAAAGCATTTAATTCCTGGCATTCTTGCATTGGAATGATTTTGCAGTCACTTTATTCCATGCAGCAGACATTAACAATGATTTAACAGAGTGAGTGAGAGAGAGAGAGAGAGAGAGAGAAGTTTAACTGAATGTATAAAAAAAATTTAAAAATAAAGGTTGGTATCTTATTACTATGCAAAAGACAAAAAGGAGAAGAAGCGATGTTCAATGGTCAGCTCCATATCAGACTCTGCGTCTTAGTAATCAAATACACATCCTATTTTGCCAAGTATCCTGGGCTGTCACATCTGCCGTCACCACCTGTGATAATTTTTTCCCTCTTTAGCGCTAAATAATCAATTACAAGAGTCTCTTCTACCCACCTACCCACCATCATTTATTACAGCTGGCTCAAGATACTGTTTCAGAGAATGCCAAGTAGAGGACTTCTTGGGCATAATAAACATCTGTGTGCTGAACTCTATTCACCAAAGTGTGGAAGGATAGCAAACGTTTTGTTTGCTTTTTAATGCCATTCATTGGAATAACTCAGCATGGTGCATATGAGGAACGAGCAAATGCCTTTGCAATTTGATTTCCAATCAGAATGCTGGGGGTTTGTTGGTTGATTGGTTTGCTTTGGACCATTGAATGCTGTTAATATTAAAACAGCCAAGTTTTCAGGATTTTTATTACTTACTAGTAGTGTTGGTTGAGCTAGCAAGAGTCCATGTTGGCAGTGATCCCTGGTAGTTGTGTTTTTAAGGACTGCCAATTGCGCTCTCTCTCTCTCTCTCTCTCTCTCTCTCTCTCTCTCTCTCTCTCTCTCTCACACACACACACACACACAGTCTCCCCCCCATCTAGATATGCTTGCCAAGTGAGCAAATATGATCACCAATCAGTGAGAGAAAATGAACATGGAATGTGTTCAGAATCAAACTTCATTTTAAAGGCAAATGGATGAAATGAATAAGAAGCTTATGAATGTGCCAAATATAATCATTATTTGTTCTGCCAGTTGTAGTCGCTGTTTGTAGTTCCAGCTAGAATATTCAACTTTGCTGCTAAGGGTAAAGGCTCAGGCAATAAATGGACCAGAGCTCATTGATGCTGTTCTCCTCAATAACTTGAACCCTCAGCGATGATATGCACATTACATTTTTTAAGTGCATGTCAAGGTCACCCTCTAATCAAATTGAGACAGATTGATTTCAGTTGGAGGCATTTATACTTGACTTCCTACCATCTTGGGGGCATCAGTGCCTTAACTTTGGCTGGATATAGCCCCCATTTTTAAAGTCACCCCTTAATGGCTTGGGACCTGAACGTTTGAAGGATTGCCTTTCCTGGGATGCTCCAACCTGGTTAGTAAGATCTGTGGAGGGAGCCCTTCTTGTGGTGCCACCATTGGCTGGGGCTCAATAGACCTAGAATAGCTGTAAAAGCCTGTTTGTAGAACTCACTGCCCATGGAGGTGTGTCAGGCATCACGTGTAGTTCAGTTTCATCTTCCACTTAAGACACACCTATTCATTCAGGATTTGGGGACCTCCTGATTTTTGGTTGAACAATGTTGTGTTACATTGTGCTGAAGTAGGATGTCTGTGGAATGTATTCTTTCACGGCACGATAATAGTGTGGGTGCCTTTGCGAGTAGTGGAGGACTCTAAACTGTGATGTGACTGAGAGGGCAGGGTTTGTCAGCTTCCCCCAAATTCTCATGTGTTTACTTACATGTGAGGAGTCTGAATGTCCAAATAGGTTTAATGTGACCCTGAGAAGTTTGCGTCTGGCAAAATTCCCAGAACCTCCACATACCTTTACCTATGCCATTACAAAAAAGCCAACAGAAATGTGCTGCGACTTACACAACAAGTTCCCGTTATATCTTCCACACTGCACATGCAGCCTTCATGTACCTCTGCTGAAGAACAAAAAGGTATTGTGAGCAGCAACTCTTGGTGTCCTCTGTAAGTATTATGCTTTATAGATATAGAAGACAAATTCCCTGTGAGGACATGGGAGACAGAACATACTACTGTGGAGAAAAACGTAAGACTCACACTTACTTAACACAAAACAGAACTTTCCAATTTATTTAAAGGAATCCTGACTGGGGCTGATCCAACTGTACCAACCTTCTCTGTCTCTCATACACACACCCATGTTGAGTTTCTGTTTTTAGCTATCTTTTCCACAATGCTGTGTGGTGGTGTTGAGGTACGTATGTGGGAAATAAGCAAATGCATCCCTATTGCCAAGGAATCCATGCTAATGCTTCATAGTCATCTCACTCTGGTGAGTTTCAATGCTTGCCAGTTTACTGCACCAAGACAGGGGACATAAACTTGGTTGGTTCGGTAACAGGGACATATTCCCTACTCCCACAGCTATGGGTGAATCAGGAAAGCTGTTGTCCTCGGAACGAGTGTTCTCTGTAACACTTTTTTATTTCATGCATATACTTCAAGGTTTTGCAACAAGCCTGTGAGGTACAACGTGCAAAGAGATAATGTCTTGCCCAAAGTCAGCCATTGAGCTTTATGACTGAAGCCAAGCTGCCATGATTTCAGCCCTAACACCAGATACCTTACACCACAACAGACCCCACCACTGCAGCTACTGAAAGCAGTGACTTTATTGCTCCTGGACACTTATAGACATTGCTTGTGCTTATTTAACATCTCCTGAATTACTTTCCCCATAATCCACTTAGCTTAAAATGTGTTTAAACTGCTAATGCGCTGGGTCATTGGCTTTAACAATGTTCTCACAGTTACATTTAATTATTGTACAAGCTGTTATTTAAGATCACATTTCAGATGGAGAAATGTAATAATGCATTCTTAGATTGCAATAAATGAAGCAACCGCCTAATGTTCCGCAGACAAACAGAGAACGAGCCTTTCTATGAGAAAAAGAGTGAAAGCAAGACGGGGAGGGGTACACATGATTGGTGCAATCAGCTTTGCAAGGGAATATAAATGACAGGATATAGAATAGACTTTGCTTTAATGGACTTTATCTGAGATGCAATTAGGTAGCTAAGAAAAAGAAAAGAAGGGGACCCAGCAGCAAAAGTGAGGAAGGGGTTGTTCAACAAGAAGCCCATTATTGATCATGGATTTCTTCACTGTATCAGTGCATCAAATCTGTGCAATGTATACTCTAATCAGTGGGAGATTAATAGTTAGCTATATTTTGAAACCTTGTGACTACCTTTTACTTCATGACGAGGTCCGCTTCTTGAGAACACTGTGATTGCAGCAGGCACAGCTTCCACACCATTTTGCTGCTCATTTTGTTTGCTCCTGGGCAGAGATGGGGGAGAAATGTGATCCTGTTTACATGGTGGTAGCATACATCCCAGGGATCGAGGGCAGAGGTATCCCACCTTGTTATTTTTTGTTAATGAAAGTGCAGCGCATAAATTTGTAAAGAAAATAGAAATAGCAACAGAGGCAAATCGATCAAACACACACTTGCCAAAACTATATGAAAGCCAAAACACAGCCATCCTCCTGAATTCATACTTATATGAATTTTGCAGTGCTCTTATCCAACCAAACAGTATGTACAAAAATGCATATATAAGAGGAAACCATGTATAAAAATGAACACACCACTGAAAATATCATACAAATAGGTATGCTGGGGGAAATTGCTTGCAAAAACTTATACGTTAGACAAAACTGCATACAAAATATGTTTTCAAAGAGAGATTTGCACTGAAATGCTGGTGAATTTTCATGAGAATTGCCATATTTTGCTTCAGAAATATGGACAGCTAAATTTAAATTTTGAAAAAAGAGAAACCCAGGTCTCATCCTCACTCTCTCTTAAAACATATATAATGCAACAATTACACAATTATAGAAAATAAAAAAATATATTTAAAGCACTATAACACCATTTAAAACAGTCATGGCTTTCCCCAAGGCATCCTATGAGCTGTAGTTTGGGGATGCTGAAAGTTGCTAGGGGAGTCCTATTTCTCACACAGATGTGCAGTTTTCAGAGTGCTTTAGCAGTCAATCCCTCTTCCCCGGGAACTCTGGGAATTGTAGCTCGAGGGGAGGGTTTTCCAGCAACTGGTATTCAGAATCATTATTGCCTCTGACCACGGAGGCAGAGCAGAGCCATCATGGGTTGTCGCCATTGATAGCCTGGAACGTGAATGTGGAGATAATGAGGCTTTCGCATTTATTTGGGATAGATTGGCACAGGAAATGGAGAAAACAGTCAAACAGTGCTGGATTCCTGTTCTGTGACAGGGCCCACACTTCATGCTAGCAGTTTAAATAGCAACACTTCTTTGCAAAGTTGCATTTCTAGCTATAGGTTGGATTTCAGCTCTGACTGAAGACATTTATGAAACCTATGCAATCAGAATTAAGTACCATTAAGCTCAGTGGAGCTTATTCCCAGGAAACTATGCCCAAGACCACAGTCATTCTGCTCCTAATAAATTGGGTTTTATGCTGTGTAGTGAGGCTCTGTAATATTTGTTTGTGTGAAACAGATCAACACAATCACCTACATATTCGGACTCTTCTTGGGGGTATTATTGTGGAGGTTCTCACTTCCAAATTTGCCACTACACCCCTACTGTTTGCCTAAGATATTGGGAAGCTGGTGTCACCACTTTTGGAAATGATGCTAGATGTTGTTGTTGTTGTTTTATTAATTAAATTTCTATACCACCCTTCATCTGAGTATAGAAAAATGATCCGTTGCTACGCAGATTTATATTTATAAGGAGGGATTGGTTGCCACTTTGGACAATACTAGGTAGGCCAACGATCTGATAGCATGAGGCAGCTTCATAGATTATAAGTGGCTGCTTTAGCTGAAGCTATGGTTTCTTCAGTCGCCGTTGCAATAAAACTTTGGGAACAGACTTCTGTGCAACATATATTCATTTCTGTGTTCAAAGGTCAGTCTCTCAGAAATGCAGGGAACAATTTTGTACGGCCACCAATTATAATATATTAGTTATGTTTTATGCATGTATTTCCGTAAAAAATATTTATATCGCAAAACTTACAGTATGTAACAGCAGGAACAAAACAACTCTGGAAAAAAAACTTGCAAAAATAAAATTCTTTTTAGACTGCATCGAAGAACACCTGCTGCTTTCCTTATTTTTTATTTATTATAATTAATATGCTCAAACCGTGCAGCATACAGATGCATTATAAACAAACAGCAGAAGAAATAATGAATACTTTTCATTAGAAAGTTCATTTGAAGTTGAAAAAAAGTGTATGATTAATTAATCAGAACAGAATATCATGCCGTAAAAGCCCATTGACATATGTTTTAAAAGCATCTGCGTAGAAGATACAACAAGGATCATTTACAACCAAAATTGCTAAAAGCGTATGCTAACATATTCTGCTTTTGGCATTCAGATGCTGCACATTATTTTTGACCCTGTAGTCTTATTATGTGGGATGATAGACAGAAGATGGTTAATAGATGAAAGGTAACCTGTGCTGAGTTTCAATAACACCTTAGAGGCAAAATTTCAGTTTCCTTATGAGTTTCCTTGCCTTCAATTCATTTTTTTAAAAAAACAGTTGGATAATTATCCATCCAATTAACATTATCACTGAATGCAAGTCTCTTGTTCACATGAGAAAGTTAAAAGTCCAGTATCCTAGGGCTAACCCTGCAAGGTGTTTAATATATTCACGCCTGTGATTCCTTGGGAATGTCTAGTTTGTTAGAGATTAGTCTTATGTTTGTAAGTGTTGTGTGTTAAGACCCCAAGACCTTCCTCAATAAATAAAGACACAATTGACGCAGAATTTAGTTTAAGGTTATTGGCATAATTTTGGCCACAACTTTATTGATTACAGATCGTGAATGGTTTGCTTAGGCATTGGTTCCCGACTAGCTGCACCTGACCTCAGCAGGGCAGCACTGATGCCTGGACTCCGGCAGAGTCAAACATCCTGGGGAGCATTGGACCAGGTTCAGACTCAAGCTCACCCCAAATGCTCCCAGGGGCTCTGGCGTGGCCCTAACCCCTGGAAGGGAATCGGACAAAAGCAAGGCGAGCCCCTGGATTCCTTTAATGGAATACCCTTTGCGCATGGAAGGGGCAGGTGTGACAGCCTCCCCTCCATTCCACCTTGAACCAATGCCTAACCACCAAACCTTACAAATTGTGACGATTTTCCACGTGGCAGGCGAAACCCAAATGGCAACAGCCAATCAGCCAAATGGGAAAATTCCTACTGGGCCCCTGCCCCAAAAGCAAATGACCCACAACGGCATAGCAAGATCATAATGAACCCTAAATAAAGGGAAGGGTGGGCGGGTGATCCAATGCACGAGGCGAAAAGAGGAAGCTCAATGCAACATGCAGCGGTATATAAAGGTCCCTCGGTTAATGCATGAAAACGATCCCATTGGCCAGATTTACCCCAGCAACCAAGGGACCACCAATCGGGTTGTTGTGGCCATCCAATCGCTCCCACCCACAACATTAGTGAGGTCAGTCTTGATGATGTCACCACAACGCGTGCTCTCTGGAAGGAGGACACGATTTACCAACAAATACACAGATTGTCCTGATGGGTTGGACAAATGATTGGATGTAGCTCACCATTGCATTGCCAACAGTTGTGAAGCAGAAGCCTCAGAGAAACCAACAGAGCATGGTGGTTGTAGTAACTTCCACAGTTGTTTACCTCCTGCATCCAAAGTATACTTTGGTCACATGCTAATGACCTGTTTATTGAGCATTTGTTCTGATTTGTCTGCAAAAAGTTTGTGGAGAGGTTAGATGACATTGGTTTGATGAGGATGATTTGATAGATAGATAGATAGATAGATAGATAGATAGATAGATGATAGATAGCTTTTCATCATAAGATTTCAGGGTGGTTCTCAGAAAAAAATACAGGAAAAAATACAAGCAAATAATTAAAATGAATAGCAAAACAATCACCCTCCACTTCCCACAAACACATTTAAAAGGCTGTCAAATATTAATCAGCCAAAGGCCTGGTTGAGGACGAATGTTTTCACCTCAAATGTATATAATGAAGGTGCCAGGCAATCCTCCCCGGGGAGAGCATTCCACAAACAGGGAGCCACTACAGAGAAGGCCCTTGTTAAGCATAGCCATCATGGCTTAGAGTTATCTACCTGGTGATTCTCTACCAGAAGGGCAGTGGCGTAGCATGGGGGGTGCAGGGGGGGCCGTCCGCACCGGCCGCAACATCTGGGGGGGGGGCGTGCTCGCACTCGCAGCTCTCTGCCCCTACCTGGCTCACTCACTCTCTCTCACTGCAGTCCGATCCGAGCCGCCGGGTTGCCGCCCACTGTGGAGGGGGTGGGTGCCAGATGTGCGGTGCGGAGAGAGAGCAAGGGACTATCTGGGGGAGGGACAGTGCAGCGGCCGCCCAGCGCAGCGCTGAGCGCGGGAGAGAACCACACCAGACCAGCCCAGGCAGCAGCAAGAAGAAGCTGGCAGCGGCGGCAGGTTAGGGGTTAGGGGGCGCAAATTACTTGCCTTGCCCCGGGTGCTGACAACCCACGCTACGCCACTGCAGAAGGGTGACGTTCCATAGTTGTGGCACCACCAAGAAGGCCTGACTCTTTTGCCTTTCTACATGACACAGATCAAGGCTTCTGGTGCCTCTGTTAAGAAACAGATTCATATGGGAGAAGGTGATCTTTGAGGCTTTAAAGGTCAATATCAGCACTTTGAACCAAATCTGGAAACAATACAAAGCCAAACAGGAACAATACATGAACAGAAGCACAGCTATCCATTGAAATTCATATTGCAGTTCTCCAACCAAACAAAAATCTTTATATTGAGGGGAAATGCGCAAAAAAGCAGTATGTGTGTATGTGTGAAAAGAACATACAAAAATGCATTATATTAGGGGGGAAAGCTTGCAAAATATGTACATTAGTTAAAGCTGCATAGAAAAATGTGTTTATTTCTTCAGCTTTCTACAGGTGGAATGACTGCTGTTATCTAGAGAAGCATTTGCACATGAAATGCCTGCAGTGCCAAATTCTACAATGCCTGGAAACTGATGCCAAATGTTTTATCAAAATGTGTAGATCAACTCTTAAATCTAGGATCTAGATTTGTCATTTGCTTCTGTCCCACCTATCCCGCCACAAGTAAGTGGTGCTGTCAAAGCTGCAGGAGATTACCAAATATCACAGTGTGACAATACACAGTCTGTTAACTGTGCATGGGGTTCTGTGAATTGGGATCCAAGAGGGGACACAATTGCATGGCTTTATAAATTCGGGCAGCTCTGACAACCACGTAATATAATATCCAACCTAAGAAATTGCCTGCCCACAACTGAAGTAATAATAATGATAAAGTACAAGCAAACTTCCAGTAATTAATCTCTTCTGGTTTTTTTAACAATGAAAGAAAAAAGTTGTATTTAAGCTACTTCCACTGCAAGCTTCAAAAATCATAGGATTTTAACATTATTTTGTTTATTTCAAACCAAAAAGGGGATTATAAACAGTTTAAAAGCTGTAGCATTTTAACTTTATTCATCAGAGACTTTAGTGAATACCCAAATGAATGTGAGAATGGACAAGGTTCTGTTTAATTTCTGAAGGGTTCCTGAACCTTCTACATTTCCCCCCTCGTGCCTTGAAGTTTGGTGCATATGAAAGGATCCCTCAAGGGGCACTCCCCCCCCAATAGTATATCACAAGCAGATTGGGCGAAGTAAGAATACTGACTTAAGTTATTTCTGTATATTTGGTGGTAGGAAGCTGGCTTCTACATTATCTCTCTCGCACATATAAAACATTAAAAGGGGGAATTATGCAGAAAAACATAAATTATGTAGATGATGGAAAGTCTATGCTGAATATGATATATGCACATTTTGGTGAAGATCCCTAGGGTCTAATTGCATCCTTTGGGTACCTTTTGAAGCATCTGAATATTCAGAAGAAAGCAAATTTATTGTAATTTTTTTAAAAAATAAAAATGGATAACATGGTACATACTATAATGGAAGCTCACCACTTTATTCAACTGACCAAAGAGTAAAATATAATAAATTGGAATTGACAGTATAGTGCTATACTCTACGAGGACTTATTTTGCACAATCAAAGCACAGGCACACTGCAGTTTGGGCTGTTAATTCAAAGTCACTACTTGATATAAACAGCTTCACATAACCAATAATTTTGGATGCTTATAACAATATATTGTTGTTTACGTTGAACTCTGCAAATTCTAGTTAGGTAAGCCCACTTTACACAGTTACATTTTGTGGAAAGAACTTTAGGTTCTTCCAGATTACTTTAGTTTAAATGTCACCAAACTTGAATATACTCTCAATGCAATCAAATCCAGAACTGAAGGCAGTCTTGAAAAAGGCAACTGCATTAAAAGATACCTGGCATGATATTTAATGATGCCTCTCCACTTGCACAATGGGCTTTCCAGTTTCTTTTCTCCCCTTTCCAGTCTGCACAGGTGCTCCCCAAACCTGTTCCAGAGTGCATGGGGGGGGCTGAAGGGGGAAGAGTAGCAAGGAGGAGACACATTGCACAAATGGATGCCTGGGCACACTGTGTTGGATCTCACCCATTAGTTCCTTCGTATTCCAGATCTAAGGCTAACTATCAAGTCCCTGATCAAGCAGTGATCCAAAGCCAGATGGTAAAATCTTCTGGATCTACAAAGACACAGCAGGGTTGATGGTGGTCTGCATTTGGCTCACATCCAGTGCTCAAAGTCGGGTGGAATGTGTAGGATAATGTACACTGGTAGACTTATAAGTACCCTACTTCTTTTCAGGTGGGCATAATTGTGTCTGGCCTGTCTCATTTCCTTTCTTTCTTGCTTTGGGCACTGTCTTGATCTGCAGTAATGAAGACCTTGGCTCAGTGTCAAAGTGCATAATCACCAAGTTGCAGATATTTTTATTATTGTTCAGTTTACTGAAGTAATGGCACATCTTCTTCCCATAACTGTGAATAAACAGAATGAGTAACTATAGACATATAATGCTCCTACCCAGGCTTTAGCTTTCTCTATATCCAACAGGGCAAACTGATGATTTTTTAATTTTTAATTTTTTTTACATCAGGAAGTAATAATCTGTAGTTAATACAAATGCCCCTGGACCAATTAGAGCTTCCCTTGGTGATCTTCTCCCTATTGAGATGAATAAGCAGGCTTCAGGGAAACTTATGATCACACATCAACATTTCAATCTAGTCATCTGTCTTTGAAAATTCTTTTCTGGTTTGAACTCTAGAGCCAGAAACAAGAGTGAAGAATTCTTGCATAATCACATTTTAACATTTTTCCAGATCTAGGAGGTTATCATAGTTTTCGTTCAGTAGAAAGCACTTTATCAAAGCCAGAGTAATATGCCCTTACCACTATAGCTGATTGGGTTTATTTTCAGAGTCAAGAGGATATTATCATCTTTCAGATGTTTCTAACTGGGGAATATAGATTATTTGCTGCACTTACGTGTGCATTGATTTGCAAATGAGATAATTACTTATCATTATTGTCTGGATCAGTACATATATTTGGTCATATTAGTACAGAGCTGTTGTTTTGAAAAAATAAAGTAAAATAATCAAAGCCCTATTTAGACAGAAGTATTCACTGTATAAAAAGAAAAGCATTATGGATCTTTTAAAATTTATTATGTAGCTATCTGACTTTGTGAAACCCATGCAAGTGTTTATGATTGGAGACTAACAACATTAGCAGTAAATCCATTAACGAATAGCTGAAACCCACCTAACAAATATAAATGAGTAAATGGAACTGAATACATTTGTACTTTTTCAATCTGTTGTTGCCTTTAGCAAGCCCAGTGCAGCCAGATGTGCAAAATCCCCTAGAATTGTTTGTATATAGACAAAGGAGAAAACCAGCCACTTCCTCAAACTGTTCCGTTATGGATCAAATATAATTAAATGGAGGAAGAACCATACAACACTCTTACAATTTCTCAGGATTGAATTGGATCAGTAACTTCTTCAGGAAATGCCAGACTGACAAGTTCTCCACGTATAAATAGCGCATTTTGCATATTGGATTTCCCAGATCTCTTTCATCTAAGTTTGAAGTTCAGTCATACAATCCAACATTTCTATTTGGTTATAGTTTAGATTGAATGTGAAACTGATGACATGGCCATCCACAGATGTTGGTAATCATGCAATCACCAACGTGTCAACATTACACTACTAATATTGGCTTTCCATTGATGTGGACTTGTCATGAAATACTTACTCAAATACCTCTTGGGGGAGACTGAAAAGTCAGCCTAGTTTGAGCCTGTGAGATGCTTTTCATTTCAGTCAACATGAAACTACACCAAGGGTCATGGAAAAATAATGGTAATCATTTTGGCTCACAAGAAAGACTCCAAAATACATGTTTGTGACCAAAACTATGGTCACAGTGGAAGACTTTGTGAGAAAAGAAGGCAAGCTGGCACACTATTTTGTGAAAGTTTGGTTGACCCAATAAAGGTATTGCCCTTGGGAACCTTACTTTTAGGGTGGATTTGACACCAAGTTTTCCTGTACAGAAAGGGAAGCGGGTGGCACTGTGGGTTAAACCACAGAGCCTAGAACTTGCCGATCAGAAGGTCAGTGGTTCAAATCCCCGCGATGGGGTGAGCTTCCGTTGCTCGGTCCCTGCTCCTGTCCACCTAACAGTTCGAAAGCACGTCAAAGTACAAGTAGATAAATAGGTACCACTCTGGCGGGAAGGTAAACGGCGTTTCCATGCGCTGCTTTGGTTTGCCAGAAGCGGCTTAGTCATGCTGGCCACATGACCCGGAAGCTGTACGCCGGCTCCCTTGGCCAATAAAGCGAGATGAGCACCGCAACCCCAGAGTCGGCCACGACTGGACCTAATGGTCAGGGGTCCCTTTACCTTTACCTTTTTCCTGTACATAATTGAGTTCAAAAATATAGCCACCATATTTTCTCTTTTAAAATATGTGCATTTCATGGGGATGGGCTCAGAACAAGAATGGTGGAGGCTGACAAGGTTCAGTAATAGCTCATTGAGCTGAAGAAAGCCATATAATTGCTGAAGAATCATGTCCTGGGAAAAGTTAAGCTGGATCACGCCAAAGGCCCATCTCATCCCCCATTCTGTTCTCATAGTGGCCAACCAGATGCCTCTGGGAAACACAACAGCATTCTGCCTACATGTGGTTGGTATTCAGAGGCAGAACATACCCCTTGGTCAGGAATATGCTGCATGCGGTGCAGATTGGTGTGGGGGTGGGGATGGAAAAAAGAAATAAGATTATAATCTTCCACGTTTTTGGACTTCAGATACCTAAGGAAAACATTTTTATTTGCTTAGGCTTTCACAGTGTATTCCTCATGTCATACCCCACGTGTCCCAAGGAAGCACAGTGGCCATTTTGGTTGGCACGATCTCACACAATTTCTCTGCATGATGTCACAGGGGGCTGTGATCTTATCTGGCACCCCAAAATGTGTGTTTTGGGGGCACAGCCCCCCTCAAAGTGCATCTTTTGGACTCTGTGATCTCGCTCAGGTCATGTGACGTGCATGGGAGCATGGATGGGAAGACACACCTCCCATTTTTGGGACTCAACATGTTAGAGGGTATGTCATGTTACATATTTCTATTTCAATGGAGCTGTACACTTTTTAGTGTGTGGATAGATAGATAGAGAAAAAGAGCTATTTAATGGATTTTGTTCACATGTTCAATGTGCTGGGTTCTTTTTGAGAAAGGCTGGTGTATAAATAAATAAATGATATCAGTGGAAGTCTGTCTTTCCTACAATCTGATCAGCATATGAAGACTCAGATTCAGACATACAGAGAAAGAGTAAACATTTGCAAGAGAGAGATCCATGTGAGTGCATGAAATATATTTCTTCCATAGAAGAGAAAAAGAAACACATTGAACCTGGTGTTTGGATTATGCCCACATCAAAGTATCAATTTTTCTATATGTATACATTTAAAATATCCATATTTTCTCTCTCAATATATTTTATTTTTATTATGCATAAATTGCCTTTCCCTGCACATTGCTGACTTTACAGTCAAGTTCACCCAAGCTTATATTTTCAAAGGCTTGAAAATAGATGTGCCTAATTCCTGTATTTGATTCTAATACAATGTGCACTGAACTATTTTGTCATTGATTAGGTGAGGAGTCCATGAAGCTGGTAAAAGTTTCTTTGTTATTTTGAGCCTCAGAGGATACAAGATGCACCATGAGTTGTAGGGCAAATGCCTGTTTGTGAGACAAATGATGATTGCTTATCAATACATGGGGAAAAGAGCTTTGTCAAGTCAGGAACAAATGTTTGTCAAGATGTCCACTTAAGAAGTATAAAGATATACACGTTTGATTTTGTGCCGTGTCAAACTCAAAAGATAAATGCAGGGGAAAGCAAGAAAATCAAGGTGAACTCAAGGCTGGGTGGCTTTTTAAAGTGGGGGGGGGGCATGGCTTTAAACAGAGATGTAGCAAGGTTCATAAACTCACAGGGAATGATTTTTTCAGAAGGTCATCAAGGTCTATAAGATGTGATATCTAATTATTGCTATTGATAGGCAAATTCCTCCGAGTTGAATTTGAAATGAAATGGAAGCCTTATTTAGGTATCCTTCTGAGCGCAAGAGAATTAAAACTGTGTAGAGGGACAGCAGCAGACAAACAAGCCCCTCTCAATGTTGCAGCTCCACTCATACCTTCTCATGTTTAGCATGAAGGTCTGAATAAGGCTCCTGTGCACTTACTGTGAATATGCTGAGAAGGTCTGCCATGATCAGGAACCTTGATATGGTTTCTGGAAAGGATAACAAGCACATCAGCAGACCACATGCAGAAGCCCCATTCAGACCCCAGTACACAATGGTTTGAGAGGAGCTCATGCAAGAGTACATTGCAGGCAGGCAGGAAGCTCTCAGGGCAAAATGGAGGACCCTGGAAGCAACCCTATATAGGCATTCCCCTTTGCAATGGCTCGTGAGGCAGCTTTTCCCCATGAGTGAATTGTAAGGTCAAGATACTGGTCAAAATGTTGCCCAGTATTTTGCTGCAATCTATGGACCCTAGCATGGCCGGGCAAAGGCGTCCTGCACTTATTGGCTGCAGAACGAGGCATATTTTGGGACCATACAATAGTTTAGTAACAGAGACATAACTAACATCTAACATTACCAACTAACATAGATGAGAAAGCAACATTGTGTACTGCAGCTTTAGGCAACATGTTTAAGGAGAATAAATCTGGAAGCACTACAAGAGTGGCTCAGTATAATAGTGGAAATTGTTTTGGGGCAATCCAAGGCTTTTGAAACGTTCAGCTTCTCAAATGGGTGGCAAGGTTAGAATTATAAACTCTGGGCGGAGAACAAAGGTAGTTTTGAGCTTGCGTTGTTTTGGATGGAAGGTTTCAAATAATTCTGAACCTTTCTTATTTTGGCCTCTTAATTTCATCCGTCTGTTTCTCTCGAGAGCCAAGCACTTGTAGACAAAGGGAGGCAGGAACCTGGGGGATAAAAGGGAGTAATATTATTGAGCTTAAAAGAAACCTCTGTCCATCTGTCCATCCATCTGTGAATAAATTGTAATTATTAATATTATGTATGATGTCATGCATTACTTGGCAAGAATGCTGGACCTCGGGGGAATGTTCTGGAGCAAGTCACTGCACTGCAAAATAATGAATGCAAAAAAGTCTAATTTTGTATATAGTTTGGGGGAAATCCACTTAGTGGCTCCCACACTTCTCTTGCCAAACCACTCTCACTGGAAGGAGATCTGCATAATGGGCTTTCACATAATCTTCCAGCGAGGTCAAGCTGATACTTTTTCAAAGGAAAACCGAGCATAAGAGTGCTGAATATTTCTTTAGAAAACATAACACCAGGAGCACACCTGAGGGCTTCAGAACTCTTCAGAATATGATCAGTAAACCTGAACTATTGCCATTTTAGATTATTTTAATTTACATAGAGAGAGGTGAAAAGGGAACACACACACAGAATTTTAGGTTAGGTTTTTTTATTCACTGTTTTCTGTAACAGTGCCATCCTATATCTGTCTTATTAAAAGTAAGTCCCTTTGATTTCTGTTGGACTTACTACCAAGTAAGTGGTTGAAGGATTGCAGCCTGCATGTATTTATAAGCTAACAAATAATCCACTCCATTTCTGCAGGAAGATCTAGTTTATTTATCATAAAGTTTTTATACTGCTTAATATAGCAAAAAAAGGAGAAATCTTTAAGCTGCTTAAAAAGAAAAGATGCTGTTCAGTAAAATGTTCTAAAAATGAGGCAAAAACAAAACTTTATATAAACAAAAGGCAAAAAACAAAAAATAAAACAAAAACCTGTACAGTGCACAATAACACAGAATTAATAAGTTAAGCGAGTCTAAGAAAGCTTAAGCAAAGGCATACAATGCCATTACGTTCTTTGCTGCTAGGCATCCACCTGGTCCCAACTTGTTTAGGGCTTTAAATGTGAACAACTAAACCTTAAACCATCAGATGAGCGGTGCAGAACTTTCAACACCAGTATAATGTGTGTAATGCTCTCTAGCAGCTGCATTTTACAGTAGCTTCAGATTCTGAACCAGGTGCAGGGGTAGTCCCACACACAGCACATTACAGTAGTCTGATCATGAAGTTATCAATGTATGGAGCACCATGGCAAGGCTAACCCTGTCCAGCAATGGTTGTAGTTGTTGCACCAACCCAAGTTGATGAAGGGTACTCTGATCCAATAATGTCAGCTGGACCTGCTGGGCTTGGGAACTACCCACCCATAAGGTCTCTGTCTTGTCAGGATTCAACTGCAGTTTATTAGTCCTCACCCAGCACATGACCAGATCCAGGAACCAGTTTAGCGTAGCCTGATTCAGATTTTATAGAAAAATAGAGTTGGGTGTTAGCAGCATGCTGGAGATAACCTTGCCCCAGTTCTCCTAATGACCACCCCTAGTGGCTTCAAAACCCTTGCTATGTACACCAACATAAACATTTATACCAATGCAGAAAACTGGGGGGGGGGGGGTATGATTGCTGGGAAACCTGGAGAAAAACCAGCATTAAGTAGGGTCTTCCACCTATTTTCTGACAAATAACTGGAAGTTGCTTGGAGGAAGGCTTACAGCAGAGCACTGTTTTCTGAGTACATATCTAGCTTCTGTAGGCTGCTTGTAAGGCTGCTACTGTAAGGTTGCAGGGTGGTTGTTGTCTGAAAGAGGCAGCTTGATTTCCTTCCCCATCCCACCATGAAATATTAGCACAGGGAGACCTTTGCTCATGAAGCTAGGGATCAGGTTGATGATCTTACTTAAGCTTCTGTTTTTAATTATGTTTCTATCCATCTTCCGATCTGTCTATTTAGTCGGTATATAAATTGCTCATCCTTCAAACAAAGCCCAAAGTGGCTCACATTGTAAACATAAAATGAGAAAACCAGTCCCCCCCAAAAGCCACCAAAATACTACACAAACAGATTTAACTTCTGCTGGGCCAAGGCTTGGCATTTCTCCCTTTTAAACCCCGGTGAGATGGAAGGGAATTCTGTAGGAGGTTTCAGTTCAGGGTGAAATAACCCATATTGTACCTAAATTCTGAAAGGTTTTATTTTATTATGAAAGGCTCTTGCAGCCATTGTAGCATAGGAAATAAATAAATAAATATTCAAATGATTCCCTATTCACAGCACTGGAGGAAGCAAGCACTACCCAAATATTTGCATTCTCAAATCTCATAATTACTAGAAGCTTATAACAGATTCTTAGGATCAGATGTTGTCTTGGGCTAGGGTAAGGAAACTCACCTGCCATTTCCCCCCATTCTTCCTTTCTTCTTCCTTAAACCGCATCCAAAGTCCTGAGGTTGCATATCTCATTTACTTTGCAAGTATATTTTACATTCCATGACAGTCTTTGAAGCCTGTGTCAGTTTATTTAAATTTAAATAAATTTATATAAATAAATAAAGTTAAATAAAGTTAAATCACATACTAAGTGAAGTTATATGTTTCAACTCTTTTAAGAATGCATCTTCAACGTGATTTGTATAAATCAAAGGTATTGTCCCCCCTCCCCCCCAAAAAAAGCTGAATGGAAAATAGGCAGGGGAAAGCAAAAACCCCAAGTGTTATTTTTGTTTCACATATGGGTAAAAATAAGATTTGGCTTATCAGATCCAGGAAATAGTTTAGTAGAGTACTGGAAGTAATACAAGTAGGCCTGTCTGTAACAAACATAAAATAAATAGCATGCAGAGAGGATATCCTAAGAAAAGCCCTGCTGGGTCAGATTAAAGTCTGTTTCAGTCGATGAGCAGGAATAATAATGAGAGAGTGCCTCATCTTCCTATCAGCCAGCACATTTCTCCACCTGAAAGGTAAGGGGGCATAATATTCAAGTATAGTCAAAATGGAGAAATCTATGTAGCTCCAGTTCATATGTTCAAATTTCCAGGTAAAATTTGGGAATCAGCTGCTTCTGCATGTTGAATTTTGCATGTGTGGGTTGTGTTTGAAGTTCAGGGGCATCAGTTGGGCAGGGAGTCAGTGCAGGCATGAGAATGGGTATGAACCAGATCAGGCAAAGGTGTCAACAGATTTTCCATGCCAAAGATGTTAAATTTGTATTTATAGCTAATATGCAGGTTTTAAAAATGCAAAATTCATCAGCTGAGGGGAGGATGATAAAGGATGGGATTAGAACAGACACAGAAGCGGATAAGTTAACTCTTTCATCTCCTGGTGAAGTCTTGAAGAAAATTACGCTTCTGATGTTATTTGTTTTAGGGATAAATCCCCCATTGGCCCCAGAGGAGGGGTTTTACTTAGGTTGTTATCAGGGGAGAAAAAGGATAGGGACTGCTCTTATCCCTTTCATGACCAGTCTCCCCAGCATTTTATAATAATAATAATAATAATAAATTTTAATTTATACCCTGCCCTTCCTGGTTCAGAAAGCTGGGCTCAGGGCGGCTAACAACAAATTGAAAACACTTAACTGATGCAACAAAAACAGATAATAATAATAATAATAATATAATAATAATAATAATAATAATAATAATAATTTATTTACGGTTATCCCGCCCTCCCCAGCCGAAGCCGGGCTCAGAGTGGCTAACAACAATAAAAATAACATAGCATTTTAAAATACAGTATAAAACGTGAATAACTATAAATTCAGAATTCAAAAATAAATTTAGGGGGGAAATCCATCCAATAAACATTAGATGATCACCAGGGCTAGCTGGCTAAATTAGTCCTATTTGGGCCAGTGAAAACAAACAAACAAACAAAAACCAAGCAAACAGCATTTAGAGGCATTAAACATCACATCTACTTTGTCCCTCAGAGCACTTCTGACTCAGCAAAGTGAATGCGAGAGATGACAAACGAAACTATTTTGGGGATGGCGAAACATGAAAACAACACTACCTTTTTAACGAATTGTAAGCAATCACTGAGCGTACCATCAGACTGCCAGCAGTGCTAGTTGGTTTTTGAAATACCTGAATCCCTGCCTAGATTCAGAAGCTCAACCAACAGCAACATACTGGGGGGAAGCCTGGGAACTGTGGAGGTTGCAGGAAAGAGGTATTGAATGAAATAATAAGATATCTCTATTGTGATTAATTAGGAGATATACACAACAGGGACCGAGATCTGCACAATACCTAATGCTAGCATATGGAAGATCAATGCAAAGCAAAAATTGTTCCCAGCCTGGCCGCCACCCACCCATCCGATGATCAGTCATTTCTCAAAGCATCAGGGCATCTTGCTTTGTAAGAAGAGGTTGTGGATTAATCAGATGCAATGGGAGATGCTGAACATGACCAGCCCTGTCAAGCACAGTGCTGCTTCTGGGGTATGTTTTGTTGGGGGGGCTCTTTATTACTAGTTGGAAATTCAACTAAAAAGACTGGGTTGTTTTCAGAAGCTCCTAGGAAACAAACGCTCAGTAGTTTTGCACAGCTCCTGTCCCAGTGTTACTCTTTAGGGTTAGGCTAATGAGCAATGGCTTTTACAGGTATAGTGTGCTGCAATACCCACAGGGGTTGGCATCTTTATCAGACAATTAGATCTCTCCCTCTGTGCAAGCATTTCATAATAAGTAATAAGGCATCTTAATACTGTTTTGAAGCTGGGCAGTGAAGCCATTATTAGCCTGCACTTCTCCGGAGCTAAATTACATTTGCTTATGGAGATATTTGCCATAGATTTACTTGCTATGGATATCCTCATCTATTAAAGCCTATATTTAGATTTTGTGAACGAGTATGGATTTGTCTTTGACTTCAAAGCATCCTTGTTGCACCAAGCGCCCATTTAATTGGTTCCCGGTGACTTACGGTACCATGTAGTTTCATTCTGATTCATCGTAGATATGGAAGGTGTCATTAAAAATCAAGAGCTGAAAGTAGTCATACACAGTGGTATGTGAGCTGTTGCATCAATGTAAATTACATTATGTATACACAAGATATGGGGACCATAAATATAATGAATGTACATGCATGTTTTTGATGGAATCGATTGTTGTGACCCATTTAATCATTTTCGTTGCCCTTCTGCATCTTTTGCCAAGCCATCCCACCTTACCATCTCTTGTTGGCATAAAATGAGTATGGTGAATACTACTACAATCTTGCGTTGCCAAGTGACAGAATGCTTTGGCCTGAATCTCTTGCTTGCAGTGGATTTAAAACATAGTAAAAATAAAAATAATCCACTCCTTTGTTATACTTGCTGAACATTCAAGGTGAAACATCTGTCCAAAGTATCAATGTGGTTTGGCTAGTTTCATTGCATTCTCCATCCCACCCCACCTTTTGCAACCATGCCTTGATTATGCAGGTTTTAACCATATAATAGCCAGCAGAACGCTGCCAGCCAAGTTTTTTGAGTACTCAGCGAAACTAGGTTCTGGCCAGTTTGCCAGGAATAAATGTGCTCCCAGTTTAAAAGCCAGAATGAACAGATGTCTTACACTGTGCCTTATAAATAAGCAGGACTTTGGCATCCAGGCCTCAGAAAAGGTACCCTAATCCAAAGCTGTGAAAACTCCACTGAGAGCTTGCTAGTAAGGAAGAACTGACAGCTGAAACAACAAATTTGGCTTGTGGTTTTGGCCTCATCCATTTTCCCCTAGTTAATAGTCATTGATAGACCTATTCTCTCTGAATTTGTCTAATCCAGGCCTAGCCAATGTGGTGCTCTCCACATGTGGTTAGGCTGCAGCTCCTCTCATCCCTGATCATTGACCATGCTTGCTGGGGCTGATGGGAATTGTAGTCCAAGAACATCTGGATGGCACAATGTTGGCTCCCCCTGGTCAAATTCATCTATGCTTGTGGCTATTACAACACAACATCTTGTCACAATAAATTCTGTACGTTTCCAATCCTAAACTAAAAAGTTATGACCTATAGTCTTAAAAACACACCTATTTTACGTAATCAATTTAGGTTCCTTTTTCTCAGCCATTCAATATTTCAAAATATTTTCAACCCATGATGTTCTAGATATGTGTTCACCATAATGGCTATATGATTGCTGTTTTATGCTCCTGGTAATTACCAAAATTTGCCCTGTACATAGCAAACTGAGCTGATACCCAAAGTATTTTCTGCTGTGATCCCTAGGTATTTTTATTCGATGGTCTCAGCCAACGTAGACCCCTCCAGTGGATATATGAAGTTAGGATATTCCATCCCTTTGTTTGCCAACTTGTTTGCCAAAGTCATGTGGCATCTCATCTGCCATTTTTATTTCTGTTCATCAAGTTTTGAGACACTCTTTTTGACCTCTTCACTGTCGTCTTTGGAATTTTACCATCATGAATCAGTTGGTACCAGCAGTAGGAAGGTAAGAAAAGCCCTGCTAGTCCATCATCTTGCTCTCACAGTGGCCATCCAATATACCTTTTGGATGTGAGTACAACAGAATTTCCCTTACTTGTGATTCTCAGCAACTGGTATTCAGAGGCTGCAGCTTCTGTCATTGGAAGAATAACATTGCCATCATTTCTAGCAGTCATTGGTAGCCTTGCCCACCATGAATTTATCTAATCCTCTTTCAAGAAAGATGTTAAGTGAATAAGTTAATACTACGAGAAAAATTGGTTTTGGAAAACTGTTACAATGATATACACTGAAATTCAGCTAGGGGGATTTGAGGAAGTCACTTAACAATGTTACTAAAATTATGATTTATGTTTGTTTGTTTAAAATTTTGGAAAATAAATAAAAAAAAATTGAGGAAAAAAGGATTTATCTAATCCTCTTTTACAGCCATCAGAGTTGATGGCCATCGCTACCTCTTGCAGAAGTGAATGTTATCGTTGAACCATGCTCTATCTGTCTTTTGTCTGGATAACCTGAAGTTCTAGTGTTAGTAAGTTTGGCTCCTTGCTACTCCTGTTTAGACATGGCAGTAATTAGAAGGAATTTCCTTCTAAATAATTTTGTACATCTTTCAGCAGTAAAGATCTAGAATGGGATGGCCTCATATTATCATTACTCCCATACTGTGACAATGCCACACTGACTGCACGAGTTGCCATATGCCTGGATAATTCAAAGTAACAGTGCTATTTTTCTAGAAAAAGAGGTGCTGGAACTCACCAAGAACACTTCCCTTGTTTTCTTATAATGGCAAAGGCGCCCACCTGAGAGGTGCCGGAACTGAGTTCCTGCAAGTTCTGGATTAAAAAAAGCACTGCAAAGTAATTTGCAGAAATATCCATTGGCATGGTAGAAATCAGTTCGAATTCCACATACAGGCAATTTGCAGAGTTGTGTTGATTGAACAATGCCTTCAAAGTGGATACTTAAGCAGTTTAATACTCAAAGGCAGACCTTCTGTGACCCCTCCCATCATGATATCAGAGATGTAGGAGCCACTGAAACTTGGCTCCTTTCTGTTATCAAAGTCCAAGGTGACATGGAGGAGCGCACGCCATGGCTTTTTTACACACCAGTATTCCTAGAAAGGGAAGCAATGCAGAATGTGGGAGAGAGTCATAGCCTGGATACCTCCCACCTGACCACTGGCTTCCAAAGTTAATAGGCAGAGCATTATTACATTATAAGAGCAAATGTCAAATGGAAACCTTAGACATCCTGGGCAATTATGATTTAGGAGTACTTTATTACCTATCCACTTTTGGCAGTAACGTCCAGGCAGATTACTTATTAGGTGTTTCTAAAGATTTTCTAATAGTTCTGACTGTTTATCATTTAAAGAACTAGATAGGGCAATCTGGTCTATTTCATATGGTTGCTGTTGCTAGGAAACCGCTCCCTTAGACTATGTATGTGGAACATGTCTGTATTTGCATTTGGTTCTCAAAAGGAAACACACACACACACACACCAGCATTTAATGGTAGGGGATAAAATGCTCACGATTCTTCTCCCTGCTCGCCTGCCCAAATGTGCCATATGATATATTCTGGATTGCAGATGCTCCTGCTCGCTCGTGTTCTATAGTCCACAAAGAGCCTAAACAAGTCGTGGACTGACCCCCAGCGCACTTCATGTGGACTAACATCAGGCAGCATTCTAATGTGCCCTTCTGCTACCTGGATGCTCTGAATGGTGAAAACGCCATATGGGAAGGGCAAAGTGGAGTGTTTGCACGTAGTTACCATTCAAGAGAAACCACTTGCTTCGTATCCATGTGTTTAGCGCAATGCCTCTCTATGCAGGCTTTCACAGGCAAGCTGCTTGATTTACAGGGTTTTGTTTTCAAGAGGCAAAGGGCCCTTTGTCATTCTGGTCATGCTGAACTTCAGCTTGAGGATTGTTAGGAATCTAAAAATAAAGATGAGAAAATTATAAACAGCTGGAGTCGATGTTTATTCAGCACTGAGCCTCACTTTCCAGGCTGCCTTCCTCTAGGAAACCTAAAGAATCAGAATCAGAATTTTGCCATTATTTCCATGGTTTCCTGTTCTGAACAGAGGCATGGCTAGGTACTTAATGGAGTTAGGGCACGGGGGCTGCGGCAAAAATTTGCATAAAATTTACATATGCTAATTCAGGCATCTGGAAAAATAAGTTGGTGGGTACTTTGCAGTGCATCCAGCCAGCATAGAGCATAGTTTTTTAAAAGTTTGTTAAAGGGGAGAGGGAGGGAGGAAAATAAGTACTTAAGAATAGCTTTACTGAGTCAGACCATCTAGTCCAGCATCCTTACAGTGGCCAATCAGAAGTGCCGGATTTATGTAGAAATACTGTTTGTAATGAAGTGAGAGCAGTAGTTTACTTGCTCGAATTAACAAATAAGGAAGTTTTGAGAATTTAAATTCTTGATTAAAATTGATTACTTAACTGAGAAGGGGATTGTAACAAAAACACTGGGGCCTAATTTGAATAGTAGAGTGCCTGGTATCTGGTGGGCAATCTCATCCTTTATTTCCATACTGTGGCTGCAGACCAAAAAACCTGTCATGAGATTCAGGTGAGGATCAGATGCCTTGTCAATTCCAGCAGGTATATAAGTGGCCTTTGCCCTGGCCAGGCTGTGCTTTTTTTTAAGAATAACATTACAACTTCATTTCCCTTAAAAATAATGCTTATTCCTCAAAAGGTTTACAAAGTTCAATCATTGCAAAAGTTTTTCAGTGTTAATTTTATGCATTTTTTAAAATCACCATGGTATTTAACAATAATATCTTATGTCCCTTAGAGGAGAAATTGTGAGTTGCAGAATTTTAAATACCTGTCCTCATCCTTGGCTTCACTCAATTTGCTTATAACACTTCCATTTTCTTCTAGTTGTGAGGGTGAGGGTGGGGGTGGGGAGGGGTCTCACAAGTGGAGTAGCCTAGGCCCTCTCTTCATCTAAATCTGGCCTTGCCAATCAGATGCCGGGACTCCCAGAAGCATGACTTGAGTGCAACAGCACTCTCCACTCCTGTGGTTTCCAGCAACTGGTATTTAGAAACACACTGACTCCAACAGTGGAGGTAGAAAGCAGCCATCAAGTCTAGAAGCCTTCTGGAAATCTGCTTCCCGCAGCAAAAAAAATCGGAGGTTGCTCACCCCGAAACAACACCCCTGCTTCTGGAGCTGAACATTATTTTCCCGCATTCATTTCTTATTTCTTGTGCAAAACCATAGAGTATATAGACCTAAAAAGAATGATTTGCCCAAACCAGTGTGCATTGGAAATATTTGGAAACATGGGACCTGATAATGTAGAGCTTTTTTGAAAGGAGATATTACTGTAGCAGCTGGAAGAAAGATGCACAATGTCAGGGCAAGAAAGGCCAAAGATTTATTACTGGATATTGCAAACTAAATTGAGACGGTGCAGGGAAGTGCCTCTTCATATCAACACAGCAAACCTCTTTGCTCAAGTATTTCTGGTCTGAAAATCCTCCTCTCCTTTTTGTAGATTCCAAGTGGGTAGGCAGGGCCCTGGTTTGTTTTTGTTTTTTTGTTTCACTTTTTATCATTATACAGTACCTACTTAACGCTTACAGGTCTTCTCAAACTATAGGTATTAAAATTATTGCAGGTTTTAAAAAATTAAACATAAAAAGAAAAACCCCATGCTTTTAAATTGCCCTGCATCAACAGATGTCAATCTTCCTTTTCTAAAAAACAATAAGCCTAGATAAGTAGTTTGTGCCAACCTCATAAGCCACATAAGTGGAAGTGTGGATTTGTGAGCCACTGAACACTAGGAAGTTTCCTAATATATCAAAATTACAGTAACACCTGTGCTAAGTACCTTTGTGCTGCTCTACACTGAGGAGTCACAGGGTGTTCAGTTGCCCTCATTTTGGTATTGTCAACAAGCCACAGGTGTGCACTACATGAATAGATGAAAATGAGATCTGGCAGACTGCGGTGACAGTTCTGGGTCTGTTATGCATTTGTCTTAAGACAGAACAATGCATCTATTAACCATGTTGATGTTTAGTAGCATATATATATATATATATATATATATATATATATATATATATATATAAACATCAACATGGTTAATAGCTGATCAGCCTTCTGATTTACTGAGCAAGTCTGTATGATAACGGATAGGATGCGTCACTACTCCCTTCCCCCAGGAGTAGTGACATAAATGTATGATACCACCTGTCGCTACTGATCAGCTTGCAATCCACCCACGGTTCGCTGTCACAATATAACATGCACGCATGCACACACACACACCAAAAGTTACTTCAGATTTTGATATTGTATTTTGCTTTGAAAAGCAGTGAGCAAGTGGCTATCTCACAGCGTTCCCCTCCACTTTTCAGAGAGAAGAGTTAGAGAAACTAGAAGAAAGGCAAAAAGGACACTCTGTGGCTGAGGGAAGTCATAAAGACCACTTGCAGTTCTCAGCAGCAGAGGCATTCTACTCCCACACAAATTCCTGCATTGCAGGGTGTTGGAGCAGATTATCCTTGTGGCCCCTTCCAACTCTACAATTCCATGAATCCATGAACTATTAAGATAATCTTCAGTTGCCCTTTTCTATGTGCTCTTGCCATCTGAGCTGAGGCTGATGGCGACCCTGGAAGGGCCCTTTTGATAGTAACACCTGTCTAAATAACTGCTTTCCTAGAAAGGTTTGCTCTGTCACTAACTCATCTTTTGGTGCTCTGTAAAGTTCCTATTTATTTACCCTTTTTATTTTATTTTAGGTGTAGACTGTAATGGGAATATAATGCAGTAGTAGATCTGATCATTTGCATGTGTTGTTGGAGAATCCCAGGACATTTCCTTGTCCCTGGTGGACTTCAGCATTCATGTCAAAGCCACTATTGGATCAGTTCCAGGCTTCATGACTTCCATGACGACAATGGGGCTAGCCCAGTGTGTCATGGTGTCCTTGATTTGTTTTTCTCTCCCAGGAGGTGGGAGGGACAGTCTGACTGTAAGATGGGTTTAGGTAACCCATTGTCAAAGTCAGAGCACTTCCTGGTAAAGTTTGGGTTTACAGCAAGACACTCATTAGGATGGTCAGTTCCTGTTAATATATGGAATCTGAGGGATTCTGAACTGGTGGATAGAGTTGGAAATGTGGTTGAGGCCTAAAACTCATTTTGGAATGGCATGATGTGGCAGGCCATTGACACAACTGTTCATGAATGTCCTATCTGGGGGTGTGGAGTCTAGGCTGCCCCTGGCATTCAGGGGGAACAATGAGCAACGAAACAGGCTGGACAACAGCTAGAGAACATAATGTGTTGAACTTATTATGACATAGATTATTAGAGCATATAACTGTGCCAGCTTCATGGTGGTGAGGGCAGCAACATGGCTAAACGTGCCGCTTCTATTCCATGTTCAGGTAGCTGTCCAACATAACAAGTGGCTCAGAGTTTGCTTTCAACTGCCTCAGTGTTGAAGGCCTGTTGTGGCAAATTTGCCA
Source organism: Podarcis filfolensis (assembly GCF_964270895.1). Classification (NCBI taxonomy): domain Eukaryota; kingdom Metazoa; phylum Chordata; class Lepidosauria; order Squamata; family Lacertidae; genus Podarcis; species Podarcis filfolensis. The sequence goes on from NC_139608.1 coordinate 57,381,846, forward strand.
GACCTAATGTCCTGTTTGTCATAGACTTGAGTGTCCAATGAACACTCTGGGGTGATTTTGTGGGTTCAGTTTCAGTTTGCTAAGGACTGGACAAAGTGCTTGCAGCAGTTTGGTCAGCCATTTGCTCTGTCATGGCTGATTTAAACTAGCCAAGGCAGGTTGGCTGGCTGGGTCTCAAGTGTGGTGAATGTGTCATATGCGAGGGAGTGTTGCCAGCCACCCTTAAAGTGGTAGTAGTGTGACCACTCTTGAATAAACCTACCCTGGATCCAGACATATTGGAGAACTACTGCCCAGTTTGGGTGGCCTTTGTGGGAAAGGTACTTGAGAAAGTGGTAGTGACCAAGATGAAGGCACTCTTGGAGGACCAATTTCAGTCTGGGTTCAGGCCTGCTTGTGGCATGGAATTAGCCTCAGACATCCTTATGGTTAACTTTTATCAGGAGAGAGACAGGGAGCGTGTGACCCTGTTACTCTTGCACAGTGTAGGGCTGCCTTACGTCCAGAATTTCCCAGACCTATCTGGAAATCAGGAAAATGCCCTGGAAAATCCGGATGTATGGCAGCCCATGTCGGCAGTGCCGTTTTTGCCGATTTCCCATAGAAAAAGCTATGGCGATTTTGCCCCAAAAAGCACAACAATTCCCCCCCAAAAGCAGCCCTAGCACAACCTCTCAGTGGCTTTTGATATAAGTCACTATGATATCTTACTGGATGGAATTTGTGAGTTGAGAGTGGGGGACTCCGTTCTGCATCTGTATTGGAATTGTTTTAAATATTGTTTTATTGTTTAATTGCTGTTTGCTGCCCTTGGCTTCTTTGGGAGAAAGAGTGGGATATAAATTTAATAAATAATTAAAATTCAACACAATAAGGAAAACACATATACCACAATGGCCTGTCATGAACTTCAGGTTTCAGCTGAGTAAGCTCAACACTTCCTAGAGTAATGGCTTTTGCACACATCCCAATGAAGGTGGGTCTAAATTAAAGTCATTACGGCAATATGGTGCAATACGACAATATGGAGCACTGAAGGGGTGATCAAAAATGCTACAGTGCATGCTAATTTCCAAGCTAATTCTTTTTTATTTGGCATGCCAGTTGAGATGACTATTTTCACTCAAATTATCATGAACTTATGATTTTGCAATAATGTTTTCCTTTTCAAACAAAATCTCCTCTAATGATGTTGCGATTTCCAGGCAGTGTGAAGTAACATGTAACAACAACAACAATTTCTTCTTCTTGGGAATAGAAAAGACTTATGCTACCTTTATGTGTCTAGTCTGGATGGGTACACAAAACTCTGTTCATCAGATAAATAAATAAATAACTCCCCCCGCTGAGACAGGAAGCTGAGACACGACACATTTGCCAGTTTTGTAGCAGAATCATTTTCACAAAGTATGGCCTGAGTAAAAGACAGAAATCTATCAAACATTGTACAGATTAACTTATCACCTAGTTAAATGGGCTGTCAGTCTGGGATGACTGTGCTTGGCAGGGTGAATTCAAATGCATGTAAATTTCCCTGGTGGCTGACTAGCAAGTATGGTGGAACTGTCAAATGATGACATGTGAAAATGCATTAACATTGTTTAAAATATATTTGAAGGGTATAGCTTGTATTTTGATAACATCTTCACAGGCAAATGATTCGTCTAGGATCTAAAATAATGACCACATCATTTATTCAGCAGAAACTTTTTGAAATATAAATGGCAACTTGTCGGATATGTTTTGTGTTTGAGAGGAAGCCTCAAAATAATTAACAATTACCACATAAACTGGTTGGAGTCCCAAGTGCCACCATTGTATAGAGTCAGTCTTCCGATAGCCTTGCTTGTCAGTTTCACTTGATCTTACAAAAAGTGATTAGAAACTTCAAAAGAACCAATTACACAGTCCATTGTGTTATGAACCTGTGTTTCACCCCCCTCCCTCTGAAAGCACATGATCTTTTGGTCTGCCACTTATCTGGGCACTTTAAAAAATATATCAAGCATTTTGGGGTGGGGGAGATATCCCAATTATATTTTCACTATGAGAGAACTACATTGCTTCCTTTTTCTGTATCTTCCCTTTCCTTTAGAGATCTGTAGCTTCCTTCCTTCCTTCCTTCCTTCCTTCCTTCCTTCCTTCCTTCCTTCCTTCCTTCTTGAAAGACAGTCTCTGTTCTGCCTAGACATTTCATTGTTTGCCGTTACATACCTGTTACTTGCATTGGGTGGCCTTTATGTGAAGCCAGAGATAAAGTCCATGTAGGCAAGAGGTCATGTGACAATAACAAGTGTCAACCAAGGTGGAAAAAGCAGAGACTATCCTGCAGCACATGGCTCCCCCCCCCCCGCCCAATTCTGCAGTCTTTGGAGGTTAAAGGGTAGAGCCTAGCATGGTACAAAAACAGCCGATCTCACAGTTCAGCAATCAACCATGAGGTCTGAGACATGAAAAGAATTACTTATGCTGTCAGGTTCCATTATTTACATGATCTTTCTGTGGTCGAGCCTGAGATGTAGATGTGCAATTCAGCTAGAAAAATTGCATATTTACACAGATGGGTACTGGCATGTGACCAGGATTTAGGCAAAATGCATAGTGAGGGATAGAAATCAAACACATGGCAGTGATATACAAGCACTGTTTTTCAGCAGGGTTTGGCTACTATGATATCAAAGACGTTTACATGGATTCCAACCCATTTTGAACACAACTGGCTACAGAAAAATGAAAGATTTGGGGTATGCAGCTTGAAGACAATTAACACTCATATGCAGAGACCGATGGTGATCTTTGCATATTTGAGTGGAGTTTTCTCTTTCTCTTTCTGGATCATGGAGGTCATATGCCAGTCACAAGGCAATGCTTTAACTACATTAAATAACGTATTGTTACAGACACTGAGGTGCTCAAGTACAGTTTCCTATAAATACATTAGCTTCAAACTACAATGGCAGATACCCAGTTTGCATAAAGTGGGGTATATGTGTGCCCAATTCTAAGAGCAAAGGATGTGAGTGTGGGCAGGACTGCTGACCTACTTGCCCACAGTCTTTTCCCAATGCCCATCAGCCAGGTTTCAGTATCAGAAGTGAGCCTGGCTTGGATCAATGTTTCTTGTTAAGGACAACGGTGATAGGGTAAGTAAGACGGAAGCAGAAAGAGGGATCTGTATTTTTTAGCCTTGCACTCTTTTTGCTCTTAAAATGTGGCCACTTCCACCTGTGTCATCAGCCCAGTAGATCAGAGTTTCAGTACTAGTTTGAGCCAACATTTATCACCTCGTGATTTTCATAATGCCATTTCTTTGGATCCATCAGTTTAGAATGTTGTGCAAACACTACTATATGCTCAGCTTTCAGTTAAAAGGCAGGCTGAAGTATGAAGAGGGGCTTTTTGGGAGAAGTGAATCAGCCAATCAGGTGGATGACAGCTTTCCTTAAGACATTGGAGGTTCACACTGTACACAGAGGGGGCTTTGCCATTAACACTTGCGAACAACCCAGTGAGGTGATATAAGAGGCGCGAATGGGAAAAATCTCCTCTTGCTTTCCTGCCAGATGGGATAACACCATCTTGTGTATTAAGCAGGAAGGCATGAGACATGTATTGCTCGCTCTTTTTCAATGGAACAAAAACCTTATGGGCAAATATAGCATTTCTTAAAGGGACAAGAGTTTGGGAGTTGACTTTTTCATGACAGTGGGTCTTAAAGTAAGACTGCTACCGTATATCAGTACAGAAGCAAATAGGGAGCTAAGGCTAGCTTGGGTCCAGGATGACTGAGGGATTGTCTTCTCCTTGACCACCCTGACCACTCTCTGCATTTGGAGAATACTATTGTTGAGTCCCAGCCATAGCTGAGGCATGCTTGGTTGGGAAAGCAGAGAAAGGGCCTTCTCAGTGACCATGAGATCTGCCTAAAACTCTTCTTTTCCGACAAACATTTATTTTGCTGGGAAGCTGTTTTTTTAAAAAATGTGGTAGACTCTCATTTTATGATGTTTTAATCTGCCTAAGCTGTTTCTAATTTTATGCTGTGTTTCATTTATTTTACGGGATCAGGTTCTTTTTTTAAAAAATGGTCGTAATCCACCATGAGCAATGCATATAAACGGGAAGGACAGAAGTAGGGATGGAGTAATGCATCATTTCTGATTCTCTGTTTTTCTCCACATTTCTGTATCAGTTTGCAAAGGGGAGAGAAGTCCTCAAGAAAAATCATTAGTATTGTAAGGCAGAATTATTCTAAAATGCACATCTTTGAATGCAATTTTGCTTGACAAAAACATTTTGGCAAGCAATTTTCCCTGATACAACATATTATGTTATTTTCACCAATATATGCATTCTTATGCACACTTTCCTCTAATATACACAGGTTTTTTACACTTCACTTGTATCTGCATCACAAAATTCAGAGAAGTGCAAATTTCAGAGAATTGGTATTTTTGGTTCACATATTGTTTCGGACAGTAAGAATTGGGTAGGTTCAGGCTAAAATCCAAACCAAATTGAATTTCTCCCCACTCCCCAAACTCTAGGAAAGAGTATATGGCTTTAAAATAAATCAATGCATACATACATAACTGGAAGATAATGTAAATATCTGCCGGTGTCGAGAGTCTGAGAAAAACCATGGGCGTCTCTTTTTGTGGCAAGGTAAATTCCAGTGTACATTAACAAGCGTGTCTTAAATTGCCATTAAAGGCTGAATCACTGTGGGTGTGGTTGATGCTCTCAGTCCTTTCCAATGGAATTATACATATAAGCTATTTAAGATTAAACCCCATAGTGGTTGGCTGCTACTGAAACCCTCAAAGCAAGACAAAATAACTTGCCTACATAGATGCAAAGGACCACATAGTGAAATGTTGCAGTACAGACTTCCGGGTTGGTGCCACTGTTTAATGGCGGATTCCCTCCGAGCTCCGGAGGGAATCGGCTCCGTAGCGTCTGGGTCTGGCCGCTGCGGCGAAGCGGGGACCCTTAAAATCACAGGCGCGGATGCCTGTGAACACAGAGACTCGGCGGGCACCATTTGCGCCCCCCCAATCCGCGACGGAGCCTTTTTAAAGGCTTTGGAACGGAGGCAGGGTAAGGCGTGGTGCTGAGAGTACTCCCTCGCCTACGGAGTGAAGCCGCAAGCCATTGACAGAGAGCGCCAACTTCTTCTAAGAGTGATTGGATCCTAAAACATCAACCCGTGAGTAATACGGAGATTGGAACTTTAAAAAATTTCTTATTTTGGATTTGGAACGAGCGGGAAGGGGCTAAAAAGGAAGTCCACCCCCCCCTCTTTGTAAACAACTTAAAGCAAAGGACTGGGCAGCTAAGGTCGAGAGAATCTGTTTCTTGCTTTTTTTTAACTAAAGATCCTGACCTCACGGTTTGGACATTATAAGAGGATATTCTGGAGGATAAAAAGAATTTTGGGAGCTGAAACTACACCCCCCCCTAGACCCGGGAACGTCCGATGAGAAAGCCTGTTGCATGGAAGATTTTGACAGCTGTCAAGTGAGCTGCTAGACAGCTAGTTGTCAGCTGGAAAAAGAGAACATTGTTTCTGCTGTTTTTGCTGGTTTATTCGGGATAACTTGTTGAAAATAAGGTTGATACAAAATAACTGGACTTTTGGTTTTTGAGCTGAAAGGAAGATCAAGGAATTAAATCCCCCTAGAGGGGTAACAAGGATACTACATTACAAAAATGGCTGGAGTGTCTAAATTCCAAGCAGAATTGGACAGAGCACTGGTTCTCTTGGGAAATTTACAAGATGAGTACGATGCTTTGTCTACAGAGGTAGCGCTATTACATTGGACAGTAAACAACAGCTTGGAGTCTGATAAGGATTTGAAACAGGAAGCCTATTTAACTGAACAAATAAATGAAACCGAAAGCGTAGACACGATGGAGCAATATGTTCTTTTTGAAGAAAACGAAGGAGGAGATGGAGGTTTGCAGGAGTCAAAGGAGAGCTACAATATGAGGCCTGACATGATGATAAAAAAGGACAATAAAAACTGGATGCGGAAAGCCTGGTTTGATTGGGAATTTGGAAAATGGAGAGATCCTCTTTTGAGGAGATCTGAAGACCTGAGGATTATAAATTTGTTGAAGGGGGAAGATGGAGCTGTGGGGACATTTGGATTTGAAAGAAATTTGAAACAAGAGTTGGAATACCCCATAGGCTTTGCTTTTGCTTTTAAGTATGGAGGACTGGCTAGAAGCAACACCGATTTTGTTGGGCCGGAGCCCCTCCGAGACCTGGGGCTTAACATCAAGGTCTATCAAAGAGACCGGCAGAAAGGAACTGAGAGAGACATAAGGGCCTCGGACCTGAGATCTCCAGGCTAAATAAATAATATAAAGACTGATGGATATAGGTTGGGGACTGGAACCGGGAGAAGGGTGGGTGGAGGTTGGGAATCCAAAGGGTACATAAGGATAATTTGCATTGCTTTGTTTGTTTTATATTTTGTTAGTGGTAAGGAAATTGGGTAAACCGTAGAGGGGAAATTTTGGTCGACCTTAGGAAAAAGGTTCAAGAATAAATTAATGAGGTATAAGTATTGATGTGTAATTTTAATAAGGTGAAATTGGTTTTTTTTTCTTTTTTTTTTTTTAAACTAAGTGAGAACAAGGCTGTTAAAAATAAATGGAGGAAATGGAAAAAAGAAGTAAAGTAAAATAACAGTATGTTAGAATAAATGTTTAAGTTAAGGTGAAGAAATAAGTTAAGGACTTGCTGAATTGACAATTTAAATTGGAATACAAGAAGGGGAGGTGTGAGGAGGTCTGAGAAACAAGGTTGAGGAAAATAAGTATCAGAAACTGTATGTGTTTTTTCTATTTTTTTTGTTTAGTTTCGAATATTTTGTTTTTTTTTGTTTTTGTTTTTGTTTGTTGTGTGTTTTTTGAAAATACCAATAAATATTTAATAAAAAAAAAAGAAATGTTGCAGTACAAACCAATCTGGGTAGTTCATTTTCACAGGCAGCTTTTGTGGTTTGACAGCAAGCAAGTGGAACTAATCAAAAAAAGAGCTAGCCACTTCCCCAGACCTCAAACAATGCTGCAAAAATACTTACAAAGCCTCCACAGCATAGGAGAATTTATCATACGGCAAAAAGAAAATCCCTCCCCAATATTCCAGGTGTTTAATCAAAGGGCAAAAGCCAATAAATGAATGAAAAAGATGGACAGACTGAGCAGGAGCTTAGCAACTTGTAACACTTCCCCTTATTTCACCTCATGTCCAGACAAGAAATCAGAGTAAATTTTATGAATAACAATATGGATTAGAGCTGAACTGAAAGAAGGTTGGTTTTGTTTAAAAATCAATTATATTTTGAAAGTACATTGCTAATATATGTACAGCATTTTGCCACCTCATGGCAATTTTGTATGTGTTCATCCATAAGTTCATTCTTTCTTGTCTCCATATTAATCTGTGATTTAAAGAAAACTGTATGAGAAGGCATATTAAAATAAGTATTTAAATACATGTCGCAAAATACCCTTAACTCCCCCCCCAAATGGATGGGATTCAACTCAAGAATAGACCCACTAAAATCAATAGACCTAATTTAGTAATCTCCATTAATTTCAATGGGTCTACTCTGATAAAACTGAGTTGACTACCACCCAGTGGGTTTCAATACTTTTTCAATCCGAGAACAGTATCAGAAAATAAGTGCAAAATCTTAAGGAAAATTATGTTCTAATTGGTGTATTTGTCCAAGAAGTGCAAATTAGGTCAGTGTGATTAAAATGGAGACAGAACAAAATTCTCCTCCATCCCTAAATACACATTCTCAGAAACACAGTGCTAGACACTGGCCATCTATGCATTTAATGGTGGCTTAGTGTTCTTGGCTTAATAAATTCAGCTATGATCTCTGTGGAAACTGCTCCCCCCCCCCACTGCAGTTAGCGACAGGAAACATGCTTCCACTGGTGCCAATGGGACATTTTTTCCTATCACTAATTTCAGTACATTGGGTGATTCTCATTGAGCCATTAAAGGGATGCGGGTGGTGCTGTGATCTAAACCACTGAGCCTCTTGGGCTTGGCAATTGGACAGTCGGTGGTTCGAATCCGCACGACGGGGTGAGCTCCCATTGCTCTGTCCCAGCTTCTGCCAACCTAGCAGTTCAAAACACACCAGTGCAAGTAAATAAATAGGTACCGCTGTGGTGGGAAGGTAAACGGCATTTCCGTGCACTCTGGTTTCCATCGTGGTGTTCTGTTGCATCAGAAGCGGTTTAGTCATGCTTGCCACATGACCCAGAAAGTTGTCTGTGGACAAACGCCAGCTCCCTTGGCCTGAAGCAAGATGAGCGCTACACCCCATAGTCATCTTTGACTGGACTTAACTGTCCAGGGGTCCTTTACCTTTACCTTTTTTCTATGGACCTATTGAACACACTATTAAATAAAACAAACAAACGCTATGAAACAATTTGACATGTTTAGCATAAGCTGTAGTCAGGCCCTAACTGAGAGCATTTGAACAGAAGCATTTTCTAAAGGCTCTGGCATGATCAGATGACATCATTTTGGGTCGCATATCCTACAATCTTTGTCAAATCCACATGGTATTCTTCCTCATAGAATGTGGTTCAGCCCAGAAGCTCTTATTGAAAATAGTAGGCTAATGCTCTCCTGGGGGTCTTTGTAAATATCCCCAGAGCATTTTGAGCAACAATCTGAAACTTGAGTGGTGCTAACTTTCAGTACTGATGGAAATAATGGATCTCTTAAAATTACTATAATGATGGTTAAGTGTACACAACAGGCTGCTCTTGAAAAGAGGTGGACAGCACAAGCATGTGGGAGGGAGGGAGCCTATGTGCCATGTATACAAAGAAAAATGAGAAGAGGTGGAGAGGGTTGTGTAGTAGGATGGACTGAATTTGATTTTCAATATGTGGAACCTATTATTCATGCTAGAACTGCATCATATAGCCCTCGTAACATGTAACGCTGCAAAACATGTAAATCTGCGCAGCTCATGCTTCTGCTCATAGTTGCCTGGTTAGATAACTGGTCAATAAGGCATGATGGGAGGTATAAAGGAGGCTCAGTTGAAATCCACCAGCCCGGCTCCTTCTGTTTCTTTTATGGATGACTTTCCTCCAAGGTAGGCCTGTATCAATGCTTACTACTCAGCAGCCACATTGACTTTTGCATCTCGTTCTCTCATAGGTCATCCAGTATGTGCATATGCACACATCCTAGAGTCCAGGAGCAAACACTGCGATGGAAACCATGTGAGACCCAAGCTGGAAACTAGTAAGTGGGTTGAAATACATTGGGGCGGCTGGGTAGGGGAGGAATACAGAAAAGCAATTGTATGTTTGGAATAGGAGATACTAAAAGAATAATGTGAGAGGGGAAAGACTTCTCAAGGAAGAGAGATAGAACCACCGGGATAAAATTTACGGCATGTAATGCCTTAAGAGAAAACATTATGAAAATGATATATAGGTGGTACATAACCCCAGTCAAGCTTGCAAAGATTTACCATGTGCCTGACAACAAATGTTGGAAATGTAAAGAAACTGAAGGTACATTTTTTCATCTTTGGTGGACCTGCCCGAAGATTAAGGCATTCTGGGAAATGATCTATAATGAACTTAAAAAGGTATTTAAATATACTTTCCCCAAGAAACCAGAGGCCTTTCTCTTGGGTATTGTCGGCCAAGGGGTGTTAAAGACGGATATAACTTTCTTTATGTATGCTACAACAGCAGCTAGAATACTCATTGCGAAGTACTGGAAGACGCAAGAACTACCCACACTGGAAGAATGGCAGATGAAGGTGATAGACTATATGGGCTTGGCAGAAATGACGAGCAGAATCCGAAACCAGGGAAGAGAAGCAGCGCAAGAAGAATGGAAAAAATTCAAGGACTATTTAAAGAAATATCACAAAGTTAATGAAAGTTAGAATGATGTTGGACTGGAAAGTAAATGGTTACTATTAGCAATGGTTAAGACAAGGAAAACAAGGAAGAATAGTCTAAATTTAAATTAAAATAAGGGAAGATTTGCTGAACAATCGATAAGAATTTGGAATACAGAAAGGGGAGGCATGAGGAAGTCGGGGAAGATAGGATATGAAATTAGGATATGAAACGATACATGTTTTTTGTTTTGTTTTTGTTTTTGTATGTTTATGTTTGTTGTATTGTGTTTATATGGAAAAATAAAAATATTTTTTTAAAAAAAAAAAAAAAAAAAAAGGAAGAGAGATAGAAAATTGGTAGATACATAGTATGTGATGGGAAGGCCAAACACTAATAGCATGGGTGAAAGAAACCCGCCCTACACTGTTTTCTCTTAAAACTGTGATGCAAATGAACAGTATTTGAATGTTCTTTAGGATAAAGCTCTATCCCAGGAGACACCATGAGATGCTAGAGAATTTAACACATTGAGTAGGTACATAAAATCCATTAAACTTGTTAGTGAACCCCTTGCAAATCAATTGCAAATCCCTTGGTGTTGCACATACATCATTCTAAACAAGATGTCTAGGGCCTAGTTCTACTGAGATGGTAAACATATGTCTAGGATACACCTCTTCTTATTGTAGCCAGGAACTGATATGACTGGCTTAACCCTCCTCAATGCTAAACCATTTCTCCTCCTCATAGAAAACTAAATGTCTGGGAGATGGGTGCTTCTATCCAAGTCTTCTCCCTGAAATGTTTGTTTTGTATGCATTTTTCCATGCATTTGTCTTAATCCTCTTTTTAAAGCCATCAAAGTTGATAGCCATTGCTATATCTCGTGGGAGAAAATTATATTTTTAAACTATGCGCTGTGTGAAAAAGTTGTTTATGTTGTCTGTCTTGAATTTCTCCAACATTCAGCTTCACTGGATGCCCTGGGTTCTAGTGTTATGAAAGAGGGAGAGAAAAAGTTATCTCTAGCCACTTTCTTCACACCTCTTATCACATCCTCCCACTTTCTTTTTCCTAAATAAAATAACACCCAAATGTTGTAACCTTTCCTCCTAAGGGAGTTGCTTCAACCCCTTGATCATTTTGGTTGTCCTTTTCTGAAGCTTTCCCAGCTCTACAATACCCTTTTTGGAAACGAGGTGACAAAACTGTATACAATATTCCTAGCGCAGTCACACCATCGCTTTATAGGATGACATTATGATATTGGCAGCTTTATCACTAATCCCTTTCATAATGATCTTTAATATGGAAGTTGCCTTTTTCACAGCTGCCACGCATTAGAAATTGCTGATATTCTAGCAAAAATATGCAGCATCATAAAAATTAGTCTGTTTACTATTGGGTTGGGAAGACCCCCCCCCCATTTCATAAGGTCACTTGTTTTCAGTATTACATATTGCTTTGAGTTAATAAGTTATTTGTGGAAATTACGTTGGTTCACTATGACTGCATTTGCTTCCTTACTTCCATTTGTCTCTGAGGCATGTTTCCTTCTTTCCTATAATAGCCTTTTTCCCATGGACTGTGGCAAATTGCCTGTGGCAGGAGCTGTGACTAGTGGCTGCTGTTGGCAACTGCCAATTTCTTTTCTCAGAATTCCCCAGATACTGCATCATTCTAGCTCACTCTTGAAAAGAGATGGTAGGCATCATAAAATGAAAGGCAGCTCCCAGTGGAGGCCTCCATCCCCCTGAATGTCCTGGAATGACATTCCCTCCCAGCTGTAGGGCGGGCAGAGTGGGAGGAGGCAAGTGGACTACGGAGGCCCCGCGGCTCGGCACTGTCAGGAGCTGTGACTGCTAGAGCAAGTACCGTCTTTATTGATATATTTAATTGCTATATTCCATAGATAAGATGCCCCACATTTTTAAACCTTAAAAAAATGGGTAAAAAACCCTCGTCTTATAGATGAAACAATATGGTAAGTGTTCATGGGCCACCAAGGCCTCTGTTCTTCATTCTTATGGGTCTTGGTTTTTAAACTGGACTTGCAACACACAGCCCTTCATAGAGAGGACTATGGGGCGCATGGAACTCTGTAATGAAGATGGAGCCTGTCTTCACTGTTGGCTCCTTTAAAGGCATGCCTTCCTAGCCTCAGTCCTGCCCCACACCCCATCGTCTTGCAGGAGTAGCAACACTTCATTATCTGCCAATGCTAATAATAATATTATTTTTATGGCATTTTGCTGCTGTCATTTGCAGGCTCTTCACAAATACTGAAATAGAGAATTCAGGTCCTTAAGAACTGGATGACAGGTCACAAGCAGGATGCAAGAGTTTTCATTAAAGTTACATATTGCGAAATTGAAACTTAAGTGTCAGGTTTTCCTTGCAGTCTGTCTAATGCTTGACAATTAAAATAGCTATTTTTAAAATTTAATGAGACACAATAAGAGCTAAACGCAGGAGAAGCTAGCTCATTTTTACAATAAAAGAGAAACATAACAATTGCATTATATTTCCTTATAAAAATGTCCCATTTACAAAATGCACAATAATCTATATTTAATTAAATTAGGGTATGTCATTTATTACCTGAAGTATATTTATTAATATTTAATTTCAAATTAATTGTCTAAATGAAAGAACACT
>NC_139608.1:57399421-57559421 GCF_964270895.1 Podarcis filfolensis
ATGCTTAAATTTGCCACTTCTTTGTCACCAGCACCAGCTTTTGTTAAACGTGATTTATCAGGCACCAGCTGTCTTAATTAGAGTGGTGGTATCTTACTGGCTGTGTACAAAATGGGAAGCCTTCCAAAGTATCATTTTGTGGTTCAGATTCAGTATCTCTCATACATAACATTCGTTTTACATCTCTGTTCTATGCTACTGGTGGATCCTCACATAGCCAGCTGACTCTAAGGGCCAATCCCAGTCCCTCAGGTCCTATAAAGCCCACAACTTTGTGCGCTATTTCCCCTAATGCACACAAACAATTTTGTAAAGCAGTTTCTTCTAAAAATGTTATTTTTACTAATATATTAATTTTTATACACACTTTACTACAGCATATGCATTTTTGTACATATTGTTTTGGAAAGTACAAATTAGGTAAGCCCACTTTTAAATGTGAACTGAATAAAATTTCTCCCCCATCTCTACTTGGATCCTGCCCTGAATCCTGGAACGCAACAGCCTGCAGCCTTACTCTCCACCCCAAACCTTCATTTGAGTCTGCTGCCAGCTCCTTTCGCCACCTGAGAAATCATTTTCTTCCAGTAAACCTTTTCTATATACTTTGTGCCCTTTATACACTTGCTAGCACGAGAGATAAAAAGAGAGAAGCATCACATATTCCCTATGCCATTTTTTCCCTTTAGTGGATATTAGCAAATGTGCTTCCAGCAGACCGGATAAGCATAAACAGGCTTTTAGACTGACAGGTGTGTGTCTGGTGAATTTCCCCATGTTGCCAGCTCTCTTTACAAGTATCTCAGTGCCATGGTCCTCTGCAGAACTCCAGTGTCACAGCGAACATATTGCCAAAGTTGGATTTCCTTAGATTTCTCTTTCTTTCTCTTCCCCAAGGGAACCGGCTAATAGATTTTATTTTCCTTGTGTCACTATAATGGAGGTTTTTGAGTGCTGCTGAGCTGGATTTGCTACTTAGGTTCATTTGGTGCCATCAAGATAAACACACTAATCCTTCATTTTGAATGGTAGGAGGAGATTCCATTCTTAGGAGCATTCTTGTGTATTTTCCCTGAGTTTTTAAGTTTGTCATGATACATCCTTTAAGCATTTCACAAATACAAATCAGGGACAGTCCTGCTCATGTGGAGGTGAGGGCTGAAGTGGCCTTTGGCGACCCACCATGCCCTGGTGGACAATGGTGGGCCAACTCAAACCAGACCCAATTGTACCCCCACCCCCAAATTAAATCATCTAAAAGGGCATGGAAGCAGATGGGCCTAAATAACAAAAGCATTGAAGCAAGTCATCCAACTACATGGTAAGTCGAAGACATACAATGCGTATAATATAAATATATGCACTGAATTGTAGCTCTACCATTTAGAGAACATTCTGTCCCAACAATGTCCTCTGGGAAGCTCATAAAGAGGACTTAATGATGATGTCTGCTCTAGTTTGTTTCCCACATCTGGCACACAGAAATATACTGCTGCTGCACAAGGAGGCTCATATTTAGGGTTTTCTAATCACATTCTATCACACCCAGGGAGAATCTGTGTTTTTTCCTCAGAACAGCCCGTCTGGGTTAGGTTGAGAATAGGGACTACTGAACTGCACAGACATTAGACTCCAACCTATCCAGCTTAAAACCAGGGCTTTGTTAAACTAACAGTTGCTAAAAACCATAGGAAAATAGATAGAATTTGTCTAATCCCTTTAAATTAGTGGCTACTGCAGTAACTTGTGGCAGAGAATCCATAAGGGCCCTATTGTATTCTGTAAATAAAGACTTTCATTTGCCTGCCTTGAATTTGCAGCTGACCATTTCAACCAAATGGCTCCTATCATCAAGACAGAAAAAGAGAGAAATGTTTTTCTTCAGTCACATAATTTTATGAACCTTAATCCTGCCTCCCCTTGATCACCTTTAGCCAGCAAACAAATGCAGAGCAAAAGCCCAGTCTCTTTAGCCTTTTCTCATGGGGAAGAGGCTTCAGCCCCTTAATCTATTCAAACTGTTGTGATATAAAGCACCACATATGCGCGAGGGGAAGGCAAGAGGAAGAAAGTGTCAGGCGCTGAAATACTATGCAGGCATCTGGCAAAGGCATTTCCTGAGATGAGCCACTTGACTGTTTGATGAAGTGATTAATTATTACGAAAGAGAGCAGTTAGATGAATCTGCCATGTTGAAATGTTCTGCTCTTCTGGTGAATGGTTCTATGATATGGTAATCTCAACGAGTTCAGATGTCTAATCGTTGCACACTACTGTTATTCCAATAATGTAAGTGGTATTATCCTTGATTTACATTGGTGTAATTTAGAGAGTCGGCAGACAGCATGTGTATAATGATATCTGTGAATGGTGTTAGCAACCATCACTCCCATAATCATTATCAATCATTTTTGTATTGCAAACCCCTGTAAGAAATAATAAGCACAGGGGAGTGATTGGCTTGGAATCTTCCTCCATATTTTGTGGCTTTTACACATACCAAAGAAGTGTATCATACATCTTCTACAATGAAACATATAATCAAAGGGAGACTGCTCCACTAACAAGAACAAAAAAAGCCTCATTCATCCATGAATGATTAGATTAGATCCCCAGCTCTAGAAGGAGGTTCACAGCTGGTTCTGAATGGGGTGGCCCCCTCCCCTCAAAAGACCAAGTATTCATTTTGGGAGTGTTCCTGGACCTGACACTGACTACAAAAGTCCAGGAGGTGTTTGCAGTCAGGTCTGTGTTTTATCAGCTTCATATGCCAGCTGTGGCCCTATCTGAGAAGTCCGCCTTAGCCACAGTGACCCATGTCTTGGTCACCTCCATATTTGACTCCTGTAATGCTGTCTACTTGGGCCTGCTTTTCAACATGATTTCAGGAACTTCAGTTGGTTCAGAACAGGGGTAGGCAACCCAAGGCCCGTGGGCTGGATGCGGCCCAATCGCCTTCTAAATTCGGCCCATGGATGGTCCGGGAATCAGCGTTTTTCACATGAGTAGAATGTGTCCTTTTATTTAAAATGCATCTCTGGGTTATATGGGGGCATAGGAATTTGTTCATTTCCCCCCCAAAAAGTCCTCCCCCCATATGGTCTGAGGGACAGTGGAGCGGCCCACGGCTGAAAAAGGTTGCTGACCCCTGGTTCAGAACATGGTCATCAGGCTTCTGATGAGGTTGAGGCAGCCAGTTTTAGTTACACATTCACTTCACCTGCTGCACCGGCTTCTGATGTGTTTCCAAGCCCATATAAAGTGCTGGTTTTAACCTTTACAATCTTAAGTGGTTTGAGCCCAAACTGTTTGTGGAGCTGCCTGTGTCCATACCATCCTTCCCACCCAATGTCTTCTAAATGTCAGGTAGTTGTTTATCTCTTTGACATTTGATTGGAGGGTGTTCCACGGGCAGGCGCCACTACTGAGAAGGCCCTCTGCCTGGTTCCCTCTAACTTGGCTTCTCGCAGTGAAGGAACCACCAGAAGGCCCTCGGTGCTGGATTTCAGTGCCAATATACAATACAGGCCCTCTTGGTGTACCCACCACTGAGATGAGCAACATGGATGGCCACAAGGGTTAGGGCTCTCTTTGTGGTGGCCCCATCACTCCCCATCATTTATATTCCTTTTTTAAATTAATGTTTTATTGGCTTGCTGAATATGTTTTATTGGTGACTTTTTTGAGGGAGATACGATGGTTCTGACTTTTGTATTGTTGATTTCCACTTTTTGAGGTCCTTATCCTGGAGAAAAGGAAGCAAGAAGCTCCAATCTCCCATAGTCCTAATAATTATTTTCCCAGTTCTATGAAGCAAGGGAACAACCCCTTCCTTCTCTTCTCTTTCTTTCTATGTTGCTACCACAGCCCATCCATCTTGAGCTCTTTCGCCTTTAACCTGTATTAATACTATCTCTGTGTTCTCGTCCACATTGCCATTGCTAATGCTCCCAATAACAGCTTGGGAAAGAGGGTGCATCCCAGGAGGTTGTTTAGAAGCATGTTATGGCATCATCTTTTTTGCATTTCTACTCATGCTCTGCACAAACCAGGAAAGGGTTCCGAGCACAATTCAAAGTGTTGGTGTTGACCTTTAAAGCCCTAAATGGCCTCAGTCCAGTATACCTGAAGGAGCGTCTCCACCCCCATCATTCTACCCAGACATTGAGATCCAGCACTGAGGGCCTTCTGGCAGTTCCCTCACTGCGAGAAGCCAAGTTACAGGGAACCAGGCAGAGGGCCTTCTCAGTAGTGGCGCCTGCCCTGCGGAATGCCCTCCCACCAGATGTCAAAGAAATAAACAACCATCTGATGTTTAGAAGACATCTGAAGGCAGCCCTGTTTAGGGAAGTTTTTAATGACTTATGTTTTAATGTATTTTTAATCTCTGTTGGAAGCTGCCCAGTGTGGCTGGGGAAACCCAGCCAGATGGGCGGGGTACAAATAATAAATGATGATGATGATGATGATGATGATGCCTGGCTAGTACCTGACTTTAGGCAGTGATGGAGCTTCCACTACCAACTCAGGTCCTGGAGCAGAGGAGAATCAGAAGCTGCCTTATACCGAGTCAGATTATTGGACCATCTAGCTCAGTATTGGTTGATTTGACTGGCAGTGACTCTTCTGGGTTTCAGACAGGAGCTTTTCCCAGCCCTACCTGGAGACACCAGCGATCGAACCTGGAAACTCTTGCATGCAGGACAGATGCTCTGACACTGAACTATGGCCCTTCTCTCGCTTTGGAAAGGAAAGGGAGAAGCAAAGCATCTCAGATGCATTGCTGGCCTTCCTGGTTCCTGAAACCACCTCCCCTGTTTCTCTATACCTATTTTTCTTTAAGTTGTAGCCTGGCATTCACAGAACGTGACAGAAATTCCTGAGAACTGTAGTTCACCCCTCACAGAGTGACAATTCCCAGAACCCCTGACAAACCACAGCTCACATGATTCTTTGGGACGGTGTGGTGCTTTAACTGTATGGTGCATATACAACCAAACAGGTAGAGTTGTTGGAAGTGGCATAAAAGTATACAGATCTGTTTTTGAATTTATATATCACTTACATTGCAATCCTATATATCTATACCCAGAAGTAAATCCTATTGTGTTCCATATGGCTCACTCCCAGGTATGTGATAATAGGACTATACCCTAAATATTCTTACACCAATTAGTAATAGATTTTGCTGACAAATTTATAAGTGGCTATTACACCTTTAAAAAGAGAAATAAATATTTGTTCATCCATATAACGTGGATGCATGTATAATTAAAATTCTGTGTTTGCAGACTTCTATCCAATGATTTTTCTGGAGGAAAATGTCAGTAAATCTTTAGTTCTCAAGTGACAAATTGTGAAGGGTGTTTTGTGTGTGTTTGTGTTCTTTTTTTAAAAAAAAATACAAAACAAATGCCACCTCAGTCAGTTCCATTTCCCCTAAGTTTTTTTGAAGTAACTGTTCCCTTAGAGATTCCATATAAAATATAATATAAAATATCACTCACTTCCCAATATTATTCATAGAATTCCTATTATAGAACATTGAGAAGCCAGATTACAAGCGTACAGGAATATTTTATGATCAGTTTGAAAATGTGGTTACTGCTGCTATAAATTAAGAAGCAAAATTACTCCCACATTGAGTATTGATATACAATGTATGGCAGGAAAAGTCCTTTGACATATGCTGTACAATGAATATGGAAGAGTTCCAAAAGTGCTGGTTTTTCTCTTTTTTTTGCAAAGTTGGCTGATGACAAAAAACTGAAGTTGGAATCAGGTTGTAGGACATTAAGGGGTGACTATCCAGTAGACTTTCTTTGAAATAGGTACAACCAATCCCATGCTCAATGTGAGCATGATCTGGGATAGCTCAGTTGGGAGAGCATGAGACTCTTAATTTCAGGGTTGTGAGTTCGAAACCCATGTAGGGCCAAACATTCCTGCACTGCAGAGTGTTGGACTAGATGACCCTTGTGGTCCAGTCTAAGTCTACAGTTCTATGATATATGATAAAGTTCCTAGCCCAGGTCCCACATTATCCAAATGTATAGGAATGTGGTGGTAGTGTTGAAATGCCAACTTTAGCATCTTCTTTCTCTTAAGGCATAACTAAATGAGGTGCTTTGATATCTGTGATTGGACCATCCATTTAAAAATTAAATTGAATTAAACAAAATCTTGGGACTCTCCTGTATCAGATCAGGGTCATGGTTCTGGGGATGGGATGCTCTTTCCCCAAGTTGCCATTTGAGCTGATTAGAGTAACCCCAGAAAGGTCCCTCAAACTTTAAAGTAAAGATTAAAGGAGAAATCATATGCCTTGGGGTCTTCGGAAATAATCAGAAAGATAGCTACAGAACCGTTACAATTGTAATGGAAAATAGAGATAGGACTTTGTCCAGGCTAGGGACACGCCGATCTGCCACTTATAGTTTCTCTTGGTTTCTCTTTTTTCCAATCTTCAGTTTCCCAAATTCCCCCATCCGTTTGAGAGTTTCATTCTTTAAAGTCTTCATGAAAATTCATCAGGATTTTAGTCCTAATTTCCCCTAATATACACATCTTTTGAAATAATGAAGAAGGGCCGTAACATAAAAATATCACAGATATTTGGAGAAGCTACAGCAAATGACATCATGATCTGGGGGGTAATAAAGAACCTAAGCAGGTCACTACATACTGTCCCCATATATTCAATTTTAGACAAGAGCTATCTATGGAGCCTTGTTCAGAAGCCCTGGTTTGCCAGTGCCTAAAGGAGAGTAAGAGGCATTGAAAAATGTAAAAAAGTGAATAAGAGCTATGTTGTTTTGACCATAGATGAATCTACTGTTTGAGCAGATGGTAAAAAAAAAGTGGCACATGCTAAAAACACCAGTACAGGCAATTAAAAGAGACAATGTGGATAAACAATGACAAATTAAAAGATATGTTACAGTGTTTGTTGACAGATTTATATATTTTATTAGGACAACTTGTTCATCTCAGGTATTTTGTTAGAAAATCTGACCCTGTAACTTATTAGTGCACCTTTGGAGTCAATCTTTCCCATAGTTAGGCAGAACACATGTCATAGTTTCGGATAATGGTTCTCACTTTCCTGTGGATGAACTGCTTTTTTGTTTTTTAAAAACAGGAACTATGGCTTTTTAAAGGGCACATCAAAAGCAAACTATATATAATTAAATGGTCTTGTAGAGAATGATGGTAAAGAAAGTTGGTAAAGAATGCTAGAGATTTGGGGGCATCCAGCATGGGCGAAAATATTTGCTGCCTAGGAAATCTTCAACTAAATGATTGTTCCACATGTAATAGTGAGCTCTGCTTTTAAACTGCTTTTGATTTGCTCGGAAAGATAAATACCGGATACATAGAAAAAAGGATAAAAAGAACTGAAAGCTGTATTTTTCAATAGGACTCTGAACCCCAACAATAATGTATGTGTGCAAATAGTGCATGCTCAAAACGATGAGAGAAGCTGGAGAGGTAGCTTCATATTCATATGACGTGCTAACGGCTTGCAGTCTTATTTTTAATGTAAAAGAAGACATTTTCAAAGTGTTGTAGCAAGGGAGGAAAATGAGGAAATACAAATTGTAAATAAATCAACAAATCAGAAAGGAGCCCAGACAGGAGTATCTCAACAGGTCATCCAGCAGAGCAAACAGATTGCAGCATCAACTCATGTAGAGACCGATGGAGGGCCACCTGGATCAGATGTGAGGAGTTCTGCACTGAATCACTGAACAATATAAAAACATGCTTTATTTTATGATTGAGTACTAGTTTTCCTACTGATGTGCAATAACTGTAAGCCATTCCTTTTAAATGTTGCATTCTATCATCTATCTATCATCTGTCTATCTATCTATCTGTCTGTCTATCTATCTATCTATCTATCTATCTATCTATCTCTATCTCTCTATCTCTATCTCTCTATCTCTATCTCTCTATCTTTCATCTATCTTTCTATGTATCTATCTATCTAATTTTTATAACACCCTTTATCCACAGATCTCAAAGCATAACATAAAAATACAATATGAAAACAACAAATACATGGTAAAAACAAGACCTAAAAGCATATCAATAACCCCTCTCCCCCCACTCCCTACTACAAACATTTAAAAGGGGTATAAGATGTTAATCAGCCCAAGGCCTGGAATGTTTTTTGTGTGGCGCCTAAAGGTATAGAATGAAGGCGCCAGGCAAACCTCCCTGGAGAGAGAATTTCACAAAGGGGGAGCCACTGCAGAAAAGACCCATTCTTGTGTTATCAGCCTCAAGACCTCTTGTGGAGGAGGCACATGAAGAAGGGCCTCAGAGGATGATCTCAGGGTCTAGATATGGAGAGAGGTGGTCCTTGAGGTATCGTGGTCCTGAACCGTTTAAGGTCCTCTAGTAGGTCAGCCACCCATAGTTGTATAATCTTCTTACTACAGGCATTGAGCTGGCACTTTGCACACCGCAGCACCTTCTTTTCACATTCCACTTTAGTCCTTTGGATGCCACAAACAAGGTGTTGCAACCTCGAGTTCCAACACTTGAGCTTTGCAGCCCAAATTCAGATGCTTTAAGAAGTCCCAACCTTTGTCCCATCTGTCTTGAACTTTATGCAGAAAAAATCCTAGCCTGTGGAATCCTCTTTAGATTCCTTGTTTAGTATGAAATTTGACATTTATTTTTTTTAATGCAATTTATTGAGCATATGAAATGTTTTTCTGCTTTACTTTTCTGGCCACTGCACCAGTAGTTTGAAACACTTTGTGTGTGTTTTTAAACAAGCCTTTTAAGCCCATTTTGTTGAGAAACCACAACAGAATAAACACTAAGCAAACATAGGCAAGCAGCTTTTATTTATTTTGGAAAGAAAACAGCCCATTCATTTGCAAAAAATCATCAGCGATGCTGCAATATCCTGCCTTGTCTGCACATAAATTGTCTATTTAACTAATTTGGCCATAGAGCCAAAGCTGCATTTGTAATATGATCTATTGATTTGCAATGTGGTTAGCAACTGGGTGTCTCTTTAAGAAGAAGAAGATAAAATAGGCTCTCAGCAAGATCCCTCAGTATAAAACAAGAGAGGCAAGGGAAGAGTATATTGTATGCATCTGCAGGAACTTACTATGGTGTGTGTGTGTGTGTGTGTGTGTGTGTGTGTGTGAGAGAGAGAGAGAGAGAGAGAGAGAGAGAGAGAGAGAGAGAGAGAGGTGTAAATGTTATAGTTGGTAGAATTATGCAGGGGAGAAGCAAGCAACAATGGTTGCTACACCTCACATTTTCCCCTGGCTGCCCTCTAAGATTCACTCAGAGATATCCACAAGCCTTCTGTAAACCCTGAAGCTTACATGTGCTTGTTGTACCCTTGACTTTTGCCCTCCACTTGTTCCTCTTGGATTAAGCTTGCCCAGGGATTTCCACTTGTGCCAGTATAGCTTACGCCAGCCAAAATATTAAAAAAAATAAAATCGAATTTTTAAAAAACCCTGCCACTGAGCTACAACCCAAGACACCAAGAAAAGAATGTTAATAATACTGCCCAAAGTGGCTTATCTTAATGTATAATCATGTAGCAAATCATGTATTCATTTGTATTATTAAATAAAGACTAACATAGTTGTACACTCAGCAGAGCAGAAGGAATGCACAAAGGATCATGGGTTCCCAGCATTCTCTGTTCCCTTTTGGAAAGCCGCTGACTCATTCCCTAAACAATCAGTGTTGTGTGCCATTACAAATGGGATGGTTAATAGGCCTGCATCCATTATCATTAGTGCATCTCAGCACGCAGGTATATGATGGGTCCTGCCAGCACGTTTGCTCCAGCTCACTGAGCCAGGGGCCATGCTCCATTGCAAATGAGGATGAGGAACACCTGCTCCAGGGTTTTTCGGCAGACCAGAGTCATCCTTCACATCTCATGCAACACTTGTTCTGTCAGAATGCAATGCTGGCACACAGGCCAGAACAGTGACTTGCCAGGCGTCCGACGAAAGATTAGACTCTTCCCTGTGGTCTTCTGCTCAACTTGAGCTTTGATTTTTCTTTCTTTTCTCTCTCGCTCTCCAAAGAAGCCTTTTAAAAAATTTATCAATATCATATTAAGCATTCAACCATTATGTTAAGGGTTTTAAAATAAAGATTTTAAAAAAAAAAATAAAACAACTCAATCTTTTTCTGTTCTTTCCCCTCCTTTTTGGCAATTAGAAAAATAGCATTAAGCATTTATCATAGTAGGTCATTTTATTCACACTGGATGTTCCAGACTCTTTCTCTTTCTTTCTTTCTTTCTTTCTTTCTTTCTTTCTTTCTTTCTTTTTCTTTCTTATAAAGAAGCTCACCTTGTTATGCTGCTTTAAAAAAACATCAGCTTTTATCTTTACCTGGGAAGAAAGCACAACAACAACACACTGTCTCTTAAACTCACACAGCATTCAGCATCAGCCTTTTCTTTTCTGGACTTTACCTGATGCACAGGAAAAAGGTTCGTTTCACTTCAGCTTCAAGAAAGCATGCAGGCTGTGGATTTATTGATACAGCACAGCCTTATCTTTAACAATGTGTACCCAAAGCAAGATGCAGCAATGTGTATACATGTGAGAGTAAGCTTCACTGAACACAATAGGGTTTCCTTCCGAGTAAGCATGAACTGCAAGACTTATGGCACTTCTTCCACACCAAATGACTCACATTCGCTGCCCTCTGACTTTTATTATCCCTCTAGCAGTCTTTCTCAACCTCGGATTCCCAAAAGTTGTCGGACTACAACTCCCACCATCCCTAGCTAGCAGGATCAGTTGTCAGGGATGATGGCAGCTGTAGTCCAACAACTTTTGGGGACCCAAGGTTAGGCTATCCTAAGCAGCTAGGGGCTCAAGCAGACTAAATTATTCCTCTCACAATTTTTAAAGGACCAACACCTGCAACATGTCTTAGTTCCTGGAGGTCTGCAGGTCCTTGTTGGAACTGCCCCCCCTTTAAATAGCCTGGAACACCTAAGCCCTCTCTTTGGGGGCACATGGGGGGGACACTGAATGTTCCCCCTGAAGCAATGTGACCCTTAGGCTCCCTCTCATCTAGGGAGTCTCCTAAGTTAGGAAAACCACTACCCTTATTTTTGGGTGGCCCCATTTTTCTTCTTCTTCCAAGCTGCTTAGCATTTGGCCACCAAAGTTCATTACAGTGGTACCTCGGGTTACAGACACTTCAGGTTACA
This sequence comes from Podarcis filfolensis, assembly GCF_964270895.1. NCBI lineage: Eukaryota > Metazoa > Chordata > Lepidosauria > Squamata > Lacertidae > Podarcis > Podarcis filfolensis. Next base: position 57,410,646 of record NC_139608.1, read on the forward strand.
GACTCCGCTAAACCAGAAATAGTACCTCGGGTTAAGAACTTTGCTTCAGGATGAGAACAGAAATTGTGCAGTGGCAGCGTAGTGGCAGCAGGAGGCCCCATTAGCTAAAGTGGCACCTCAGGTTAAGAACAGTTTCAGGTTAAGAACAGACCTCCAGAACAAATTAAGTACTTAACACTGTATTAGAAGGAACAAGAGAAATAATACCTGTCAACTGCCCACACATGATTTCAGACTGCACTTTTCTTGGGCATGGTGCCAAAAACATATGCTGGGAGGGTCACAATCTCACCCAGTTTGGGGCCACTTCATGTTGGAAGGTATGACCTCATAATGTTATGAAAGGAAGTATAAACTCATAATTTTATTAAATGTTGTCCCTACCCAACACCCGCCCCCCAAAAAATTCACACTATTTCTCCTCTGCAGCCACACTGGTTGCATTTACCATAAAACCGCCTCTGACAGGCATCCCCACTCACTTCAATGGAGGGGACAATTGGTGTCCATGGAGCACTGAATTATGTGCATGGTTTGTTGTGCCAAGACAGATTGAATAATTACTCACTCTGAACAATCAAACTTCTTTGAGATTCACAGTAGAAGATGAGGGTTTTCTACATCTTAACAATATCTCCTGCTTCTTGTCCATGGACATTTTTGGTGCAAGATTCCATCAGTTGTAACTGATTCATTATTTTGCCTAATAAATAGGCAACCCACAGAACAGCATATGGGGAGGAGAAAGGTGATTATTCCATTGGGGAAGAAGAAATGCTTGTGCTGATGGAATGATCATATTAGCATGACATTGAGTTCCACCCTTGCAGTTTACTTCTTTGACCATAAAAAACAGGCCTTTTTGCAACCATATACAATTTTGTGACTGAGGTGTATTTATTTTGCAAAATTATTGTATTGGGCTTTCTCAGATTCCTCATCATCAGAACACTATCACGTTCTGACTGAAGATAAGCTTTACAAAGAAAAGACCCTGTATGTGAGATTCATGTTTTCATATTGAATCCTGTCACAAAAAGCACTCTATGATATAAAATGTTTCTCAGTTCACCCGCCATTGTCAACAAGTAACTTTCACCGTCAATGAGTAATTCCCACCATCACTGACCATGGGTCATTTGGGCAGGCAATGGCAGACATGGAGGAAGCTACTAATTTGTTATCCTTGAATGTGGCAGGGATGGAAAACAAGGGGCAGAGCCAGGACACTTAGGCACATTTTTGCCACCTTGCATATTTACTAAAGCTCTATCATGAACACTTGTATATGGTTAATGAATCAAGGTACATGATATACTACATATAGGAAGGCATGTAAGCTCATCTTTATACTGGTGGTCTCATCAGCATCTAACGTTGGGTCTCCAGAGATGCTTTCATACTTCCTTGGGGGGTTTCATTTTTTTGAAAATGAAGATGAAGAATGTTTTTGAACTTTACAAGCACTGTCATGTCTTTAAGCCATAAACATTTATGTCTGTGTCAGAAAATACTTAAGGAAAAACAGCCAAACCATGTTTTTAAACAATTGGGGTGGGGTGAGAGAGAATTACATGCCAGATTGTTGCAGCCTGAGCAAATTTTTACAGATGAGTTATAAACCCCAACTAATGGACCTTTGATGGAAGTGCTGATTCTACCTAAACTGGAGCAGTGCAAATGGATTGCTACAATAACTTGAGATTCCCAAACGTTACCCTCAAGCATTTCCTTGTAAAATGACCCATTCTCCCTAGCACCACCTCTCGTTCCTCCTTTTTGTGCAGAGGAATAATAAAACATGTCATAATCTCATACGGGTGGGAATTTTTTTTATATTTTTAAAAATGAGGAACTTGAAAAATATGCTTGCTTTTCTTTCTCCTAAATGCTTTCACAGAATGGGTTTGGCAGAACATCTTGGCAGAATGGCAGATTGCTGGAGACCGCTCTCTCTGGGAAACAAAACCGCAAAAACACAAAAGACTATCAGTGCAAAACTCGAGCCTGCTTTCATCTGTTTCTAAGACAGAAGAAGTGGCTTGTTTCCTTTGATTAAGAGCCATATCTCTTTGACTCCCCTTGCCCAAATGCAAGCTAGAGAAAGAAGTTGGTTTTTGTACAGTAAAGAAAAGCCATATTTATTTTCATTGAAGGAAACCCTGTATTCACTAAGCTGCATTTCCCCAAAGAATCTGTTACATCACTGGGCTGGGGTGCAATAATGAAAAATACCCATTAGCATTGGTTTTGAGTCCGAATGCCTTGCCCTAGCAAGGAGCAGCTCCTACAGTTGTAGGCACGAGTGTTCTTTGCACAAGAGGGTCACTTCAGTGTTAAAAGGCTAATTTTAATCAACAACTCCGAGCCAATGGAAACCCACACAACTGAGCAGAAAACTATATTCCCGATCAGAAACATGTTTCTGATTCCGGACTAAATAATGGGCTACAGGGAGGCACATCTGTAAATTATACAGGAAGCTTTCTTCAACAATTGATTCACCCTGACAGTTTTACTGGAGTATATGAAAATTAGTATTAAAGATGTGATATGTAGGCTTCTTTCCAGGAATTCCAATCTGGTTTCAATAAAATGGAAACACTGATTGGAAGTGAAGTTGCCTTCCGGTTTTGCCTTTGGCTATTATGTGTTCATTCGTGAAATGACTGAATTCCACAACTACTTTTAATATTCACCTTTTGAGTTCATCTCCCACACTGGACACATTGGAATGATTAAAATAGCAATGCCTCCTGATGCCGGATTCTCCTTAATTTGAAACAGCCTAGGTGCTGAGGAGCGAAGAAAAAAAGGGGGGGTGAGGAAGAAAAAGTACACTTCTGTTAAGTCCATCCTTTGCATCAAATTTCTTCAATGCATGTCTAGAAATGAATATTAATAAAACAGTATGGTAAAAGAACTTCCTGAGTAGATGACAGGGACAAATAAAGATTAAAGTTTGGTGGATTATCAGCCCCTGCACTTTATTTGGATGTACTTGCCACAACGATGCAGTATTTTAATAATTTACACTACAACAATTAAACTGCCGCGCCTATCAGCACACACTGCCATCCCAATGTATTGTTGGCACAAGATAATTGGCCGTAAAATGAGTAAAAGTTGAGTCTTCAATGGAAATGCCATTCGTGAGCTTCTGCTGCAGCATAAAAAGTAGTGTCACAGCACCAGAGCTCGATGTGTGATCCCGTGCTCCTCCCTTGACAGCATAACGGCATCCTGGACCTGTGATTACGTAGAATGTTTGCAAATGTTTGCGGTGCCTTAAAGACAAAAGGATTTTAATGGTGAGATATGTGTCGATGGATTAGAGTCTGCTTCATCAGATTGGATTGTGGCAGTAGGCCACAGTGCATCACTTCATGATGCTAAATGTGAGACAGAAAGCAACATTAGAGAGTAGCTAATGAAGACTGCAAAGAGATTTTTTTTGTACGCTATAGATAAAAGAGAAAACCGCCATCTGTGCATGTAATGAAACATTAATAATAAAATAGCAAAAGAGAATTTTTTTTCATGTTGAGTACACATTGATTTTAGCTTTTCATACAGCTCACATATAAAGATGGGTTAAGTGGTCTAGGATTCTTGCTTGCAACTTTTTACATAAATTTATTTGGTCTGTGTCATGCTTAGAGTGGGCCCATTGAAATAAATGGACTTAGCTACTTTAAGTCCATTGAGTCCAATGGATCTACTCTGAATATGGCTTAGCTGGATGCAGTCCTTCTTTCCACAAAGAGATTTCCACCATGATGTAGAAGAATCAATTGATACACTACTTTTGATGGTTTTACATCTTAGTTTGTATTTAAACTGTTTTTATCCATATTTATTGTAGGCCAGCCAGAAAACTTTATGTGATGGGGCTGCATGCAAAGGTGGAAAGTAACAAACCATTTTGCCTACAACTAGGGTTGTACAAATCTGTCTATTTCATTTTCTGCTGATTTTTTTATTTTTCCATTCTTAAATTCAGAACTTCCTGGAGAAGGAGATGGAGTGAGGGATGGGGGCGGGGCAAGAAGAGTTGTGATTGGGAGGCACACTGAACGAAAAGCCTACCTAGTGGTCTTCAAAGTCCACCAACTGTCAATTAGCTTATACTGGTTCAAGGTTGTGTGTGTGATCATCCTTTGCAGGAAATTCTGTTAGAATTGGGTGTCCTGCATTATAGCCACTATCCCAACAAGGAAAGTGAAGCAATGCTTTTCTTAGTTGCTACCAAAACCTGCAGAGCTGTAAGGGAGGTTTTGAGGTGCACAGAACTCTCTTTCAGTCTAGATGTTAAACAATCAGAAAACAACAATCAGAGAAAGAGTGGCTATTACTTCGGTAGAGGGCACGATGGAAGCTACAGCAGTTTATTAGCACTTGAATGAAGCAGCGACATCCCTTTTGTTAAATTAATCTCTGTTTCTAAAGTCCAGGGACTCTCCCTGGCACATTCGCTCTTGATTCACTTACCATATGTTGTATCGGAATGTTCGTCTTTGGAACAAGAATATCTGGTGATGTGCTTTCAAGGTCATTTGTCAAGCAGTGCCTAGATTCACGTAAAGTGAGAGGACCTCATCAAAACGCTGTGCAACATAAAAATTTGTCTGAGCACCAGGAAAGGCTGTGCAAGTAGTGCAGTGTAATTTTGAATTATTGAACCTAGGAACCAAAGCTGAGCAGTTCCAAACTCTGATAGCCCTCAAGGACTCTGTCATTTAAGGGTCCTTGACATTTGTGTGTGTGTGTGTATGTATTGGTTATGAAAAACATATCACAATAAACCTGTAGGACAAGAACAGAAGTGACATATTAAAAGCCCAATCCTGTGGTGCTGGTGTGAATGACAGAGAGAACTGCTTGCACCCATACAGCTACAGCAGCATTCAGTGCGTTCACTATTATCATCAATCATCGATAAGAGGAATTCTGTTGTGCAAAGGGCTTTATAATTCTTCTTTCACTAAGCAACTCCCAGCGTGAGACAAGTGGAAACGTCGTGTATGTCAGTTTTGCTTCTTAGGTGTGTAATTCAATTATGAATTTATTCTTTTTGAGGAATGTAGCTAGCTGTTAAGCAAGGGTGTGGAATCATTGTCAGTTTGAGGGGGACCTCATTCCCTTCTGAGCAACCTTCTGGAGGCCATGTTTCTATGATGGGGGGGTAGAAGCAGATGTGGACAGAGCAGCAATAAATGTGAATTTTACCTTTGTACCATAGAACTAGTTTCTTCACATTCACACCCTTCACTATCTAAGAAGCGTGATCAGAGTTCAAGGACATATTCCGGTCAGGGCAACATCCTCAAGGGAGGCAGAAAGCAGGGTTGGTGAGGGGGGACAACTCAGGAGTTTGTGTGGTCTGAGGAGAGCCAGATAGAGAGTATTGGTAAATTTGATTGGCAGCTTTGCTTGCCCCCGGAGCCCACACGCTTCCTCTGCGTGCCTCTGTTCCCTCTGGGCAGCCCGGAGGGCTGAATTTGGCCCCTAGGCCTTAGATGCTCCACCCCTTCTGTAAGGTGACCAGAAACCTTGGGATGTTATGCCTGCTAACTGACCACTCCTTCCCATGCCACTTAAGGATTATTGGGTTATGGGTTTATTTTGTTCCTGTTTTTATTATGCATTTTGTGTTTTTATTTTGTATTTCTATGCTGTGAACTGCCCTGAGATCTTTGGATGAGGGGCAGCCTACAGATCAAGCAAACAAACAAACACACGCAAATAAAGATCACCTAAAAATTGCAGAGGAGAGCATAGATAAAAGCAATGCCATGCCCATTAGGATAACTGCTGTTAAGGCAGGTCAGCAGGGTTAATGCAGCAAGAGCCTTATCAGCAGAGATGGGCAGTTCCTGCAAAACCTTGCTCAGGAATTCATTTGAATTCCGAACAGCTGTTCACTTTGTCTTTTAAACCTCTTCCTATTCACTATTCATGAACATCGGCATGAATGACTTTTTGCATGCACACACTGAGGATCACCAGTTTGCGTATGAACATAGGCAATGTATGAATAGGCGTATGAATCATGCACAAGGAACAGACCACCTATGTGCTATTCAGTAGCCCACAACTGAGCATCTCTCAATCATCCGGAACAATATCAGTAGACATGTGCTCTTCTGAAGGGAAATGTGATGGAAACTATCTTTCTTACATTAATAAGTGGGTATCTTTAATGGATTTGAATTTGTTTGTATATATGCAATTGTTTCAACTGAATTTATGCAATGTGTGTATGTGATTTATGTAAAATCTTTATATTTGTATACTGAACATTCTAGTCGCTTTATCTTGCCCAGGGCAATCCAAACTGACTTACAACCATTAATGAAATAAAGTGATTCATTAATGAAATAAAAATAAATAAATAGGTAAATAATATAGCATGGTTTTCAAAGAGAAACCGTCTACATTTAGCCATGTGTGACTACAGGGCATAAAGAGTGATTATTTATCACGGTGTAACTTACCAAGATACTCATAAAACCAACCAGATAAAAGGAAAGTTCTAGAAAGGATTAAAAGCAGAGAAACTTTCAGACATATTAAAATCCAGTGCTTAGTCATAGTTTTCAGTAATGGCAGCTGTGGAGATACTCAGAGTGACTTTAAATACTGGGAATTTACTTCAAATAAACTTCTTATTTTCTTTTCTTTTTTTAAAAAAGAATAACCTCAACATAAGTCTTAAACTCTGAAGATGAATTTCTGGACTGGACTGATGCGCTTTATTCGACTGCCGATTTTAATCACATGCATGAATATTTCATTTTGTCCTCCTGCCCCAAATTTAAATCATGCATGTTTTGCAGGGAATAGCACTTTGTTTTCCACTTGGCCATTTTGGTTTACAACTTTTTCAACTTGTTTGCCATAAAACAAAATTGGTTTGTAGATTAACATGCCAGATGCTGAACAATAAATGCTGCGTTATCATATGCCTATCGCTAATTAGATAATGAGTGGCTATGCAAACTAAATTCAAATCATGCTTAACACAGATTTATGATAAAAATGGAAGAGAATGTATTTTCAATCTTCTCAGAGGCTTTGCATCCACTGGCTCTCAGGGAAACCTCTAGATTTAGCCTTATGATGACAGACAAGAGGGTGGCTGGAAGACCTATCCCCTTTCGGCTCCCGTGTTAAGAGACACACGGACCACTGAAGGTAACTACAGTATAGGGCTCTAGTCAGAAGCTCGCTTCCAGGGCTGGCCCAAAACATGTTGCTGCTGTGGTGAAGAGCAAGATACAGCCTCTCCACATTCCACATACAGGCCAACTGGGCTAGCAGTTGGATCTTGTTTCAGCACTGGTGATGGGGGAATAGTGTCCACCATTTCATCTGAAGGCAGCAGGCTAGTTTCAGAGGACCAGGACATCCCCAGAGGAGAATGCTGGTGTGTGGAGGAACAGCCAAGGGGCTGCTGCCACTTTCCTCCAGCATCCGCCACCTGAGGTGGTGTTCTCACTTTGCCTGACAGTAGGGCTGGCCCCCGCCGGCCCCTACACATAGGCCCAAGCTATCTCTGTGAGTCAGCCTCCCAGCCCTGTGCCTCAGCTTTCCTTTAGAGCAGCAGCTTATACAAATGGGTCATCTGTTAGTGCTTTGTCTGCTAGCGGAAGCCAAGCAAATGCTCATGAATAATAGACATAAGGGCTGCGGTTCTGGTAATAACCTGAGGGACCCTTTGAAAATCCTGGAACCTGTAGTTTCCACCTTACCCCCACCTACCGCAGCCCGAGTCCCATGTTTTTAACACCACAGTGTTCTCCTTAATAAGCTTCTCTGTGTGTCGTTCCCAGCATAGTGCATCTTCTCTGGAATCTTCAGTTCACCCACAGTAAACACTGCTAACTACTAACTCATAAAACATATCAGCTGGCTTTATTACTTTTAACCATCTTTCCAATTGTGCTATAAAATAAAGGCAGATGCCATTTTAACATCTTATTATTATCAAGGGCCGACTCCTCCAGCAGCACCTGCTTAGCGGCAATCTGCTTGTTTATAGTCCCTTTTCTTTTTTATAGGTGACAGTTTTAAGGTGGCTGTTCCGTATCTTACAAAGAGTTCTTTTTAATGCAGCCGAAGTGCCGTTCACAGTAGGTGTGCTGCTTTCTTCCATCCAGTGATATTGAGAAGGGGTCGCAGGTTCACCTGTGATTTTTGCTTGACAGCTTCGCCACACACATCAGGCTCTGCCAAATGCTCTGCCATTAATTTATGATTTAAAGTAATTAACTTTTGCTGATTAAAGTAATTATTTCAAGTGCATTGCACTCAGGCCCAAATGATGCACACAGCCCCCTCTCCAGTTTGAGCTAACAGCATGCCAAGTGCTTAAAAGCTGCACCAGGGAGCTCGCAGTGGCTTCTGCCAGTCTAACAGATCTGCCATGTTTATGGCTGACTTGTACTAACTGCTCATTTTAATGCGGAATCCTGGCAGAACACTGACACAGTGTGAAACCTTCATCCGGCAAACAAGACAAGCTTCAAATTGGTGACATCGATGACAGTGAAAACTGTTTAAAAACGAATCTTGCCTCCAGCCTTTCAGAGGTATTATGTGTTTGTTTTTTGGGTGTTGTTTTTTTTAAAAGCACTATTCCTTATCCAGATTGGCTGTTAAACAATTTACAGCTTTATCCAGCATTTGCCTTTTTAGTGTGAGACAGGTGCAAAATTCAGGCTCCTTCACGGTAAGGCAGCATCTCTCTCTCTCCTCCCTACCCCCCACACGTTTCAAAAACGAAGGAGGAAAGTCAATATTTGAATGCAATGCATTTTACATGAAAGAACAGCTCTACCCCTAAATTCACCTCTTAACTCTTCAAGATCCAATGTTTATCCTGTTGGCCCTCTGCATGCAATCTGAGTTTCATACCAAATGACAGCGGTGCTCACAAAATGGCGTGGCTTCCAGAAAACAAAACTCTGCCAAAGTGGAATGCTGTTACAAGAGTGCATTTCTGTTTAATAGGCTCCAAAGTCTAATTTTAGTTTTGTTTCTCTGTGGGAAGAAGATAATTCCAGGAATGGCTGTATTTGGCTTGTGAACAGGTATCAATGAATACCTGGCAAGTCTATACTTAAACAAATATCCCTGAAAATAAGAAAGCAGACTGTTAGAACAGCTTCTGTGCTTTAATTAAACACACAATCAGTTAGGAATCTTTACTAATTTTATCACATTTGGGCATTTTCCTTATCATAATACACAGCTGTTTCAAAAATCTGGGATGCTTTGTTTTCATAGTAATTTGAATTATAGCAGTAACAAAATCACCTAGACAGATTCCTTTACTACATTCAGCATATAGTAAACTGGTTTCACACACACATGTGCACATACTAACTGAATAAGTAAATTCATAATCTGGCAGGGAAAGAATTATAAACCAAAACCTTTCTCTAGTACAACCCCTTTTTTTCTGAATGCAGAAAAGCTTTGGAATGTCAAAGGCAGAGTGCTTGGCTTTCATTCACAAAGGGCCGAGTGCGAGTAGTCATTTTGCAGAGTTTGTGATGCTGAATTCTGGCTTAAGTGTCTCTTTTCTGCTGAGGTAATTCACTCAGCTGAATATGCCATTCACTTATAGGCAAACACTGAACAAAGTGCCAAATGATGCAGTTTATATGTTGAGAACAAATCCAGGAAGTGATTGGAGGCACCGAGCACTCATTTCAGTTCTTTCCTTTGGAAAGGATTCGGTAGAAATCGCATTTCCTAAGCATCACCAATGAAACAATTAAACTATTCTCCCAGAACTACGATGCCGGGAATGATAACATTTTTGCAAATATCTGGGTCATAAAGAAGAGTAGCTGAAAAGTAAATACAACAGGAGAAATGGAATCAGTGTTAATTATTATTTTCTTATTTCTCACTGTGGAGAAAACAGAAGATCTGTTAAGGCTGCGATCCTAAGTGCAAGTGGGTCTTACTTGCAATTCTCACTGTGGAGAAAACAGAAGATCTGTTAAGGCTGCGATCCTAAGTGCAAGTGGGTCTTACTTGCAATTGCAACAGGATCACTCAGCATGGAAATCAATGGGTTGCTCAGTTGTGCATAGGAAAGGGCCCCACTTGATGTGTTATTACTAGAAATATTTTTCTTGGGTTGAATTAATAATAATAATAATAATAATAATAATAATAATTTATTATTTATACCCCGCCCATCTAGGTGGGTTTCCCCAGCCACTCTGGGAGGCTTCCAACAAAATATTAAAATACAATAGTGTGTCAAACATTAAAAGCTTCCCTAAACAGGTCTGCCTTCAGATCTAGACATTAGATAGGCAGAGTTCAGATAACGGGATGCTCCATTGGGTAGAAGGAATAAAGGTGGTTTTCACTAATTCCTCTTGTCCTCATCAATGCCAATTTGGGAAATATACAATGCCTAAGCCAAAACCCACTTGCATCTGTAATCAATAAAGCTGTGGCCTAATCTGAACCCAAGAGTGTTCTACTGCAGTCCTTTCAACTTCTTCAGACATGGCACCTTGGGTGGCGGGCTCACTGCGCCTGGCTTTATAAAACTACTGCAATCATTCCTATGTCTAAATGCATGCTTAGTTCTCTTTGAGATATATATATTGGGGGAGGGCAGAGGAGAAAGAGTTTTGTTGTATATTACCAATAACAAGTAGAGGGGACTAAAGTAAAAGGCCATGGAGTCAGAGAAGCATGACACTTCCTATTATTTCACCTATTTTTGAAGTACTGCTGGATCAACTTGTGTTTTCTTAATACTGTCTGATTATACTCAATAAGACTAAGCATCCTTCTCATCAGCCATCTGTGGTTTCATCAGCCATACTGGAAACTGGCTGCTAATTGCCAATTGTTAACCAGACAATAGCAGATGCTAACTTTAATATCCAACAGTGCTCTTCAGAGCATCTTTTGTATGCATGTGCGTCCACACTGTAATATACTTTCTTCCTTACTAGAAATATGCCATCTTGTTAAAGGCTGATTAGCCAAGTGCGCTGTGTGTAATGAAGCAATGAGCTCGTAAAAAATGACAGTTGACATTCCATTACTGGACCACAGCGAATGTAACATAACTAATGATCAATAACAGAAGGAAGTATCCTTTCATTGTTTTTAAGCATTCTGCTATTTATTTAATGGATAGGCTTACAACATTTCAGGGTGGTACGTTGTTGTCGCTTTGGCCTGGCGGTGTGAGGATAATTTCAACAAATCATTGCCAATGCACATGCCTCCCAGCAAATACTCAATTAGCCTTGGAGCATTACAGTGCAGTGCACTGAAGCAGGCTTTCCCTCCAAATATTTACTAAAGGATTTCAGTCTCCATATTTATTTAATCTCAAGCAGGAAAACAACCGAGGTACACTCTATTGCCATATTGTTTTGGTACTAAAACATATTTTCAAGTAACAAAAAAAGCCCTAGCGATATCCGGGAGCCTTCTGGGTGGGCTCAGGTTTTTTTTTCCTATAGAAATTTGCTTGCCTAAAATAATGAATAATGAACCCATTACCTCTCTGACTGTGGCCTGCAGTCTACAAAGAGATATTAGGAGCAATTTGTACTCAACATGCAGGTCTGTTCCATCTAAAATATTATCAATGAGCTTGTCAACCCAAGCCCTAACCTTCTTTGTTATTTTCATCTGCTCTCCTCTCAGATGTCTCTGCTCATGCCCGTAACCTCTGAAGACTAGCAACAGGATGTCATACACCTGTTTTGCTTAAGGCTGGGACTTGGAGTCCTGTGCGATATTGTGTAGGCATTGGCTCGCTTGCTGCTTTGCTCAACGTATATGTCAGAATGTCAGATGATCGTTGTTGTATCTGCAGCTGTTGCATAAGAACAGTGCCAGGGGCACAACTTTCCTGCGGTGAGCTTTAATTTGCTCTGCCCTCCCTGAAGAGCTCCCTCACTTCACCTTGCTGCTGCTGCTGCAGCTGTGTGAGAACTGAGTCCCATGTGCAGCTGAGGCCAACTGGATGGGGAAGGGGAGGAAGAATATTAGCGATGGGCACGGTGAGGCTTTAGACAGCAATATGCACAGCTACACTGAACAGTGGGGAAATGAGCAAGCTAGGATATAGGCATCTTTGTTGAGGTGATTGTTTTTTGTCTACAGTCCGTAATTAGGACTGTAAACGAGAAAGGATTCATACTTTCAAGTAGGTCAATTTCTGATATATTCGGAAACTATGCCAAAAGAGCTCCTTGAAGCCCAGACAAGCTCTAACCTGTCAGGGTATTCATGGGAGATCTAACTGAGTTTTATGACTGCTTCCAGAATTAGGTTGACAATCAAAACAGATGTAGAGTGTGATTGCAACTGGACTGCCAAAGGCAAAACAACACAACAACAACATTCTCCTGTCAGCTTTCAAAACGGAGTGCACTTATAATACATGGCGATGGTGGACAAAGGCACATAAGCATCCATCTTAAGATTTATCGGTGTGGAATGGGCTCCTCTATTGAAATGAACGGGGACACCCACAGTTTCAAGGCAGCAATGCATGCTTCTGAGCATGTACAGATTGCCGGGTCAGATCAGAACTTAGAGCAAATGCTTCTAAAAGACACGGAAGGAGGATTGTAAGGAAGTTTTAGAAGGGCAGTACGAACGTGTAAATATTGCAAGCTGTTTCTCAGTGGAGTTTTTGTCCTCCAGAAGGGATAGTTGCTTTTCAAAGTGACATAGAGAGATTGCGGAGATCATTGGTAATTTAAAAGAAGAAACACAGAGACTGATTTTAAAAAGAAACATCATTACATATTACTACATTTTCCTTTGTCTGCATCTATTATTTAACAAAAGACAGAAGCACTTTGTTTTTCCATTTGAAACTTTAACTAAATAGAGAGTAAATAGAAAACTTTTCTTTTTTCTTTTCTTTTTTACAAAGTTGGCATTTACCTATCCTAAGGAAATAATGGTTGGCTGGTGTTGTGCCCCCAAATTTGCAACTACATCTTAATGGAGGACTGCAGAATATGGTCAGTTCGAGTAGCAGATGAAGGTAGAATTATCTACAGTTGAAATTTCTGTGTGCAGGTGTCAAATAGGTCGGGGTTTTTTTAATTCCTTTAAGCCATTTGATTGCCATATTCTTTTATGCATCTTGCATCTGCAATACAACTAGAGCACTAATTATAGACATCAAAGCATTTTATGAAACTCTTCAAATAGGAAGGTAAAGAATAAGGTCCTTCTGCTGGCTAGATTATTCTTCTTTGCATTTTCAACTGCTTTTTATAGCCATAAATGCACTAGAAATTTACAATATCTGTAGAAGAGTTAGTGTAATTCGAGGCATTTCTGCTCAGAAGTGATCTCCCTGAAATTCAATGACATTTGCTCCCAGATTGCAGCCTTTAAACTCCAAGTTTAAATAACTACCACTGTTCTAGATCTTTTTTTTCCTCTTTGAGAGAAACAATGTAGGTTAGCATCTAGTCCTGAGACTCTTGCTCTCTTAGACTTCTTGCTCAGTGCAGGACCTCGGGTGGGGATATAGCTAGCCAGGGGATTCAGGTTTCTGGAATTAAGACTATAAGAGAAAACAACAAACTATGGCCTCATCACCAGAAGGGCCATTGTGGATTCATCTCATCTTGCCTTAGGAATGGCCAGATTGCTCCCTAGGAGCAAATAAAGTGCCTCTAATGGTGTTTCATTTTCAGCTAGGTTTCGTTTTATTATTATTTTTAAAAACAACTTGTTGTGTGACACAGTTTAATGGAAGAAAGCAAGGGAGAGCTGATAGTTTGTGTCCTCTGCATATTCTCTTCTGAAACATTGCATGTAGGTTTCTATAAGATGTACACCATAATCTAGTTTGTTCTCGTGGACAACAGGGCTCATGCAGCGAATACTATTGCTGTAAATCCCTGATGGATACAGGGCAAATGAGTGCGTCAGTGAATGCTTCATAAGTGCAATTCACATAAGTGCATTTTTGGATCATTTTCCATTTCCCCTCTCTTTCCCCTTTCCTTTTTTTTCTTCTGGGTTAGCAAATGTGCCAGAATGATTCTTATTTCTGTCCAGCTCCTTCCCATGGAACCTGTACACAGTAGGGAAGGTTGCACATCAAGGAGATGGGAATTAACGGATACAAAAATCTTGACATTTACACAATTTAGACATGTTACTTTTATTTAAAGGGACTTTTTCCTATAGAAAGGGTGCAGACCCCTTAGTGAATAGACCTGCTAATGCCTCTTGCTTTTTGTGTTTATATGTGCCAGTTCTAATAATTGTCACTGTTGACCTAAGTAAGAAACATCCCAACATGTTTGTGGCAGACACCATGGGGCTTTGGGGCACGCTGTTTCTCTTGGATGGGGGGAAAGGCAGAAGGCATAAACCCTGTAGAATTCTGTTATTTACCGAACATCTTGGTTCCTCACTTGTAAATAATTAGGACTGGAGAAAGGACCTACAAATGAATGAATAAGAGACAAAAAGCAATGACATTCAAAAAGCAACACTCCCACATGGATCTGCTCTTGACCCTTCCAGGGTGGGGGGAGATTAAGTCAAAATGAAAGAACATGCTTGGACACACTCAAATTGCCTCTGCCATTTTCCAGCTTCATTAGAGAAGGGGACTCCCAGTACAGGTGGGATCGTCAAGGGGCCATTTTGTCCTTCAAATGGCACTTTGTGATTTGGACAACTGCATAGCAACATGGCAGAAAAAAACAAATAAACTTGAAGTAAGTACAGGAAGCCCTACACACATAACACCAATTTGAGCTAAATGCTGCTCATTGGGGCAACATCATGGGGATTACTGTGGTGGCATGCTAAGTCAACAGTAGCACCCTGCCCATAGTAATGTGGATATTTCGCCATGCCTTGGCAATCACTCAGAAAAGAGGGTTTGTGTAGGCATAAAATGTTGCTGAATTGTTGGCATCAGTCTGTCTTGAGAAACAATTGAGTGCACCTCCAGGGTTGAAGTCAAACTGCTGTGTTAGCAGCACCAAAGTGACCTCCTCGGGGCACAAGTCTGGGCAGTGTGCACAGAGGTCCTGGGCTGCCCAGATTACGAGACCCCCATATTGGCCTTGCTGATGTGGTCCAAAGGAAAGCAGGGCACTATGTTTGGCACCAGCTTGGCTGCAGGAGTTGTCAGAAGGAGTCATGCAAGGTGCCATACAACTGTCTTAGGGACTCCACTCTGGATTTGTGTAGGGTTTACTCCTTAGCCTTTTCTTCTACTGAAGAAAAGGCAGGAAAGGGTTAGGATCAGAGCTTTCCATCTCCTAGATGGGCTAGGATGCAAGGGGAGTCCCTAACTCACCAAGGGTTTGAGACCCATTGGCTAGCCTCATCTGGTTTAACTGGTCAGTCGAAGCCGTTCCTGGGGTGTGACTGCTGTCGCATGGTGACAGCTTCTAGGAGCCATAGGTGAGAGCTGAGTGCATGGTGGGGATCAAAGGTGGACAATCTACCCCAGAAGGAATATGACATCTCCCCCACCAGAGGTACTACCCTACCCCTAACACCCCATATACCCCTGGATGCAGCAGATGAAAAGATAATTGTTCGCATGCAGTTGCTGTGTGGTGAGTGTGTAGATGGCAAACAGTCATTTCTGAATCAATTCTGACTTGTTACTCATGCTCAGTGTCACATGTCTCCCTTTAGAAGAACAGGCTGTGTGTTTCAGTTTGGCTGTTCAATATTATTATAAAAATTAGTAACTAACATTAGTCTAAAGCAGCAATTGATAAAATCTGTACTTCATTAATTGCCAGTTAGAAAGGCAGATTTTCCATTAGATTGTGACTAGAGTCATTGCTGGAGAGAATGGTTAATATCGCTATACACTATACAGTAACATTGGAGTTGAGCAAACACAAGCTTGAGGAGGGGTCTTTGCATCCTGGGAGTGGCACAGTGAAAAGACCCAGAATTCACAGACCGAGAACTGCACTGCCTTCATGTTGCCAATGACTCCTGGCAGCAGAGTGCTGGCATTTTGGCTGAGGAAAAGCAGGCATTTGCCACTTGCCAGGAAAGCACTTATATCTCAAAGAGGGGGAGGGAATTGGCCTCTGTGCCAAATTACCCTCCTCCAAATAATTATTTGATCTGCAAAAGAACTCTGCTGGACCAGACCAAAGGCTGTTCTAGTCCAGCATCCTGTTTCTCATAGTGGCTAACAAGGAGACCATGAACAGAACTTGAGAGTAACAGGTTATAATCAGAGTCAAAATGTGGTTGTTGTTACAGCATTGGGGCAGATTGTCACATGTGCAGTAGGCATTGTTCACATGTGTTGCTGTTGTCGTTAGCAAAATCTCTGCATAGTCACCACACTGTTATCATGAAACACTACATAGGATTTCAGGATAAATAAACTTCGCAGTTGCGGAAGCAGAGCTTGTGAAGATTTGTGTTCTTTTGCCTTTTTGTCATTCATCTTTTCAGACCCATTTGGATTCATGGCATACGGTTGGAAGCTTACACAGAGGAACACAGGAGGCATGGATTGGTTCCCAGCCTGGCACGGCATCGTCCAACCTTCCTCCCCGCTCACAGCACCATCCCTTCTCTTTACTTGTTTGAATATGTGAAGTCTGAATACCTTAGCCAAATGGAGGAAGTTATATGTCAGCCCTGATTTAATTGGTATGGGCTGCATTTCTGCATTCAAGAATAACAATATGGAGAGGTTTCAGTAAAGAAAAAGGCAATGTTCTGCATAGAAACATGAGATATGACTTCAGGCTTGGCACCAGCACCTGGCACCTTAGAATAGCTGTCTGTGCCTCAGGGCTCTATCAAGGCCTACTAGCACCTTAGGCTCCTAATGACAGCAATAGTGGATGGCCATTTTAATTTCTGACATAGCGTTGCTTTGGAATATTGACGGAAATTGAATGGAGTATTGGCTCACCAGAGCCAATTGGCAAGGGCCCCTACCTGGAGCCCGCATTGCACAGAGCATGATTAGTAAACCAAGACAGAGGGTCAAGGATGTACGGTACATCCCACCAGCCACATCAGAAGCCATGTTGCAGGTGCACATATCCTTTATTGGCTTCAGAGGATGGCTGGTCTTAGGGCCTTATTGACAGCATTATCAGGTATGGCAGCAAATGTTTTCAAGTTGGCAGTGCATTGAGAGGCAGGTTTAAACCCTCCTTCTCATCCACAATTTCCCCCACTTTTGTTATCATTAGCATTAGGGGACAAAACTCACATTGGTCCAGGTGGGAGTTTCCCACACCCAAAGTTATTTGCTGCATATGTGTGTGTAAATTCCACAGAGATTAAACCAGCCTGCTCTGTGCCCTGCCATCTTGATAATCATCCCACCCACCCCGCGCCTGGTTTTTATTTTTATTCCTAATGCACAGCGTATTTTGCTAATCACGTTGTTAACATGAGGTGCGGTTTGCCAGTTAAGCCAGGGGAACTTTGAAAGCTGGATGTAACCTCTACTATTTCGTAAGGCATTTGGGCTCCTGCATTTATATCTAGTTTTACCTGCTTATAGAAAGTGTCATAAAGAGATATTAAAAATTATCCCTGTTCGCCTCAAAACGATTGGGGGGGAAGCATGTTTGCAATGCTCATGAATTTTAAAAGTTGTCAAAATGTGCAGTTGGGTAAATGCCACTTGGAAGCTGCCTCACAAATGTGTAATTTGTATGCCTGAGGTATGACATATAGTGCTGTTAACGCACGCTTTTACAAACATAAATTATCTATGATACTAAAAGAGATACATGCTGGACTGTTATTTTTTTTTAAGCCCATAATGCCCATTCCCTTGAGGATGGGAGTACTTGAGAAAACAGTTCTTACTACCACCATAAGACGTAGTTAAACTATTATGTCCAAATATACTCAGTAGCCACCATCACTCCTTGAATTTTCATGCATTTCAACTTACACATTAAGTGAGGAACCCCTCTATCTATCTGTAAAAGTTACTTTCTTTTCATTATTACTTAGCTGCTGTGAACATCCAATCAGAAGAAACTGAATTGTTTTGTTTCAGGCTTTATTATGACATAGCAAAGCTTGGACTTTTATCATCCTTTATTGACAAACATTACTCTCGATCCTTCACCAACTTAATTAGTGGCACTAAAAGACTGCAGAATACTAAACGTTATGGCCATTTCCTTTGCTACTCTTTAAATATATCTGGCAGCTCTATAAATCTGCAATGAGAGGCAGAGTCAAAAGTTAACTATTCTTCAGTTTATTGCAAGGAGACTGTAACTGAGATAAACAAAAAAAGAGCATTATCTACTAATCCCATAAAGGAAAATTGTATGTAACTGGAAACACAAAAAGTAAAAAAAGAGAGAAAAGGATGGTGTTTTGCTGATATTTCTAATTCAGCAGGGATTCTCAGGGCAGTCTCCCTGGTTTCTAGAAAAATGGAGGAAGTGGGGTTAACATGTTGACCTAGCAAAGGTGGCTTATACCCCCTGTACCCATGGCTCCCTATCTGATGGCAACTGCTAGAAGACTTCTGTCTATAATGGAAAAGTCAAATGGTCAACGTTGACAACGCTAGTCACCTAGTTGGCGGGGGTGCCAACTTGAATAAAATATTGGTAGGGGGTAGGTAAGCCCCGCCCTGCATAACCAGTCAAATTACGCGCTGCATGCACACCATTTTAATGGCAATTCCCATCAACTTGGGGGGGGTGCTGGTCCCTCACATATTTTATTGGGTGGCTAAAGACCTCTTGGCCCCTAGGAGCTGGCTCCTATGCTAGTAGGATCACCTAGAGACAAATACCTTTTCAAAATGGAATATTTGCCAAAGCACCAACACTTAGGTAGCCTTTTTTCTTTTTTTTTAAGGGCCCAAATAGGATACTTTCTGTGACAGCAATGCCCTAATGTTTCATGAATCTCTGCTTTTTAATATTTTATTTAGCTCTTAGAAAGCGTATCAGAGTGCCACACCAGAATAGAACATTTCCTTACACCTTCTTTGGTTGCAGATCTGAATTACAAAGTTCAGAGAAGTTTGAATTTTTAAGGAGAGATGTGCTTCCGTTCATGCATAAGTTCAGGAAGTATGTAAATTCATATTAAATTGCAGACTGAACACATTTCTCCCCCATCCCTACAAAAAAGGAGTGGGGTAGAGTGGTTAGGGTTCCTTTGGTTTGCCTTGAAGGCATGCAAGCATTGAAAAGCATAAACTGGCAACTTCTTTTGATCCAGTAGGTGCACTGGGCCAGAATGGTTTCACCTGAATGGATAGACAGGACTTTCCCCCAGCTGTCTACCTTGGCAATAGGGTACCAATGCTGCAGAGCTAGCAATCCACAAAGAATCATGTCT
This sequence comes from Podarcis filfolensis, assembly GCF_964270895.1. Lineage (NCBI taxonomy): Eukaryota > Metazoa > Chordata > Lepidosauria > Squamata > Lacertidae > Podarcis > Podarcis filfolensis. The sequence continues at coordinate 57,430,017 of NC_139608.1, forward strand.
GTGCTTGTATCTACAGGGATTTATTTTTTGTGAGCTGTGCTATGTTAAAGTAGCTTTTTAAACATACAGGGAGGAAAGGTCAAGCAACAAGTTGCTATTAGCTAAAAAACAGAATACTTTTACAGTATCCAGCTGTGGGATATCGAGTGAATGAATTGTTCTCTGTAAAAGGAAATGCTTAGTTTATATAAATAATATCACAATTCCTTGCGCTGCCAAGGAACATGATGCTATATTACTGTCTAGATATATTTATTCTACATTGTGTCTGACTTCACCTACCTCAAGCCAAGGTTATGCTCCATTATATATAACTTGCCGTGTCTTGATATCAAGGAAACCGTGACAGGTGGACGACTCACATGTCCCAGAAGGAATCAACTGAAAATATCTGAAATAATCAAGGGCAATCAATTATACTTGCCATTTTGTCCATAACTTTGAGATTCACTGAACAGGTCAGACCAAAGCAGAGAAATCATATAACTTTTATGTTATCCTCAGTCATTTTAAGGCCTTCTTTCTTTTCCTCATGACTGTCGCCTGACTTCAGCTTTTGAAAAGAAGACAGTCTTAGAAAGGGTGAGATATTTACTTATTTATTATTGATCAGCCAGAAGCTTAAAGATTCAATGCAAGCTTCTGTGTTACACAAAAGTCTTCTTCTATCATTTATATGTGAAGCTTCTTACCTTTGAGGCTGTTAAACCAACCTTCACAAAAGTAGAGGGGCAAAAGAACTGGTGACACACATAGCAATGCAAAAAATCAAATATCTTTGCACTAATAGGAAGGATATCTTGCCTCTACACTCAGATGCAGTTAGGAAATTAAAAGACCCCTGCTTCTTGGGAGAAAAGCAATGACAAACCTAGACAGCATATTAAAAAGCAGAGACATCACCTTGCCAACAAAGGTTCGTATAGTTAAAGCTATGGTTTTCGCAGTAGTGATGTATGGAAGTGAGAGCTGGACCATAAAGAAGGCTGATCGCCGAAGAATTGATGCTTTTGAATTATGGTGCTGGAGGAGACTCTTGAGAGTCCCATGGACTGCAAGAAGATCAAAGCTATCCATTCAGAAGGAAATCAGCCCTGAGTGCTCACTGAAAGGACAGATCCTGATGCTGAGGCTCCACCTCATGAGAAGAGAAGACTCCCTGGAAAAGACCCTGATGTTGGGACAACAGAGATGGTTGGACAGTGTTCTTGAAGCTACCAGCATGAGTTTGACCAAACTGCGGGAGGCAGTGGAAGACAGGAGTGCCTGGCGTGCTCTGGTCCATGGGGTCACAAAGAGTCGGACACGACTAAACGACTAAACGACTAAACAACAACAACAACAACAACACTCAAATGCAGCCACAAGGCAATGTAGGGGGTGAAACAACTTTCTGAAATACATAGTAGATGCTTGTCATGGCCTCAAACCAATTTCCTCGAGGTTGAAAAAATAGTTGCAGCTCCAAACTTTGCTATGTTGAAACAGTGTACCCAGAATATTTTTAAAGAGCATTTTTTAAAAATCCACAGCACATTGCAAAACAAAAGAAAAGAAGAAGTGATAAACAATGTGACTGAACAAAAGAATTAGGTTTTCTTTTGAATTAGAGAACCAAAGTGTTCTGCTTTGACTGTTTGCTACTCATCACTGACAGTTTACAGGAATCAGAGTAATAGAAACATTGCCAAAGACTATTATCTCCTTGGCGTTTTGGTGCCTAGGCTTAAGAAAAGGGCACATGTTATCAGCTGTACTCCACTCTCAGTTCACTACAGGAGACTGTGAGAAAATGGTCTAAAAACTGGCAATCAATAACTGGATATGTGAACACTGTGTGTCATTAAATGGCCTGATATTTAGATCCTCTTCAAAACACAAGGTGATACTGAGGAAAATAACTAGGAAAGAGAAAGAAACTGAAGTGTAATTCAGGAGAAGAGGGCCTCGTAAGGAAGTTGTACTACAGTATTTCTGAATTAGGAATCAGTAGTGCAACCAGGCTTCTGAATTCGGGGAAAAACTAGCCATTTCCCAGTGTTTGGAGGAAATTACTTGTTTTTATTGAGACCAATTCCATATCGAGCCCCGAGGGTGAGTGGGTGGGTTCTCCTATCACTAATTTAAAGCCTGAAAGAAATTTGAGGACTTGGATGGTTTTGTGTGGAGTTCCTACAGCATAGCTGTGTGTGGACCAATTAGTGGATGACCTGTTTTGTTCCTCTCTTCTCTAAGTCCTTTTCATTGCATAGAATTTCCCAGCGGATTGTGCTGTTTGTGTGTAGTGTAAGCAATAATGGTGGCAAAGGAAAGCAGCCACATGCTATTTCCCTCTTGTAATTGCTTAAAAATGTTCGAAAAGCCCCGATTGTTAGTAGGAGGCTGCTGATCTTGTCAGTCTAAAGCCACTGATTTTCATCCCTTCGACATATATTTATTTATTTTTTACGAGTGGCATAATCTTTATTGAAATAGATATACCTAGTTCTTATTACCAGGTTTGACCCTGGTATCTTAAGAGGCATTAAGCATTTTCAACTTGCTTTGAGTGATCCAGAACTCTTTGTGACAGCTTCTAGTACTGATGTGCTAAAGAATACAAAGATCTGATTTATCCCTATGGGTGATAATATTCAATTTCTTTTGTTGTCTTGGAGGCAGCAGAGATAAACGTAGGCTGCTGGAAAGAGGTGATGTAGCTACCTAGAACAGAACAAAAATGAGTTGGTGGGCAAAAGATAGTTGCCTCCATTTGCAGTCCTAAATCCATTTATCTGAAAGTAAGCAACACTGAACACAATGGGTCTTTCTTTTGAGTAGACATATATAGGGCATCACCATTTATAACTTTGTTTCTTAAAAGTAATAGTTAAATAAATCACTAGAGTGAAGAAAGATTTGATTGAAAACTGTTTTCATGAATGACTGATTTAAAAATATATATTATTTCCAAAATATGAACATATAGAAACTTAACCATTACAACTGATGGAAAAATATATTTAATCAGCTTTTAGGATTACCAAGCAAAGCTCCATACTCTGCCTCTGGGCCAAACACACAAACACACACGCAAATGAGAGAGAGAGACTCATATCCGCCTCTGCAGATATGTAGCACAGGGATATGCTTTGTCTAGTTTAATGCTTGTACCTGAACAAGATAGATTTGAGCATCACAACAAAATGTTCCTGGTAGTATTCAGCTCTGCACCTTTGTCAGACCTTTGCTTTCTGCCGGCACAGGGACTGATTTAGTGGCAGTATCAACTAATTTACTTGTCTAATTTGATGTTTGTATGAAACCGGCAGATTCCTTACTTAAACTCAATTTTCTTCAAACTTTAATTCTCTTAAGTAATTTAATGCCTCCTTACAAGCATGTTGACCCTCACTTGCTTGTTCCATTAGTTAGTTTAACTAGAAATCACCCTTTTGCTCTCACATCTTAGCGACAGCAACTTTCCTTTTCCATACTAATGGAATCAATGTGTTTCTGTATGTGGGGAAGTGTTGTGCACTAAAGGGTTCTATATTTTTCTCAGCCGTTCTGATCTTTCTATTACATTGGCTAGATATCTCAATTGATTGCATTCTTTTTGTCAAATTATATAAACCATTCCTTTCTACTTCTCGTAACTGGTTTTTGCTATCATCTCAGAGGCCTGTCACTAGGGATGTAAGGCGGCAGCGATTTCTGCCCTGTGTTTTTCACAATCAGCGCTGTTTCTGTTTGGTACAGTTCAGTTGCCACTTAAGTCTACATTATTTGTCTCACCATTAGCCTTGGCTGAAGTGAACATAATTACAGAATGAATTTTAGTGCATTTCAATGGAAGGGAAACATCAAAAGCAATGCAGAAAATAACTTAATTTTTTATATAATGCTTGCAGACTATTGCTCATATTCACTTGCGTGATTTCCAGATGAACATGTGAATTGTGGCTCCCATTTCCATTTCTGACAGAATTCTCCAACATGTGACATGCAGTACAATCCTGCTTGCATTTACTCAGCATGACGTTTCTTGTGATGAGTGTGATTTATTCCCATATTAGGTGTGCATAAGGCTACAACCCCCATATTTGTTCAAAATATGATACACACAAATAAATTTAAGTAAACTTCACTTTGAAACATATTTAGTTTTCTGTAGCTCTTCTCCCTTCCTCATCTTCTCCCTTTTCTCCTAGCCATGAACAAAGTCCCTTGGCTCCTTTATTTCCTGCATCTCCCCTGTGGACCTTCTGTGCCTTTGAACCCCCACTTGAAGAATAATTCAATTAACAAAAAACCTTTTGTGAGCTGAAGGGGCTTTCCCATCCATATAAGTATACAACTATGATCAATTGTTCAGGTGCCAGTTCAGATTCATGTATGCCAGGAGTGGGGACCCCCCTTTTTTTGTTCAAGGACTGCATTACTTTCTGGTAATTACCTTCAGAGGCCGTCTCATCAGGGTTGGGTAGGGCCAGAGGCAAAAGTGTGTGGATGACAGGAGTGGGTGTCAGTAGTAGGTCAGCAATAAATCACATAGCACCAGTGAACTTAACTCTTTATTCAAGGTGTGCTCAGGAGGCCAGTCCTAGTGAGCACAGCAACTGTTCCTAGTAGATCTTGTCCCTTTGAGGCAGTTGTGGGGACTAAAGGCACCTGCCTCTTCACAGTTGCCTACGTCTCCTCCCAAGGAATCTGACATTCTGTTGCCTTGTCTAACTTTGCTCCTCCCTCTTCATACCTCTTCTGGTTCTGGGAAGCCAGTGGGGAGGGGAGCTGGCCACAGCTTCTGCAGCAACCTAACTTATCTCTTCCTCTTGGCTCCTGTCCTCTCCAGTCTCTGCTTCTGCCGCTGCTTCTGGACTGCCACAGACTCTTCCTGCTCACTAAACTATCTCTTCAGCTTCCGATGCCTCCTCCTCCCAGTCTTCTCCTTCTTCTTCCTGTGACCACTTGTTGTCATCCCACCACCAATTCCATGGCTCTAAGTTTTCTTCCCTTGGGGGTTTCCAGGCTGGTGCCTCCCACCACTGGAACGAGAGGGTGTGGTGTGTGGGTGTGGGTGTGGCCTGGGAGCAGTCCCAAGGCGCAGACAGAGAGACCTGGAAGGCTGGATTTGGCCCCTGGGTCTCAGGTTCTCCACCCCGATGCAAGTGGCGAGTCAAGAGATCTGCAGATTAAACTACCACCCGGAAGAATGGCAAAGGATGTATTAATAGTGTAGATCTGATGTTTAAATTGGAACAATAAGGGGGGGGATGGGATTAAAGAGTTTTAGGCATAAAGCTGCACAGTGACACTCAGAAACAAACCTGAAAATAATTTTAAGAGAGCAAGAAAGGAAAGAACTCACTCGGGGGGGGGGGTGTCGGCAGAACACCAGAAGAAAAGGCCAGACTGACATTGCTTGGTTTTATTAACTCATTCATAATTAGGCCCTAGTTTAGCTACAAGTCATCTTGTGCCATATGGGCTAATATAGAGCTGAAAGTTACCCCCCATGCAGGTGGCAGTCTGTCACACTGAAGGCAGATTAGCATAAAACAAACAACAATACTCCCTTAATTATAGCGGCACCATTTGCAATGCCATCACTAAGGGTGTGTAAGCACTTCCATTATAACTCCTTATCCTTAAGATTTTATTAAAGAGCCATAAAAAGTCTTAGAAACAGAATAAATCCTTCGTTGAATTTAACAAAGGATGTCGTGGGGTGGGGTGGGGGGGAAGGAATGTGAGAGCACCAGATACATTAAAGGAGACAAATCACGCTAGAGAGATAGAGGAGGAGCGGAGCGGAATCCAAACAGCTCCTGCTTGGATGAATTTGCAAACTAATTGGCCACTTGGCTCAACTTTGATAAAAATAAAAACATGAAAGCATCTGAATTATTAACACTTGTCACTTAGTTTCTGTTCATGCACATCACCTTTTCTGTAACTTTTTTTTCTAATGTGCACATCCATGACAAAAAGCAATGGTAAAAGAAAGGCACTGGAGGAAATATTATGCGGATGAGCTGATGTGATGCGGAGTAGTGATCCCATAGATAATGCCATGAAAGCAAAAATGATCACAGTCCTCAATCGCATGTGAATTGGTGGGGGCGGGGCAGAACTTGCATCCATAATACAAATGATATAGATGATTATAATTAGCAAAACTGACACACACATAACTGTATGATACAGACGTGAATGCATGTTAATCAGATCCGAGACTACCTCTTTCTGAATGTTATACAAAGTCTTTTCTAAAAAGTAACAGGTAGCGGTTTCCTTCCCTCCCCCCATTTTTTTTTGGTCAGCTTCCACATTCCCTCCACCAACTGTAGGGGATCAAGGCTATTACCAAGCAACTTCCTTTTTAAATCGAATATTCAGTTACATTTTAATAAAGTTGCATATTCCATAAAAATGTTTTTAAGATACTAGATGAAGCAGAAGATATCCTACTGTTTAATAAAAATTGGCACATTATCAGCATCTCTGATGCCTCTTCTGCCCCTTAAAATATTATTAATTGCTGTTGTTATTATTCTAGTGCTGAATAGAATCTTATAGCATCACTCTAGGGCAGAATGAGGAATCAAAATGGCAGCTCCCAAGATTCAGCTGCCCAGTGCTGATCAGTGTGTTGTTGCCTCTTGCCGTTGCCACCACTGCTAGGTATACCAATCAGGAGGACCTTGTGATGTAGGAGGCATCATATCAGATGGCAATGCACTAAACTCCTCAAATCTAGAGTTGACCCTGAACAAAAGCTACAACTACAACAATTGTGTTTTCATTTTGTGACAGTAACACACCAGAAACAAATTAGTTTTCAAAATTAATCCATGTGCCCCTAAGTAGAGGCCCCACTGAGTAAGTCTTCACCAATTAAAATTGTGAGCTGCTAGTTAACCAACAAACACATTGCCTATACAAATGATTAAACCTTTCAGCCTTGCTGGTTTACTTTTGTTTCTGGAGCAGGCGGTCTTCCCAAGTTTGTTTTGTTTTTGATGTGTGGGGTGTTGGTTTGGCTTTGAATGGAGTGAATTTTGCAGTGCAGAGCATAGAGGGGTTAAATTTCTCTCTTGCTGTCTCCTTGCCTGCTGATGTGACTCTATGGTTTTTCAAATGCTATAATGCTAGAGGATGCCAAATGTCCTGCCATTTAATAACTAGTAGCCTACAGAGCTCTTTTCAAAATGCCACTGCTCTGAGCATCTGTTGTTATTAAGCAAGATGATCACATTTTTGTGCAGGACTTCAGTTCTGCTTTTCACATCACTTACAGAGCAGGAATAATATGCAGTTTGTGTATAACACAATCACTTCTCAGAACATCAAGCCAATTGCTGTTGTTTCAGGGTCCTGATTTATTATAGATTGTAAAAATAAATAAACTTTGGCCTTTATCCTCCCCAATAAATGTTACAAAAGTGCCCTGGAATCAGCAGAGTGTCAGCAATTAAAACCATTTAACATTATAATAATTAAAAATGCAACACTCTGGTGCACACAGCACCAGCTCCCATAAAAAAGCCACATTGTCAGTCCTTAATAATTACGTTGTTCTGAAAGGCAGAATGAAGAAGTGAGAAAGGTTAGGATAAGACTGGCAACCTGCTGGAGTCCTTTTTGCTGTTCATTGTTCTGGAATTGTTTATTCTGCATCCTGGTAAAAAAATTAGTTAACAGATGTGAAGGAACGCCCTCGGCTTGCTACCACGTCTCTCTCCAGCATAAAATGACTGATAATGTTAACAACCAAAGCAACAGCTGGATCTAAGCATGTCATTTTTTCCTGGTAGGGAAGAAGGGCTGTTAGGCTATTATTGAACAATTTAACAGAGAATAAGGTTCTCACTAGATATCCCTCTAATGATGTTGGAGGCAGTTGGAATAGGCTTTTGTGCAGTTTTACCTTGCTGTATATGCAGGCACCTGCATGAGGAAATATCCACTTTAGTGCAATGCTATTCACCCACCATCCAAATCTAAACGTGGATTCTTACTTTCACACTTACTCATCTTTCTAAGCCCATCACTATTCCTGTTGGCCCTCGCTGATCTTCTTCCCTTGGTTTCTGATGTATGTGCGAAGTGTTGCTGAGACAGGTCAGATGGAAACCACTTCCTACAGGATATACAGTGGTACCTCGGGTTAAGAACTTAATTTGTTCCGGAGGTCTGTACTTAACCTGAAACTGTTCTTAACCTGAAGCACCACTTTAGCAAATGGGGCCTCCTGTTGCCGCTGCGCCACTGCTGCACGATTTCTGTTCTCACCCTGAAGCAAAGTTCTTAACCCGAGGTACTATTTCTGGGTTAGCGGAGTCTGTAACCTGAAGCATCTGTAACCTGAGGTACCACTGTACAGGAACAAAAAGTTGGAGGTGGTTTTAGGAGAGCATGACTGCTTCAGTTGCACTGGGTGCAGAGCCTCGAAGGCGCCAACACAAGTATGATTTAGAATGGAGCGCAAGAGGCAGAGTGGCACCAGATTCTGGTGTCGCACAGGGCACTGCTGAAATTTGAGACCCAAGGTCCACCACTAATAAAATGCTACGTGCTGGGAAGGGGCCAGAGCTTAGCGGTAGAGAAGATAATCTAGGGTTGCCATATTTCAAAAAGTGAAAATCCAGCAACAAAAAGTTTTGTCCAAAGTTGCTGAGTTTTTGTGTGTGCAAAATCTCAAAAAAGTGGGGTTTTGATCTTTTTAAAATGGAATTCGCCAAAATCTACACTTCCAACTTGGGTTGCCATACGTCTGGATTTTCCAGGACATTTTTAGAGATTTTCACCCTCACGCGGGCCGAATACTGGCTATGCCTGGGAAATTCCAGACGTATGGCAACTCTAGATAACCAGGTAACAGGTAATACAAGTATCTCTGCTGTTGGCCACAGTAATAGAGGGCTACATGGACAAATAGTCTTACCTGATTTAAGGCCAATGTTACTTTGCCATCGGTGAAGAAATAGGAAGCAAAATGATGGGGGGGGGGCTAAGGTGGCCCAGCTGCATTGTGCATGGAGATGAGAACAGAGAGGACCAGGGAGATGTATAGATGAGTGAGAGGGTGTATTTGACATCTTTGTTCGAGAGAGCCAGCCAAAGCTTTGACTATGTCCCTCTAGTATGAATTTACTTCCTTCTTGCTCCCAAGCAGATGAATGAAGTGATTCCACCTACATTGTGTTCCCAGGGTGACATCAACAGGATTTGGTGCCAGCCGAAGAAACCAGATGTCTCCACAACTCTTAGAGGAAACATTTGGAAATACAGATACTCATATGTGCAGCCTCAGCTCTGACTCATAACCAACACATTCTTTTTAAAGGGGTACCCTGTACTTTGTGCTTCATGAATATACACGATTTCCTGCAGGGCTTGTACAACATTTCATGTGAGGAAGAAATTTTGTCCAGTGGACAACAAGTAATTATTTCAGATCGCTCCCTAGGGTCTGTTTCTTTCAATCTCCTTTTTTGTTTATAAATTCAGAGTGGGGGCATGTGTGCATGAGGCATATAAGGTAATATTCTGCTATGGATAATATTACACATTATTGAGAGGCATGCTGGAGAATATACTATATATTGCTCCAAAGCATAGCTCTCTTGGAAACACCATTTCCTCTGCTGGGCTGCTTCAGATCAAGCTTTTTTTAAAAGGCAACTTACAGCAGTTGAGTGACTTTAAATTGCCACTAGCCTTGTGCCAGTCCGAGCTGGTCAGAAATGGCTAGTACTGGGAGACCTTAATGTCACATTTGTTGCAGGCCTATTGGACTTGTATAGAGGACCATTGAATACAGATTGGGATAAATTTCATTTGAAGAGGCACGGTGACATGTAGAAAACATGTGAATGAATTCTGCTTATGCTCTGTGATCTTGAACTTCCTCCTTGCTGGCTTATGAGATGTAGCTTGGGAAGTTGACCCGGCGATTCTAGGGAGTAGTTAATAGACCCAGAGAACAGAACAAACCTTGGTGACAGAGCTTTATCACAAGCCTAGTATGGGATAACATACCATGGCAAACCTTGACTTAGAATAGGAGGCAGGGAAGTAAAAAAAATCTAGGGAGGAGCAAATTGCCTGTGAGCTCCTCTCTGGGATTCTATATGTTTGAGTGGTCCAGCAAGCCATTGTTTACTGTGATGTGCAAACTAGGCCAATTTGTGGTATGTGGTTAGGGATACATGTAGGCTTGGCAACAGTGCTTAAAGGCTATTCACAGTCAGCCATAATTCTGAAAGATCATTCACTGGCATTTTATGAGACAGTGTACCACCTCCACTGAGCAATGTCACTGAAAAGATATCGAGGGGCTGACTTCCGGGTTAGCGCCTCCGGCAATGGCGGAATTCCTCCGATCGGGAGGAATCTGCTCCATGGAAATCAGAGTCTAGCCGCCACGGCAAAGGCGGAGACCCACTAAAATCACAGGTGGGAGAAGCCTGTGAACATGGGATTCGGCTGGCACCTTTTGCGCCTCCCCTACTCGCGGGGAAACCTGGTTTCGGGGATCCGGAGCGACGTGGGGTGAGCGGTGCGGTGCTTCGAATTGACTGCTTCTTTCACGGAGTGAAGCCGCATTGCTGTTGCCGGAGAGCGCTGACTTTTTCCTGTGGACAATTTGACTTTAAACAACTACCCGTGAGTAGAACGAAAAATTGGATTTATAAACGTTTTAATTTGGTATCGAAACGGGAAGGTTTCAAACAGGAAGCCCTTTTGTAAATAGATTGAAGCAAAGACGCTGCAAGCTAAGGTCTTGGAAAGTCTTTCGTAAAGGATTAAACTTCCATCGATTAAAATCATTAAACCCCCCTTGGAAGCAGGAGAAGAGGGGGAAAATTTTGGATCGCGTAAGCCTGCAGGAGAGAGTGATGAAAATCAAATTACCACTGCTCTGAACCTGGAAACGGGCTGCTAGTAAGATTGACATCTTGGGAGAGTTCATTGACTGTGAACAGAACGTATGTTGACAGCTAGCTAAATAAGAGAAATATATTGTTTCCATTGTCCTCTTCTGCGTTTAAAAAGGAGGAAAAGTAACTGAAAATTGAAACTAACTTTATTGCTTGAACTGTGCTTGAAAGGATTGATACAAGTGGAGACTGTTTCCCTCTAGAGGGAGCTTTTGAAACTGTTACAAGAGTGGAGCTGGGGAATCTCCAGCTGCAAGATAAGAAACTGTGAGAATCAGGGATTGACCTTGGACCATTTAAGAATGTCGACAGAAGAAGCCTTAGTGACTGCATTATGTAAGATAAGCTATTCGCTGGAACAGCTCCACAAGAAGACGGATGTTATGACTACTAAAATTGATAACTTGGGACAAAAAGTGATTAATTTGGGACAAAAAGTGAACATCAATACAGAAATTATTCAGGATTTGACACAGGAATCTACTTCGACAGGACAAATTGGGGAGAAGACGAAGGAGAAAGTTGTTGTTGTTGAACCTAAAGTAATACAAGTGGGAGCCCCAGCCTTACAGAGGCAAATTGAGTACTATAAGTTGAGGCCTTTTATGACTGAATCTAGAAAAAGTCAGATTTTGAGGATCGGAGCCCTGCTTGGACTGGAGAAGGAAAGTTGGATAGATCCCTTCATGCAGGGATTTACTGACCTTTGGGACCTGGATTTGGGTCAGGAGGTGATTGGAGTTGTGGGGGCCTTTGGATTTGGAGGAATTTTGAAACATGTCCTGAAATACAATATGGACCTTAGTTTTAACTATGGAGAGTTGGCTGACCTGTGGAGAAGGAATAAAAGCATTGTTAGGTCAGAGTCTCCCCGAGATCTGCTCTTCAGCATCAAAGAATATGAAGAAGACCTGCAGAAGGGACTTGGAAAAGAGTTAAGAGCCTCACACAGAAGATCTCCAGGTTGATGGACTATGTGGAATTGACGGAAATGACTGGCAGAATCCGAGACCAGGGAGAAGAGATGGTGGAAGAAGATTGGAAAAGTTTAAAGTTTATATATAGAAATACTGTAAAATTAATGAGTGTTAGAAAAATGTTGGAATGAAATTTTATGGCTTTAGTAGAAATGTTATACAGAGTTAAGCATAAATAAGTACTTTAGCATTAATGGAAAATAAGGTTAAAAATATGTTAAGATATTTATATGACAAAAAATAGAGAAAGATGAAAAGGAATTGCTGAAACCATTAACAGAAGTGGAATACAAAAAGGGAGGTGAGAGGAGGTTGATGAAACAAGGGAATGAAAGATAGAGTATTGAAATGGTATGATGTATGTTTTTAAACTGTTGTTGTTTTGTTTAGTTTAGTTTAATGTGTTAAGGTTGCGTTTTGTATTGTTTATATATTGTATTGTATTGGTTTTGTCTCTTTTGTTTTTTCTTCTCGTCTTTTTTCTTCTCTTTTTTTCTTGTAAGCTTTAAAAGTAATAAATATTATTTAAAAAAAAAAGATATTGAGGGGCTTAGTTGCAACACAAACCCCAGAGGAACAAACAGTAGTGGCTGATGCCCATTGGGACTGGTGGGGCAGTATACAGGGTGGCCAAAAGTAGGTAGGCCGAGATCCAATGAGAGGTGGAGTCAACTGTTTCTAGTTTTGTCCCTCTCTTCCTCCCTGCTGAGTTTTAGAACAGCAACAGCTGACAGGCAGTGCCATCCGCCAAACTGGGTGGAAGCAGGAAGGCAGGCAGGTGGGCACTGACTGAGAGCAGAATTAAACTGGTGGGCCAGTGCCTCATTTACCCTAATAAACCAGCCTCCACTGGGAACAAAGAAATGGGGGTATGTGCCTGGGCACAGTGCCTTATCCACAAGAAGTCACTGCTTAATGACTAAGGGGTCTGACAGGTTCTCTCCTGAACAGGTCATATAGATGGTGGGACCATAAAGAGGCCTCTGGGAGGGTTAAAGATGATGCCAGAGCAGGAAGAGAGCAGCACTTCCAAGATACTTCATATGCTTATTGCTGATAAAATGTCACTGCTCAGTCCCAAGTTTCTGTCTTTCATATCTGGTGTAAAGCATGCTTACATATTTGGTTAGGTCTGCTACTCAGTGTTGCTCTAAATTCAGGTTAAGTTGTAAAGAACGAAGTGAAGCATAAAAGAAAAACGGGACACGGATCTTTTAATTCCATTCTCCTGCTTGGCAGCCAATTTTTGTTATAATCCACAACTCTTACCTTTCTTCTCTCCAATTTAGGATCATACATCAACCGGGTCCCTAACTAGCTCACCCAATTCCCCTCTAGGCCTTGGAACCCTGCCATGATACAGCTTGTGCCAGTTCAGTCCTTCTCGGCGCTATAGCCGTTCCTCACAACCTTCACAGCCTTTTCTCTTTCTAGACGCTCCAAATACATGATCCCTTCCAACCAAAAATATATCATTGTTCAGATGACAGTGCACAGCAGAAAATGCTGAAAAGAAACAGAGGTTTTCTCCTAACAACCTGCTTTAGCAATAGTGGCACAAACAGGTTTTTCATTGCTGAAGTTAAAGTGGTCGTAGATCTCTTCATTACTTGGCATGGAAAGAAATACCTTTAAGTCTTCCACAGTGTGAGTGTAATTCTGAGCTTGTGAAGCTGCCTTCAGTCACAGCTCTGCCTCTCCCCTGGCTCTTACCAGTCATGCTTTGTACCCTCCTTGAGTGATTTTGCCTGGCTGTAATGTGTCTTGGACTTTGGATAATCATGGGTTAGGGCCCATCCACATTTTGGTTTGTCCCGTGATGTCAGGGGCCCAAACCTTCTGCTTACTGCTGGATTAGAACAAGCATCAATCTGCAGAAAATCTAACTGATGATCACCCCAATTTTGCAGTGAAGAGCAGCAGGATAAAGAAAAAAAACCTTCGAACCCAGCATTGGATTCAAAGGACAACAAAAAAGCCACCATCTATGTCTCTTTGTTCTAGCCTGTCAATCTCAGCTCACTTGGAGTTCTGTCCCTCCTTCACATTCTCACGGCTAACTGAGTCCAAGGACCTCGCCCCAGCCTATGTCATTCAAAGCTGAAACCCTCAACCTGGCCTTTGCCTCTGCCCACTAGCACCCAGCAAAGAAGGAGCCCCACTCCTCCTTGCCTGGCAGTTTTGCCTTCTGATGGTTTCCCACTAATGGCCCATCCAGCTAGCTTTGCCAAGCTGGCCTGGCTTCTTAGCTTAACAAAATCCAGAGGGGTTCCATGTTTGTCAAAGTTTAAAGAAACCTAATTCTAACTTTTACTAAATTCAGGAATTATGGGAAGGATCTGGCACCCAGGAATTTAGATGAATCGGCCTCCCCATCATAAAATCCCCAGGAAATGGAGGGCCATATCATTATGTGATCCACCCACAAATACCCTGGGGCCTCCCTGTGGGTCATAACCCACAGCTTGAAATACACATAGTTAAAGGATTCGACTGGATTTACTGGAACTAGTGGAAAGTAGCTTGTCACACTTCCATGCTGGACAATTTCAGGCTGGCATTAAAACATTTACTGCCACCAAAACATCTGCATTCATCTCCTAAACAATTTTGCAAGGGGAAGAGACCTTGGCCTGCTTTTGGTTTTTGGTTTAAGTTTAACAAGCTGGGAGAGAGTGTGTTAATAGGCAAGGGCTGGAGAATCAAAATGAGGTTTCTAATTCTCTGAGACATTTGAATAATATTTCCCACTATCTGCTAGCCCAGCTCAACTGAGTGATTAGTTCATCTCTCCACCGCACAGCATGCAAACGGTGCTGTCAGTGGAGCTAAGTCACTGGGAATCGATGATGGATCTTTGCAGGAGCTTCTGTTCAATCAATGTGTGCAAACATCTACTCCTCACTATGTATGTGGTAAACAATTTCAATGTATGTCTCCTAGTTTATTCAGTGTGTGTGTGTGTGTGTGTGTGTGTAGGTGTTGTGGGACCCAGGTAATTTCCCAGGCTGTATAATACTTAATTGAAATTATAAAAAAACTACCCAAGTTCTTCCCCCCCACCCCATTTTCTTTTTGTAAGTAATAATTGCAGTAGATGCTATAATTTAAGCACCAATTTCTGGAGTATTTAAATATTAATAAAGTGGTTGAAGAAGAGGCAGAATAAGGCATATATACATTTTTTTTTAAAGCCCTCCCTCAATTTCTCCTCTACAAAAAAATCCTTCTTCCTTAATTTCACCTCCTTTGGGATGGTTTGGGTCCTGAACTCATTGTGAGATCTTCAAACACATAATAAGAATTAATCACCATTAGTTCTCTATTTTAACAGCTGCTTGCTACCTCCATAACCCAGTGCAGCTGCAAACTTCTCTCCCTTTGCTGACATCATAATCCCATTACGGCTGCAAACTTACATACATAAAATGCAGATTTAAGCTTTTCGCTCGCTCGCTCTCACTCTAAAAAACAACTTCTACTTCTTAATTGCTTGAGCCTCCATCAGAAGCATAAAATCACTTCTCACTTGGCAGCTCATCTTCTTGTGGCTTGAAGTTTAGAAGCATGCTCCTTGGCTGCCTGTGTTATTAGTACACCCCAATGCAAGTCTGTAACCCGTCGCCTGAGATTCAGATGCCCACGCGTGGGCTGAATTATCCAGATGTGGCAGCTGTGCGTGTGTCAATTCCTTTCTCTTCACCTTCGAGCTATATCATTGCCATTGCTGGGAAAACATATCACAAGTCTACTAAGGAGCTGGGACTGCCTGGGCGCTCTGCTTAAAGCTGTGGCATATCTATTTTCTGTTGAGTGGATACATGTAGCTCCTTGAAAAAGATCAGAGCGAGGCTTTTGCTTACAAAATGCAGTCTTTCCCTAGACTATGTTCAGCAAAAGATTTGTGGCAGGTGATAGCTCAGTGAGTAGAGCATGAGACTCTTAATCTCAGGATTGTGGGTTTGAGCCCCACTTAGGGCAAAAGATTCCTGCGTTTCATGGGGTTGGACGTAGATGATCCTCAAGGTCCCTTCCAACTCCACAATTCTATGATTCCATGAAAAGATAGAGACAAAAAGAAAAGAGAAAACCATATTGTGTGACCCTCAAAGCACCTCAAAGCGATTTCACAGTAAAAAGAACTCAAATTGCCAAAACAATTCCATAGATACAAGCCATTTTTAATATAACAAGCCATATGCACACACCAATTAAATGCAATTCTGTATGTAAAGTCAATTTCAGTTCCAATCCAGATACAGAACTTGATAAAGATCTCCACTTGCAAGGCTTATTGACAAGAGAAGGTCTCCTGTTTGTTGTTCCAAAGCTTGTTTGTTCTTCCAAAGTTGCCACCAACCTAAAGTTTACAGAAGTTATGGTTGCTAAACGCGGGGGGTGGAGATACAAAGCAGTAGATTCGTTACTGCATCTACAGCCCTAATCGACCCTATTGTCCAGGACAGAAAGGGGGTGTGTCTTTTTTTGTTGTTGCACCAGCTGTCAGGCTGGCCCAGTAGAGGGGTCTGAATTGGGCCCCTCACCAGAAGTGGGGCACATCACCGTCTCTGCCCTATCCCTGAAGCACCCCATTTTGAGACCACACACTGCCTACTGCCAGTGACAAGACCACTGGGATGGAGAGCTAAAATAAACACATTAGGGTTTTGTTTTTTAAAAAAAATCTAAACTCCATTAGAGCAAAGATTATAAATATTAATATCAGAGTGATTTTAAATAACAGTAGAATTGTGTTAAAATGCATGAAATTATTTTTAAAAAGTTATAGCCTGGTGCTGAAAGGACGTCAGGGTAGAGGCCAGGTAAAATTTCTCTAGGGAGAGCCTTCCACAACTGGGGGACTACCACTAAAAGGGCTCTCCCCTTTGCAACCGCACTTCATATGTCAGATTGGCAGGGAACTCAGAGCAGAGCCTCTGATGGTTATCTTGGGTAGATGCATAATATTTGTATCAGCAATGCAGAGCAAATGTTCTCTGGCTGCAAGGCCTGTGCATACTCACCATGAAGTGAGTCCCAGTGAACAAAGAGGGGCTTTGCACTGGACTGGTCCAGCAGTCAGTCTTGACAGGAAGCTTTTGTAACTTGTCCAGCTCAAGTGATACAATTGACACCAACTTTGTTGAGCTTTTGGCACTGGGGAAAGAAGTGGGTTTCAGTGGAGTTTACTGTCAGATTGGATCGTTGTGCATCCTTTACTTTCTAGCAATTTTATTTGCTCTTATCTTCTCCTTTGTTTTTATGTACGGTATATGAATTCTACTTCTAGTTGTTACCTACTCTGGAATTTTTTTTGCAATGAAGAACAGGATAGAAGTGTTTTAAATAAATGGTGTTATCTGTGTAGCAGCTAAAGCAGTTTATTAGGATCAGTGTGTCCATCTCATTTACATAATCATAATCATCATTACTTTTAAGAATGGTGTGCTTTTTAATGAATTCTCTGTTAAAAATAGGTTCCCCTCCCACCTTTTCTTTCCTAGTTTGGGATCTAGATTGTGGGGTCATTTTCTCCACCATTTCAATAGCTGTGTCTTGATTCTTTTAACTCCTAAACACTTAGGTTTGAGATAGATAATTATGTTGCTTAATAGTAAATTGCACTGCAACATGCCCAGAGGGATCTGAAATAAAAGGTATTTAAAAATCTACCATGTTAGAAAAGCAAGATAATTTCAACTAATGAGATTATCAAGGATAATCAGTTTACAAAAGCCCATTACGAACAGATTCATTGATGTCTTAAAACAGCAAAGAAGAATCCTATTTATTTTTTTAAATGAATTGCTTTTTCGAATGGAAATAGGCTGTTTTCCATTACTTTTTATTTGATGATTTTTGTAGCCCCATCTGCTGTCCATTTATGGAAATATCTGGATTAGGATTTTGTAAATTACATGTCTTCCAATTTAAAGTGGGCAATAAGTAAAATCTTGGATGCAATTTCCTATCAAACCAATGACGATGATAGTTTACACTGCCTTGGCTTGTGGTGTCATCCATACACACTGGAGCTCAATGCGGCTTTTGAACAGTTATGTATGGAATTGCAGCCTTGATCAGTTTCAGAGAACAGTTTTGCCAGACTAAACCCCCCTGGAAGCCAAAGATGATACCTAATCTCTCCTTATAACATGGAAAATATTTTTATTAACCCTTTCTTATGGACACTACTCTTAACAGAAAGCAATACCTGCATAATATTAAAGCACCTACCTAAGAAAATAAAGGAATGGGGAACTCTTGGGCCCCTACAAATCCCATTTCCCATGAACATTGATCATGGTGCTTGGGGCTGAAACAGCTGGAAGAACAGATGCCCAACCCCAATCTAAGAGAAACCTTTTTGAGGGCCAATAGTCCCCTGCCCCATCTTCTCCATTTGCTTAAACTGGACCTGCTAGTAAGTGACACCCAGCAAGTGTGTCTATGTGCATCTTTGGTGAGCCTGCTCACATATATATCCTGAGCACACACATGCATGCAGGTGCACACATACACCCCCCACATACACATATGCACATCATGAGCTCTCTGTCAGTGGAAACCAAGTCCCCCACTGTCAGCGTTCATGCAGAGAGCGCCTTCTTTGCAATAACTTTCCTCCAAAGTAAAGCAGAAGAAAGTCAAAGCATATATTGGGGACACCACCTGGAAGGAGTTAATCAGCTCCCTCAAATGAAATGCTAATGGATCGGTGACTCCTCCATGGCTCCAACCCATTCTACTCTTTGTAATATAGAAAGCACAGAGGAAGGGCACATTTGTGTGGGAAGAACCATGTTTGCATGCAAGACTGGATCAAGGGGGCAGATTAGCATGGCACGTGCACTTAAGCCCTAATATCTTCTGCGCTGTCAATTTTAGCTTTGTGCGCTAAGAGGCATGCATAAAACCGCAGCTGAAATAGCAGGCTTATCCGACAAGCCGTGAGGATCCAAATGGGAAGATCTGAACCACAGTGTCTCTTTGGTGTGCAAACTATGCAGGACTTACTGCGTGTTGGGATGTTCACTTGCTAGCTGTTCCATGCAATTTTCAAGCCACATCAGGGTAATTTGAAAGCTGCAGCAGCTGTACAGAAGTAGTCATGAGAACCTTGTTAAATTAGAGCTACAGTATGTGTGTGTGGTTTCTGGAGAGTAGAAAGCGAGAAGTTCTTCTCTCTTGTTTCCTCCCTCCTGAAACTTTTCTGTATAATAAAGGGCAGGGAGGTTTTTAATCTTATTGTTCATCTTTGTACCAGGACATGTGTTAGGGGTTTAAGCAGACCAATTCCCTCTTTTATGTCCTCCAATTCTCCTATTTCCGGCTGAGGAAAGTCTTCAAGGACACCCCATGGGCCCTGGAAGCTACTGGTGAAGTACCCTGCTAACCTTGGCAGCAACGGCTAGTCAGTGCAGACCAAGGCTGGGTAACTTTTTTGGCTCAGGGGGCCAGATCCTTATCAGGATCTAGTCTCATGGACCAAATTTGACAGGTGGGCAGGGTTGCCCACCTGCCATTCACCTGATACCACAACAACATCAGTTGATTAGGCACTTAGAAGTCCAGAAGCTGGAACTTTAAAGCACCACACACAGTTATTCCAGGAGGCCTTGGCTCTATCACCCATCAACTGATAGTCACTAGTACTGAATCCTGTTTTCCCTTGATAATGCACAATTGGGAAGGCACTTTAAGGCAGCCACATCTCTTCCTGCCCCACACTTGACATCACATACAATGTCAAATGTGGGTAGTTGGGTGTGGTTTGGAGAAATTGGCCTCGTGGGTCAGATTTGAACCGCTGGCAAGCCATGTTTGGCCCACAAGCCAAGTTCCCCAACACCAATGTAGACAATATTAGTTGAAGGAGCAATGGTCTGGCTTGGTATAAAAGCGGCTTACTATAATAAGCATATTCTGCCATTTTATGGACCTCCGTTCTATTTGCAGGCTATGTTGACCAAGGGTGAGGAAGTTGTGGCCCTCAAGATGTTGGGCTGCAACTCCCACCATCCCAAACCATTTGTGTGCTGATGGGAGTTGAAGTCTAACAGTATCTGGAGGGCCACAGCTTCCCCAACCCCTGCTGTAGATGCTACCGGGGAGATCCTCTGCCACAAAAAAACACCACTTCAGTATTCTTTTATGATTTCTATGTCTTCTCTAATAAAAGTACCAGATTAGCTTCCTTCTGCTTAGAGACAATAAAAGGTGAATGAAAGATGTTGTGGTCCAATGAGAGCCGCAAAGCTTCTGAGATGTCACAGAGAGTGTGTAAATTCCCAGTCAGTTTAGATAACTATATTAACCAAAATATCCTACAACCATATTGGCTTATTCATACACTTATTATTTATGTAGGAGCTGCTCTACAATGGCACCGTTTTATTTATTTTAGCCCTGAGCGAGCGCGCTGCACGAGCATCTACTGCATGCCTATTAGCCTGGTTCACAGATGAAGGGTTGTTACAGTTCCTGAACATTTTCCTATCTCTTCATGATGATTTGAAAGGTGGCTCTCCTGACCTTCTGTAACCTAAAATGATTTCAAACTTGTCTAAATAATATACATGTTCTGTCTTCTTTTGATTGAATGATGAATAGCACTTAAGAGTGATTGATTGGGGGCCATTAACATGGCCAACGTGTTTAGAATGGATCACAATCTTTCCCTCGTCACCATGCTGTATCCTATGAATTTGTCCGGCGTCTCTTTATTTCTTTGTCTCTGGCCACTGCAGCATGTTAACTTCAGCCAATTGGCAAACAAGCAATCCCTCTGGCACCGGCACAAATGTCATTTCTTGGATTGTCCATTAAGGGGCTGGTGCAAGGGATATGTAGCTGATCCTTCCAAAAGAATAAGCACATCCTCAGGATGAAGCATTCTGTCTTCCTCATTCCCTCTCTCTCTCTGTGTGTGTAAAACCAGCATTTCTAATAATAGTTAAATCATTGATATTTCTTATAAATGACAAGCATCCCGTTTAACTATGTATCTATCTTACTTTAGAGACACTCAGGCAACAAACGTGTTATATGTCTTGGATAGAAAGTTACATGCAAGTCTTCCACTGCAAAAGAAAAACTGAATGATTTCTCACATACACGCTCCATTGGTCATTTGCACTTTTCATAAGCATGGCTCTTAATTTGGAAGCCAAATGAACACTCCAACCCTAAATGTGTTTAGTTGGAAAGAAAGTCCCATGGATGGCAAGAGAATGTATTTCCTAGCCAGCTGTTTAGGATCAGAATATATCTAGGTATAGATATTTTAAAAATCTTACTGTAAACAAGTTTTCCTTTACAAAAAAAATAAGGAAACAATATAAGCAGGAAAGCCACTTACATACTGATGAGCAGAGGGTGGAGGAGGCAGCCCTGGGGTGGGAACTATGAGCTTCGGAAGGATTCATGAGGATAAACAGGACTCCCAAGTCCTGTCCTTTATGGAGCTGAAAGGCCTTTGGGACTTCAAACTTTTCAGATCTTTATTGAGAACTGTACTACACATCCCCAGGAGTATACCTTCGGTGTTTTTAACAGCTGAGACCAATATATTTGCAGTGGCAATAAGTGTTCATTTATACCTTTTTAGTTTATTAGTCTAAGCCAGGGATCAGCAAACTGTTTCAGCAGGGGGCCAGTCCACTATTCCTCAGACCTTGTGGGGGGCCGGACTATATTTTTGGGGGGGAAATGAATGAATTCCTATGCCCCACAAATAACCCAGAGATGCATTTTAAATAAAAGCACACATTCTATTCATGTAAAAACACCAGGCAGGCCCCACAAATAACCCAGAGATGCATTTTAAATAAAAGGACACATTCTACTCATATAAAAACATGCTGATTCCCAGACCGTCCGTAGGCCGGATTTAGAAGGCGATCGGGCTGGATCCGGCCCCCAGGCCTTAGTTTGCCTATCCACGGTCTAAGCCATGTATGTCTGAGTGCAGACAGTCAAAACTTGCTGAATGAAACAAATGCGAATCAGATCCAGTAGCTGAATCTCTGGGTGCCCCAAATGAGGGCTTGTGCTTCATTCATCTGACTTACCTAATGGGAATATAAGGGTGGGGTGGAGGGAATATACAGATAAAAAATAATTCCTAAAGACATCAATATTCAGGTACCATCAAGTAATCATGAGGAGACAAAATGTAAAGCATTTGAACGAATACAAAGCATATGGTAAGAACTGGAGTGCAACAAATGTTAGATTTCTGAATATCTGAATCAAAGTCATATGTCTTTTACTTTTTAGTGGCATACTTGTACTGTCAGAAAGTTGCTTTGGGGGTGCAGAATTATACCCATATATTAAGCCATTATCTTTACATAAGGCTTATCTATGAATATTTCAGCCATAACAGTAAATTGCAGGTGGTTTTGTATAGGTAACATAGCACTTCTGGGAATCCCCAGGTGCAGTATAAGTTCAGTGGAACCTTACAAATGGCACAGATTATATTTCTACGCATCAATTATATGGGTTTCTGGATACTTGAACACATAAATAAATAGACAGGTATATCAACTAGCCCTCTGGGGAATAATGCAATATTGTTTGTGATTGGAAAATATTACACAAGATCTTGCATTTGGTACGTGGGTACCAAAGATAAGAATTTTCACTTTCAGCAAAGAGAGGGAATCACACATAATGGCTTCAGTTGCAAGAGGCATTAGGAGCTACTAAAGCACAGTGTGTGTGTGTTGGGATTCTATGGATTCCGGTACAATTTTTATTTTTTGCCAGCTAGACACTTGTTGTTCTACAAACAAACTCTCCCAGACAGATGCTCATTTGGGAAGTAGCAGAATGGCTGTGTTTCCATAGCAAATGATTCACTCCTGATTTTCCTGGATCCTTTAAAACACACGCACACCATTTTCTTTCATGTAATGATTTGTGGCTGCATGCATGCATCAGGATATTTATTTCCTGTTGTAAACAGCATCTTTACTAACAAATCAAAGGGTCATTTCACATTGACGCTTTTCATTATTTAGCAGTCAGAAGTGCACATGAAAAACGGCAACTGAGAAGTTGATCAGAGTCTTTATTTGAAACCCACAGCTATTTAGCAGTTGATGAAGAAGTTAGCAAACTCTCAGGGAAATTTGGAATGTTTCCCTCCAAGTACGGAAAGAGATTCTGTCACCCGTACCAAGTTTAATCAGCATGAATGCTGCTCGAAAGACATACATTTGAGGAAGCATTTAGCAAGCAGCATAGTACATTAGTGTCACAAACACTTTATGCTTCCAAACACGTTGCCCAGTGTGGTTATCAACAGAAGTTAACAGATGAACAGTGTGAAAACACATAGCAGTGTCAGTGCGTGTTTAGAAATGAGGCATGCTTTGGAGGAAACCGGGATGTCAAAAGGACAGAGATGAAAGTGGAATGAAGTCAAACCATACCTCCGTGCTGATGGCCAAGCATAGGAAAGGAATCGCATCTGTACCTCATATATAGATGTCTCCCTGTGAGTTTAGGAAAGTCCTTGCAGCCCAAGGGCAGATCATCTTTACAAAGCCCTACAGTAATAATAACGGGTGCATTATGAAATTGAGCGTGACTCTTGCATTATGAAAGTGAAGATTGCTTAGGGGGTTTTTTTTTGGCCATTTCACCGGAACTAGAGTCTCTTTGCATGTTTACTCTTTAAACATGCTTCATTTGGGAATGTAGTTACTTAGAGACAGAAGACAATCTTAAGTAAACACAACTGACATTTGGACAGTTAGGGGATGCTATTCAACAGAAAAACAATGATCCTTTATTATCTTCATAGCAATTCAAAGAAGCAATGTCATTTTGAGAGAAAGTTAGGGGGTGGTTGGTTATAATTTGTCCTTTGTTTAAAGCTTTTTGTGATTATTTTTTTTGTGGCTCACTCTTGATATATTTTCTAAGTTTTTTTTTTTGTCCCAGAATCTAACTCTTTACAGGTGAGTGTTCCAGTAACTTATTTTTATATTTAAATGAACCACAAGTAGCAGAAGCAGGTAATCTGAAATTGACATGGGGAGAATTTTTTGCTGGGGTTCTATAGGAGACCACACATATATAGGTACAAACACACACACACACACACACACACACACACACACCTTTTCCTACTAAGTAAAGTTATCAAAGGAGATTTGCTTTCTTTTCAATACACTTGAAGAGTGCTTTATGATCCTGTTGCCCGGCTATTAGAAAAAGCTTAGCTTTCAACAAAGGTAATTAAATTATAAAATCATGCCTGCAATCATCAAACTACTCATAAAACAAGAAATGAAAAAAGATCTCCACCCCTGAAATAAAATTCTTGAAGGCTTCTCTTCACGTAATATTGCTCCCTGATGTTAATTACATTTAAATGGAAGAGTACTATTTTGGTATCATTCATATGCCTTGAAAAGTACTTTCCAGTTTATCATACCTGTCAACCCCTGTGCATCACAGGCTAATACTTTATTAAGAAAAAAATCATTGGGGAGCTGCTGATCCCATTTAAGTACATTGGGCAGAATGTAAGACTAATTAAAAAGCATATTTTACATTATTAATTTCTGAGTTTCACTTAATGAATGTGAAATGACAAGGCTACTATTTTTACATTCAGGCTCTCTGGGTTCTTTAGTCAAGGGAATTAAATTCTAGGGATTTTTTTTTTTTAACCAAAGATGCTGCTTGAGAGATTTGTTTTCAAGAGCAACTAAGCTTTTTGAGCAAGGTTTTTTTTATATAAAAAAACCAAAACCTGGAAGTACACCAAAGCATATTACAACCACTTAAAAGAAGAGTTAAATAGATGTTGTTGTTGGGATTTTTGTTTTCCATCTCGATACTATAAAAGTATTTTAGATGAGGTATAAAATATGGTTTTTAAATTATATTATGATTTGCAAACACTAAAAAATAATTGCAGTGCAGTTGAGAGAGCACGAAAACATCTAATCTTTATTGTGTAAGACAATGCGATAAAATATTTTACAGCCAAAAGCTCATTTTGCATCTGGAAAATTGTGTAAACTGATGGGGGAGGGGGGAAAATCTCATTAAAACTAAAGGTTTTTTTTTAATATTCTTAAAACAAAGCAATAGACTATAATTGCAGTTCTACTCCCACTCAGATTTTATTAAATTATACAGTTGTACAAATGTCTAATATTCTCTTTAAAGAAAGACATAAAATAAGAAGGGCTGTGAGATCAGGCAGGTTGATCTGAATTTATGCCAATGTTTCAGAGAACAATGCTGCTACATGCTATAAGAATTTTGTTTTGGGTGTTGTGTTCAACTAGAGCAGTGCAGTTGTTAGGAAGCACTAGATGCTGTGTGTGTTACTTAAAACTTTGCCAGGTGGAGACTGGCACTATGCTCCTTTTGAGTACTACATAATAACACATTTTAATAGGGCTGTGAAGGGAGGAGAGTCAAAATCTCCCCCCCCTCCAAATGTGCTTACAATTAGCTCTCTGTACTTTTATTGTCTTTTTTCCCCCCTAACCACAAAACTCACACTGGAGGCAAAGCTTAACTGCCAAGGCTTTCCTCGTGTAAATATTAGGAAATTACATTTGTACAAAATGCAGGGCTTTGTCAATGAGGGCTGGAGCGACTCCAACACAAATTAATCAGGATAAAGTTGCTCTGTGTTCAACATGACCATAGTTTATTTTCTTAAAGCATTAATTTGTCAACAGCTTTCCTGCCTCGCTGTGACTCATGCGAATGGCATTAAAGGAAGACCCAGATTTAGTCCGTGCTGATCTACCTTGCCGTTTTAAACAACCCATTCCAGCCATTTGAAACATTATACGGCTTAATTTTCAATACTGGCTTTTGCACAAAAGGCTTTGAATCATTTGCAAGAAGCAGAATGTTTTTTGCATTGAGAAAAATAAGTCATCTTTTTTAAAAATAATGTTAGCAGGGCTGACACAGCTAATTACTATAACTGTGTATTATGTCAAATTTATATTCAAAATTGCCACAGATAGTCTGCCTAAGTAAACTATGCTCCGAATGAAAAAGCAGCATTCTAAACACAGCTCTCTCACTTATTCCTGTCTTCCTGATGACATCACAGCATTCTTAATTGTAACCTGGTTTCTCAAACATTATCCATTCATTGTTCTGTTTCTGGAATGCACAATGGGATCGACGTTTCAGGCCCGCCAAAGCAAATTGAGGAAATGTTTCAGTTTCTCCTTTGCCAAATATCGTAACGACTTGTCCACAGAAGCAAACCTTACTTGTGACTGTTACACCACGAGTAAATGCAGCATTCTTATCAGACGCAAATGCTATTGTTCAGTCAGGGACTCCTATGATGTTTCTACTGCTCATACGTATACGTGAACAATTTAATTCACACGAATGGATACTCTCTAGTTTTAATTTGTCTTATGTCAGTAGCTAACTTTTCACAGTTGTGCAATTATAGCTGATTCAGCATTTAGCTTTGGGGAGACTTGCAATCTGTATTTCACTAGGTAATGCTAATTGCTTAATAAAGTCATCACATTAGGAAATAGGGAGGGGGAAAAATAAACAAATCAGCATTGTTTGTCTCTTGTGCTTTTTGTTTGTTTGAAAATCTCAACCCTCCCCGTTCTTCTAGAGCAGTTTATATTAACATAGGTGCCTGAATAATATTGGCACTCCCCTTGTTTTATTAGTATACATTTGCCTTGTTCACAGTTTTATTATTCAAGAATTCGGTTGTTGCCAAGTATTAATCAATATATTATGCTGCTCAGTTGGGCAAGCTGTACGAAAACATAGTGCCCCTAGGGTTAATACAGTCAAGAGCCAGAAAAGTGTTTTAGACATGTACACAACATGTGGTTTACTATTATCATTAAATGAGGTGAACTGGGACTCTATACATATGGATTTTGAATTGCATAAATTTTGATTGATATCATTTGAAGACTGAGACCCTGAAAGGGTAGATTTTGTGAAAGACAATACACAGGCCAGCTATTACCACATACAATAGTACCAGGGAAGAAGAAGAAAAAATATCTGAAATGAGCAAGGCAGCTGGCTTTTAAATAGCTAAAACATAACATCAATACTTATTTTGAATAATGGAAAAAAGAGGTAAAAGATGTTGACCTCTGCCTGACAATAACATGTTCCAAAAGTAGAACTGGTCTCAAGGGACTATTCCTGCACTCCACAGTAGCCACTACAATTTCCTCCCCCCTCTCTTTTTCTCCCTTGTTTTTTGCCCTTTCTCCTCCTCTCGCTCTCTCAAAAAGATAAATATTTTTTGAGCATTTAAACATTATGGACAACCGGCCAGAAAAAGAAAAAGAAAGAAAGAATTTTCACAAATTCAGGAAACACTTGAGAGGTAAAACCAACATCCTGAGACAGGAGACAGGCCAGCTTTTGACACCAAGGTTGGACCTGGGAGGCCTAGCAAACCCTTCAGCCAGGAAGTTCTTGCCACAGAGGTCAGGGCTTCGGGGACCTCGCATGAAGGCAAACGGGAACAGAACTTTCCATGCACCATCAAAACCAACAGGCCTTTTCATGGGAAATTTGCTGGAAATTTGCTGATCTGCATTAAACATTGATGAGATTTAGAGAGTAAGAGCCTTTCCCTCAACTTCTGGTGGCTTACAGGTTCATGCCGTTTTAAGTAGTGAATTATATAACATATGCAGGAATTTGAAAGGTCTCTGAGGCCTTTAAACCCATTTTTCTCCTTAACATGTGATCCGCACGGAAAATTATCAATACATCACTCCACGAGATTCATTCAATTTGCTCAGATTTGTTAAAACTTTATTCTGAGAGAGCACTGGATAATGCTTCATTTATTATTGATGCCCCATAAATGTATTAAAACATTAACCATATTTCTCCGCCATGGCATACTTCAATTCTCACGGGGTTGTGGGGGTGTAGAGGGGTGGGAGAAGTCCAAATGTTTCTCCGACTGCTACTTTAGTTTCCCCAAGGAGTGAGCATATTTGTGTTGTGCTACACCTTTAAGTGTTGATTAGGCTTTCATGTTAAGGTGACGGAAGTGTCATGCCGTGTTTCCCTTTAATGGGGTAATAAGCTGCATCAGCCACATGAAGGAAACGTTCCTTTTCAAGTCAAAAATGGCAAAAAAAAAAAGTTTGTGTGTAAACACGAAAAAGGCATTCTCCTCTCACTTCAGCTTAACTTGGGGAGATAAGCTTGGGGGGGGCGGAGTTGTGTGAATCTGGAACAAGCGTTTTGCCCTCCTTCTGAAACTAACATTCCCTATGAACTTCTCAGCATGTCATATACAACTCGACTTTCTTTCTTTCTTTCTTTCTTTCTTTCTTTCTTTCTTTCTTTCTTTCTTTCTTTCATGTCTCTCTCTCTCTCCCCATTTCTGTCATTTAAGCAAGAAGATAGAAGAAGAAACAAGCTTACTATTTTAAAATCCAAACAGTCAGATAACCCCCCTAATTTCTATGTTACTATTGAGAGAGAGTAGGTTATTTAAGTTTGGTGTTCATTTGGGGGGGGCAATCGTTTTATTCTTTTTCTTTGCTTCATTTTGGATGAGTGGGGCGATATATATTTTTGGTCATAAATGCCTCCTGTTCCCCCCTGCCACACCCTGTTTCCCCATGCTATCATTATTGGGTAACAATTGGAGCAAACATTATGGTGGGGGGGGGGGAAGGGACATAAATCAAGAAATAAAAAAATAAAAAACATAGTTTCTGCACATTTTCAAAAAGCACGTCGTGCTCTCTGAGGTCCTTTTCATTTTAACCAAATCAGGGGGAACTTGTCCTCACAGCGGCAAGGCAGATGGAACAATAAATCACAGGAACCATTGACTGCCTGCAGTGTACTCTCCACAGCTGTCACTTTTGTGTCTCTTTGGTTTTAGCTGACATGGTATGAGGTCCACTGTGAACCAATCTGGACTTTTTTTTTTTACAGTCATATCCATCAAAACGACCAGTACCCATCAACCTACTGCCGTGATCGATTCGTTTGCTTATTCTCACGCATAAGCCAATACTCAGCTCACTAGGTGAGGCTTCGGAGAAGCACCTCATTTTGGGGAGGGGTTTGCCTCTAGCTACAGCTGTGATTTTCTGCGCATTCTTGGCTAACGTTATTAAAGTTGCATCACGATAGATAGAGAGCAAAGCAGATAACACAGGCTTTATGTGGAAGAGCAGGGATATATGCAATAATGTCACTTGGCAATTGTTGGCTGTTGCAAATGTTTCTTTTTCAGTTGCGTCAAGATGCTTACCAAGCATTGAGTTTACAACTCGTTGTTGATTTTACAAAGTAAACAAGCAAATGTTATGTGCATAACCTTAGCTGTCTTTGTAAAGGTCAGAACGTACTTGCTAATTTCTCTTCCTGCCTTTTGGTGGCACTCTGATGCCAGCGATCGCCTCCAGTGTGTTTTGGAAACAAGACGTCCTTTCTTAACAAAAGACTCAATCTACAAAAGACTGCAAAACAAAAAATGATTAAATGTGAACTGTTGGAGGAAAGTTTACTTGGTGTAAAAAAAAAAAAAAAAAGCCCTGCAAGCACTAAATAGCGAGGTCAGCTGTAATTTGGGCTAAAGGTTACATTATACACACAGTGATTGCATATTCATGTTGGCTAAATGAAGATTTTCTTGTTCAAACTCAAATACTAAAGGCATAACATGTGAATATAAAGATATGGAATTCATGTGAGGCTGAAGCACCTTATATTATTTTTAGACAAGCATTAATCTAAACATGGCCCTTTGATTCCTTTTTTTTTGTTAAGTAGATGTTTCTTGGACTATTGTAAACATTAGAACAATTTTTAACAAATCATGTTTGTGAGCAATGTGGAAGTAGAGGACGTGTGTGTGTGTGTGTGTGTGTGTGTGTGTGTGTAGTCACACATTTTAGCACAAATACACAGGCATTATTTTTGAAAGCTGTTTCCAAAACCTCTGCTTAGGTCAAGTTAAATTTATTATATTTTATATTGCTGAGCTCCATGATTTTGAATTGAGGTGACAGCTGAAAAGCACCAGAAACTTTTAGAATCTCAGAACTATATATTCCTATAAAGGAAGAAATTAAAGTACCACTCCTAGAAGGCAAGTACGGTAATTGCATTTTAAAAATACAAACTTAAAAGAAGCATAACAAAACACCCCTTTCCCCCTTATAGATTTACGTTAAGAAAATACGTTTTCCATATGTTGACAATTCATGCACACTGCTTGTAGTTTAAAAAATCTCTTTAAAATATACCGTATTTCTTTGCATGATAACATGAAGATGTTTGGTCTTGCATTCTGTAAACTATATTCCCACCCGCTTTTTTAAAAAGCCTTTGATGATTAAGTGTTCCAATGAAATATCATTAGTGAACCTAGATATAGCAAGCACAGATTCATGATGAGAAAGGATGAGAAACAAAAATTGCCTCTATTTCCATACAAGGAAGGCAGAACTTGGGATAGGTGGGAAAGTTGATTTTAAAAAAGTCCAACTACCACTACTACTACTAATAAACCTCTTAACTTTAACCAAATCATTCTTATATGTTTTTATCAGTGCTGTTGCATGAACTGAAAGACACTGTTATAGACCAAATGGTGCCTTCCTTTACAAACTACAAAATTCCAGTGATTTCACCCATAGCTGTCAATGATAGGCAAATTGAAAGTAATTGAAAGCAGAGTGTAAAGCAAGCAACATCCTATTGGAGACACTGATTCTAGTACAACCAGTGGCTCTTTAAAAACCTGAATAAAGGATCACTCCATTCTGAGTATGTAAACATGCCGTGAAGCAAAGATATATGAAGCATCACAAGCTTCTGTTGGATGCAAATAAAGTTAGCAACTGTGAGCTTTTCCTGCAGTCATGGATTCTACTGCTGCTATTCACAAAACAAAACAAAACACTCATCCTTTGAACTCAACATACATTTTGGCAAAATAAGGACTGCAGAATATAACATGATGAGAAACGGACTTTCAATGAAGGCCTTAAGTCACTAATGTATATAAAAATAAGATCTACAGATGGGAAAGGTCAACAGTCCCGAAATATTTCCATTTTGAAATGAGCAAATTTTAGAACTGGGTTTCTGGTATAAAGGGTAGTTATCTTTATAAATAAAGATCTCTCTATATGTTAGTCCTAACAGCAACAGAAATTGGTATGTTTTCTATGAATCTTTCCCCCCAATTTGCATTCAGCAAAAGTGCAGTTGCAGCCAAAAATCCTGCAAGGGGGAAGACTGACAAGGAAATTTCTTCATTGGCTCGGTATGATAAATTTGGATGGCTCGTAAAGTCTAAGCTAGCAGTTGCAGCTGTTTCTTTTCTCAAAAAGCTAATCTTGCAAATACTATTGTACACATGCTTAATTTGGAACACTCATTCTCACAATTAGCTTGGCTTTTTTTAATATTCAAATGACTTCACAACATCTCTGTTTACAGTATATATGCCTTCTATAAAGGAAATGCCCCAAATTCATCCCAGTAAAATTTCAAGCTGCTTTCTGCCTATATTTTGAGCATCTCTTTATCTGTTCTAGTTTTTGAAAAATCCAGTATATTGCCTATGAAATCTGTTTTTCCTTTAAAAAGCTATGATTCTTAAGAATGCACAGTAAAGTGTATGATGCCAGCATTTGCCTGAATAGGACCACAATTAGAAATGCATTTATACTGAAACCTATAATTTTTTATAATGTGATGCTTTGTTTTCTTTTTTAAATGAGAGGGGAGAGAGAGGGTCTATTCAAATTACAATTGAAAGCAGAGGAAACTAAACTTTGTATATATTAAGCCATGGTGCTGTCAGGGCAGGTTTTAGGACAGAAGTCAATGTAGCCACTCTACAAAATAAGTACCCCCCCCAAAGGCAGCATGCCTGGCTTTATCATATTTTGAAATTAATTAATACACATTACAATCTAAAGAGTGAAGGGAGGGGTGTATGATCATGAAGTCCAGAGTCTTCACTGTGCCACTGATATTAAGGTTGGACATCCCATTCCTATCATCTTTTTATGATCTGGGTCACAATAGCATTTATTCCATTTTCTGATTGGTCAGCTTTGCTCCTAGGTTGTGCAAGAATAAGGAACTATGGCTCCTGGTTTTAATGTTTGGATGAAGTGTAAGATCACAATGGTGTCATATAGAATATACCCCGTGGGGTGAAGCTGCTAGGATTATGGCCACTGCTACTGCAGCTTGAGGGTCAGGAACAGAAAATGGAGACCAGAGGACCCTTATAACAAATGCCCCGGCATGGTCAAAGAAAGCGGCAAAATAGTCATTTATTTCGGCATCTTGTTCTGAATGGTGGTAAAACTGGGGCAGCAACTCAGCTGTCTTAACAAAACTGCATAATTAAGAAATGAAATTTTATTTCACTGGGTTTGATAATATTTGAAAGGTTTATAGGAGAGGGTTTTCTTTCTTTCTTTAGTGGTTGTCATCTGGGACAACTAGACTTGCTGATTTTGCTTTCTGGGTGTTCTCTCATTCCTGGTGTGTGTGTGTGTGTGTGTGTGTGTGTGTGTGTGTGTGTGTTTTTGAGAGAGAGTGAGTTAGTTTACAGGTTATTAACCCTAAATGTTGCTGACACATTTAAAAGGTTGAGTCTTAGGGAAAAGTGTAAGATTGACATATATGAATACTGATTAAGCAAGTTCAAATGATTAAGGAAAACAGGGCATTCCATAGTAATGTCCTTAACTAAAACTATTTGGGGGGGGGAGAGTAAGTAGTAACTAATTGCATCTGTTGGCTGAAGGTGGAGCAGGTTTAGCATTTCCATTATGTTACAAAATTAACAGTTATGAATTGCTTATTTTGGAGTCATTTCTTTGAAAAAATTACTCACAGGCTTGTATTGGTATTTTATTCTTTTTCACTACGGAAGAATTGTTGCACAGAACATCAAAACATTGCAAATGATACAGGAGCTATATTTAGCTTGTTATCAATGAAATTCCAGCAGGGATCTGCATCTTTTACAACGCCCCATGCATCTGTGGGAAGAATTTTAGACATCTGTAATTGCTCTGCCTTTCCAGTATGGCTTTGGGGTATCAAGTGCTACTTTATTTGAATATCATAAGTAGCGAGTTGCTCTAAGCAAAGAAACAAAAACAAAAAACCAGCACACACACACACACACACACACACACACACACACACACACACGTCAGTTGCCCAGGTGACATTTTGTAGCAAACAAGGAAATCACAACTCCAGGAAGTGTTGTATTTTATGCCAACAACAATATGACAGTTTTCTCTGTAAAGAAAACATGACACTTTTCCAAATATCAGAGGATGCCTCCGCTGCTCCAGGGATTCCTGTACTGTCACTGAAATGGAAGGTCACAGGCTGGCTTCATGATTTCTATAGTTTCAAAATGTTGTGGTAGAGCGTCTCCACGCTAAATGCTGTAGGCTAAGGGAAATCTCTTCCTTCATCTCTGAAAGGAGTGACAGGAAGAAAAAGGTCCCGCTTTGACAGCAGTAACCTCTAGGTCTGGAGGTGCTGGCCCTAGCAACTCTGAAGTGAAATTACCTATGTTAATATGTTGTTGTCTCTGTCTGGTATATAAATACACACATACGTGTGTGCGTGAGAGAGAGAGAGAGAGAGGAGGAGGAGGAGAGGGGGAGAGAATGTGCCTTGTGCTCTTAGAGAACATACTTTGAAAGCTACGGGAAGGAAATGTATTCGAAAACTCCGTTCTATAAGCAGTGCTTCCAGAAAGCATTGGGCTTGGTTTATTCTCAGCTAGCCTAACCAGGTGGAAACAAGGCCGGCTTGAATAACTGTATCCCCTCTTGGAAAGATAACCCTAGTGTTTAGAGGGCTGTGACAAAAGTCATGGACACGGACAGTTGCTCCATACATTTCTAGTCAATTCGTGAGAGGAGGGGGAAGCCAGATTCTCTGTATATATACTGACACTTCCTAAATGTTGTGGCTGGATTTGTGTTTTTTCCCCGGGAAGGGGTGGAAACAAGTGAGCATAGGCAATCACTGTTGATGACATTACAGAAACACACAGCAAAATCAGAGGGACACTTCCTGTCGTCAGGCTGGAATGTATCCTGAGGTTTCGACTTCAGCGCTGCCAGTCCCATCCAAAGCAAGGCAAAAGTCTCTGAAATCCATTTCTCAGAAGACGTGAATTTTCTGTTTCCAACCCTCAAGAGTCAAACTGCTGTTTGGCACACCGAGGCATAATTGAATGAATAACCTGCTGGTTGCTTAAAGCTTGAAAAAAAAATGCTTTCAGAATATGGAAAGAATTGAAACCCATTTGTTCCTAGCGTTCCTCCTCTCTCCAAAGCACTCAGATCAAAACACACCTTACTCTATAGATTATATACTTCCTGCTGCCCATTTTATAAGCAATAAGAATTTAATAACTGAGGGCAACTCTATAGTAATATTTATATGGGTCAAGTGGCTTAAAGAGTATGCAATAAATGTAACATTATGAACCACATTGCCCCTTTTTAAATAATGCAGCTTGAACCACGGTATTATGTTTCATATTCTGGGGGAAAAAGGTGTCTCAGCATACGCTTTTGGAATACAACAGACATGAAAAGTTATACTGATCCCATAATAAAATCACTGCCTGTTTAATATGGTGTGTTATGTAGAGCTCCAGATCTTAATAGCAGACCACAGCAAGAATGTCCCAGATGATATCAACAAAACCTTCACTTTCTCATTAGCAATCAGCAAATTCTCCTGGTGTCTGCTAGTTTCAAATAAGGGCAAGTGCTTCTATGCCTTGTGTGAAGCCCAATAGGATCATAGAAATAATGTAGTCTAATCAGCAGTGAACACACGAGAGCCGGCATTCATAACAGAATGAAGGGAGTTTGGTGACTCCTATTCAGCAGCTTTTAACAGTTTCCAACATTCTGAAAAGGAAGCCTGCCATGTTGGTAGGAAGTGGAGAATGGAAGATTTCTGCCCTTTACAGCTTGCCCTAAATGTCTTATTCATCTATTGTGATAGAAGAAAGCACACCATTAAAAGTGACTGGGTGAAGTAGTGGCAAGAGCATATCTCCAAATATTTAAGAATAATACGCATTGTGTGTGTCACTGGTGTTCTGAAATGCAAATAAGTCCTTGCATTAGTAGTAGTAGTGGTGGTAGTAGTAGTAGTAGTTAGAAAAGGTGTTTCTTTCAGAGGGCAATGAACTTTTGTGATAGTAAAGCTATAACACAGAAAAGTTATTGATGTGAAATATAAACACATACACACACACATACACATTAATTCTTCTGGCTGTGATCCTCAAATCACTTTTTGTAGAATGCATGATGGCAGATTGAACATTTGCAGCACTGTGGCCTACAGGTATATATTTCTGTTAATTACATTTCCTCCAGGGTAGCAAACATGATCCTCCCTCCACCACTCCCAGTTTTACCTTCACATGCCTGTGAAACAGTTTAGCCTGAGAGTTTTTAGGTCAGATTTGTCCTGTGAGCATCATGGAAGTCAGGAGCTGCTGAAGCAGAACCAAGAAACTTTGATTTAATGTGATTCTATGTGCAGCTGCACCTATGTGTAGAAGCTGGTGAACTACCAGAGCTTGGAACATCTTCCAGGCAGTGGTGTATTCTCATGATCCAGACTGAGATCCTGGCCATTAGACCTTCCTGAACAGGAAAGGTGCTGAAAGGCTCTCTCTTTTCAGATGAGACTTTGCCTGAACAGCAAGGTCTTCTTGGCTTGGAGGTTTTTGTGTGTTTCTCAAGTGTGGCTCCTGGTTGAAAGAATGCAAGAAGAGCCATGGTGGATCATTCCGAAGGCCCATCTAATCTAGCATCCTGTCCTCATGGTGGTCAACCAGATGCCTATGGGAAGCCTATAAGAAGGACCTGAGTGCAAGAGCCTTCTCCCCATTTGTGGTTGCAGTTATGCAGAGGCAATACAAACATGGGCATAGCCAGGATTTTTTTTGGGGGGGGGGGCGCAGAACCTCCGTTAGCTATGCATTTTTATTGATTTTTATTGATTTAGTGGGGGCAGCTGCCCCTCCCTGCCTCCCCTTGGCTACGTCCATGAATACAAACATCTTCCTCTGTTCCAACTCCTGGTCTTGTTCTCCAGGCCTTGCACCCTGATGTTGACTACTTGGCTAAACTCTCAGGTGCCGACACCTACCTACAGCTCAACCTTAACAATGGCTGAATGAAGGTTTGAATTTGACCGTATACCTCTTAAGGTGCTATCAGACTCCACTTTGTTTTGCAAGTCACTGTTGGGTAAAGGCCTTACCACTACTGGCCTGCCATTTTATTATGTGGTAAGCACAAGTCTTGCCATGTTTCTTTCAAATCTGCAGTAAGTACTGCTGGCATGTACCTTGATATTGGTTTTGGGCATACCCTTATAGCATTTCTGGTCCTATGAATAAGGTTATTACAACCTCTGGGTATCCTTTGGGTAACCTATGGGATCCTTATCAAACTCAAAGAATACAACACTGACTTGCTGTTTCTTAATAGTACACTCAAGGCAAATTTCAGTGCTACTTGTGCTTTAGGCAGAATAACTATAGTTTCGGTATTGCGATAAAATCCCTAGATGTTAGCCTGAATCCCCCCAGGCTCTAGACTGGGCAGTTGTGACTATAAATGATTACTTCAGAACAATTGATTTGTGCTTATAGAACATCCCTGTCCCTTTACTACAGGCTTCCTCAACCTTGGCCCTCCAGATGTTTTGAGATTACAATTCCCATCATCCCTGACCACTGGTCCTGCTAGCTAGGGATCATGGGAGTTGTAGGCAAAAAACATCCGGAGGGCCGAGGTTGAGGAAGCATGCTTTACTACATAAGGGCATGTCTAGACTGGGGACTCAGCTACATTATTAAAGAAAAAGCATTTTATATGCGTTATAACACTGTGACAACAGATGGCACTGTAGAGTCCCATCTTTTGCCAACGTGATTTTGCACTATGAAGGTTAGAATGTATTTTCCTGAAACACTTTTTTGATGTGTCTAGGTCCAGCCTGGGTTTTGCAATGGTTGGTTGCACTGAATCAGTATGTCTGA
This sequence comes from Podarcis filfolensis, assembly GCF_964270895.1. Lineage (NCBI taxonomy): Eukaryota > Metazoa > Chordata > Lepidosauria > Squamata > Lacertidae > Podarcis > Podarcis filfolensis. The sequence continues at coordinate 57,467,039 of NC_139608.1, forward strand.
CCCCTACAAGGCCCTTGGGACATATCGGTCCTTGTTATGGTTAGGGATAGTCTGAAAATACTAAAAGTTACTGCATAGCACTATATCCAGGTGCTAGCTGTAATTTCTTTGGCTCAAGTACCTCTACCTAGCACTTTTGATTTAGTCTTGGAGGTGACTGAGAGAAGTTGCTACGCAAACACTGCCAAACACTGTCAAAATGTGAGGTAATCCTCTTCCAGGATATGTGGGCAGTTGCTCTGGGAAGCTGAGATGGCCCTCGCTCAATATTTTGCATGCTCCTTTACATGATCAGGAAATGGACCGGTCAGTGCAAAATGCTTACCCCTTGGGCTTGATGCACTACTGACTGCCATGTTGACTGGCTGGTCTAATGAGGTACCTGGCTATTTGACATGGGATTTTTAACTGTTAAAAGGTGCTGCAAGATTTCTTCAGGACTATTCCAGCACAATAATAATAATAATCTAACTGGAAATGCTTCCTTCCATCTGTTTTGATTTCCCAAGCCTTGCAGCATCCCTTGAGCTACTTAGGTAGAGAAGAACTGAAATTATGATTTGAGCAGGGAATTCCTGGTGTCATGCAGGCCTCATAATGCTAATGTGGATATGGGGTGTGTGCACAAAAGAGAGTTAGCTTGAGAGGAGGAGGTGATTAACCTTCCCTGGGTTCAAGACAGTTTACATACAATACAACAAAACAGAAAACAGGAAAGTAAAAGAACAGCAAGCAATTGTAGCGCAAGCTCTGCAGGGCTGGCCCAAGACATTTTGTGGCCTGGAGCAAATTATAGTGCCCTCTTCCCATTCCACGTACAGAAGCTGATTGGACTGACAGCTGCATCGTACTTCAACACAGATGATGGGGCAGCAAGCTTCATTACACCTGAGGCACCATGTCAGTTTCGAGGACCCAGGAGAGGTCATGCTGCAACAGAGGGGAATGGCTGAAGGTCTGAGGAAGAATAACCAGCTGCTATGCTGGCCCTGTGCATCTACTGCCTCAGATGGTTGTCTCACTCTGTATAATGGTAGAGCCAGTCCTACCCAGATGTTGATGACTTTACTTGTGTGTAATGGTGATAAACAGCACGATTGGTAGAGTAGGGGCTTACATGGAGAGGTGGTCTCTAAGGCATGTTTGTTCCAGGCCATGAAGATATCAAACGAGCATTTTGAACTGGACCTGGAAAGGCACAAGCAGCCAGTCTGGTTGCTGAAGAAAATGTTGGGTATGTCCTCACTTGTCTGCACTGTAGTCATCAGGAGGAATGCTGCAACATTATGGGTGGCAGCGAACTAACTTTTACTCAGAGCAGACCCACCCAAATTAATGAATATGGCTAAATTATGTCCATTAATTTCAATATGTCTACTCTGGGGTAAAATGCCACCCTATCCAGTCAACGTCAAGGGCAGTGCCATGAAAAGTATTGTCGAAGATAAGGATCGTGAAGACACCTCTATTCTGAAAAGGGTTGGGACCTTTGGAGCAGGTGCAGTTGATGAAATGCACAGCCAGTACAGTGGTACCTCAGGTTACATATACTTCAGGTTACATACGCTTCAGGTTACAGACTCCGCTAACCCAGAAATCGTACCTCGGGTTAAGAACTTTGCTTCAGGATGAGAACAGAAATCGTGGTCCGGCGGCGCGACAGCAGCAGGAGGCCCCATTAGCTAAAGTAGTGCTTCAGGTTAAGAACAGTTTCAGGTTAAGAACAGACCCCCAGAATGAATTAAGTTCTTAACCCGAGGTACCACTGTAATTGCTGCTACCCATCCTTACAGAAATAACAAAAGGTCCAGGAGAATTTCAAGTCCTCAAAACTGCATTGATGGGCTTTGGTGCAATGTGTGTCATTGATGCAAAACAGGCAGGGAAAAACACCCATCATGAGCACCAGGATTGCCAGTTAGGCTATTACCCTTAAGCAACAATGGCTGGGAAGTAAGTGCCACTGAACTAAGTTGTTCACATTTCTAAGTAAACATGCTTAGGATGAAAGTAGTTTACACTTGACTTTGGGGAGCTCTTGTGAAGTCTGCAGTTTGTGTGGGACAGCCTTGTGTGGAAAAGCGAAAGGCAGGCTGTATTATTGCTGCTACAGGGATTTCTTGGACCATCCTGACAAAACAGTCGCAAGCTGCGTGGAGGGTAGCAAGAAGTACAAGTTTATGGCCTCTGTGGGGATTTCCTTCATACATTCTAGCAACTCCTGGGAAGCCTCTGGATATGAATATTGTTCTGAAAGGGAGTCAGAGGCTGACTGATTATTATGACAAAGCTGAATGGACTGAATGGATTAGAAATATTTTCTTACATTTATATCCTGCCTTTCTTCTGTCATGGATTCCAAGGTGTTCCCCAGTCAGGCACCCACCCAGGCACTGACCCAACGCAGACCTGCCAGGTGGTGGCCTCACAAACCTTCGGACCATACCTTGTTCCCTGCTCAGGTTTTCAAGAGCCAATGACAGTCACAAATTATGTAATATTCTTAATCCCTCTCAGCCCCCATGCATTTCAGGCACCTGTATAAATAAGGGGAAATGAGCGATAAAGAGAGAGATTAGACTGAGTTGTTTGACAATGGCAGAGAGCCACAGCATTTTTAGCAGCTGGGACGTATCACTGAAACCGGAGCTATGCCGTTTGGAGACAGGATGAGCTGTGGAAACATAGGAAAGGACAGATATATCACTAGGCTCTATTTTGAAGTATCTCCAGTCTTCAGAGGGAGTCAATTACAAGGAGGGTCAGTTCCCAGAAGTAATGTAGTCCTTCTGTAATGGGTGTCTGTTATTCTGTACTAAATAAAGACAGATGAAAGAAATAATGAAACAAGAGAGAGAAGGGAAATCTCCAATCAGGGCTCACAGACATTCCTTTCATATGTAGGTACCACCAGCATCTTCAGAATTGTGTTTATAATTTTGCAAAAGGTTTAAATAGGGACCTGTTGGCTATTCACATTTGCATATTTCTGAGCTACTTAGCTGTTTAAGGACAAAGATAACAAAATAGTACATATTATCCAAGCTTTCAAGACATCAAAGATGTATTCTTCAAGCCCAGAATATTGCTTAAAATGACACTTCTAAGCACAGAGCCTAAGAAGTGTAGTTAAGGATTGTAGCTTTCATTGTATCCAACACATAAAGAAGAGAGCCTTTGAGGTGTTAGAACCTTGTTTGACTGTCTTTTCTTTTCTTTTTTATTCCTTTGCAAGCTTAAAAAGGTATCATTAATAACACACTGATGTCTCTCTGTTTGTTCTACCTCACAAGGCACTTTCCAAACTAATTTTGAGAAAAGCTATTGAAACCCTTAGTATTTACTTGATTTTACACAATGATTTCCCCCCACAAGACACCTGCTAAGCAAGAAGGGTAGAAAGCTATTTACATAAACATGTTTAAACTTAATAAAAGAGATGGTGTTTAAAGAGCAAGGGAAATCAAAGTGTTCGCACACTCAGAGGCAGCAATACATGAACAAGTAGCCAGGCTTCAGTGGAACTCTTAAAGACAGCAAAAAGAATAATTTAGACTGTGATCCTATATCCTGTGTAAAGCCCCATAGATTGCAATCCTAACCACATTTTACTAGGAAGTGTCATTGAATCTTCTGGGATTTGCTTCTGAGGGCAATCTGTTTAGGATTACACTGTAAATGAACCTTATAAATGTAAAACCACATCTGGATAAAACCATTTCTATCTTATTATCATTTCTTTCAGACTTATGCCAAAAATCCAAGTGAAAACACAGCAGTGTGGCTGCAGAACAAAGGCAAGGTTAGGGCCTGCCTTTTAAATGTGGGGTAACAAGCAAAGCAGTCTGTAGGCTCCTATGCATTAATGAGGTGGCTGAAATTATTTAGCTTACGAACATGAAAAAATATTTTGCTAATAAAGCTTTGGTTCACTGGCAGTAAGAGAAATGCTCCAAGGGTGAGCTTGGAATGTTTTCTAAGCATGTAAGAAGAATTTTGTGGGATCAGGCCCAGATCCATTTATTCAGTCACCCTGTTTCCCAACAGTAGTGAGCTAGTCACCTCCAGGAACTTCACAAGCAAGATGCAAATGTGACTGCTTTCCCCAGACCTGGTTTATTCCCAAGAGGTATCCTGTTGTTTAATATGCAGGTTTCAGTGTCATGTAGTGCTTACAGCAGGGATGGCTAACCCTGTTTAGAGTCTTAATCCAGCCCTCAAAGCAAATGTTTTGCCCTCCCAACTCCACTGATTTTGGTGGCGACAGTAGCAAAGAGAGAGAGAAAGAGAAATTAAACAGACCAGAGTAAGGAACTCCTAGCCTCTAAGCCAAATTTGACCCAGCCGAGGTCTCTATTTGGCCCACAAGCAACACCTAGCTGCCGCATGTGGCGATGGAGGAACAATTGGAATCTTTAAGTGATAAACATCTGCTCCCCACTCCAGGCCAGAGATTCCCCACCCTTGAAGCAGATACAGTGCTGGGGTAAAACCTGATGAGGATTCAAACTGCCCCCTTTCTGGTTGTCAGATAGATCATTTCACAAGTAGAGAGAGGGTGATAATATACACACCTCTCCTCAACTGAACTTCATGGAGTTGTGTTTATGTTTGCCTCTGTGTGAGAGACAGTCCCCAGAGCAGGGCTGGTGTGGCCATTGGACAGAGTAAGCCAACTACCTCAGGTGGCAGTTGATGAGGGATGGAAGCAGTATCTCCTCCTTGGCTGTTCTCCGTTGGAGGGCAGAAGTAGGTACACCAGGTGGCCCGTGCTGCATACCCTGAACTAGCTAGCAGCCCTCATGTGTGCTGAAAGATGCTGTTGTCCTGTTGCCAGTGTTGACGATTGAGTCAGCCCTCAGTCCAGTCACCTTCTGATCATGGAAAGGGGAAGCACTATCTTGCCTTTTGCCTCTGGGAGCAAAATGTCACAGGCCAGTTCAGCCCCAGAGGGTTGGTCAAGGGTGAAAGTGACCCTGGGGCGAAAGAAGAAGAAGAAAGGTTAGCCATCTCTTGGGCTTGGACTGGAGAGACCCATGCTTAACTCCTTGCTTAGCCATGATGCTCATTTGATGACCTTGGGCCAATCTCCTTCCTCTGTGCCTAGTCTACCTTGCAGGGTTATTGTGAAGATAAACACTGAAGGGTAAAGAACCACATATGCTGCCCTGGGTTCCTTGGAAGAAAGGTGGGGTATAAATGAAATAAATTAATTTAGTAACCATGGCATACAGCTATTGAGCACACCCTCTGGGTTTATGAAATTTTACAATCCCCATTCAGTTGTCCAAACCAGGAGCCATCAACACATCTTGCGGCAGAGCATTCCGTAAGTTGAATTGGATAAGGTAGTTTTCTAGTTCTATGTTTTTCCTCCCAGAAAAAAAAAATTGCCTAGAATGTTTATTTATTTGTTTGTTTAAACCCAGTGGCAGCTGATGAGCATTAAGTACTTTTTGAGCTTTAATATTTTGGAATCCAGGGCCAAAATTAAGCCACAGGCACCATGCATTTTCTGGACCCCAGGCCTCCATTCCCCCCACCCCCCCGTACATATTCTTAGACGAGAGACATATATTCCCTTGAAGCAAATGAAGTTTTTAAAAGAATACTAAGTAGGAGGGCTATCGTGGGGGGATTTGTCACAAGCACTTACACAAGGTAAAATTAGAGCATATGATGCATTGTGATCTGCATGCCACAGTAACTTTGGATGGCAATGCTACAGTAAATGCCTTTGAAGCCTATAAACCATAAAATTTTAATCATTAGCAACCTCCTGGGGAATCTAGCGATAATACCTATAGGACAACTTACAGCTTTTCTGTCAAAAGTAGGAAGAGGCCATGTAATAGCATGGTACGAGCCCTGTTGATCTCTCATTTCTAGCATCCGAGCGGTCAAAGCTGAACTTCTCTTTATTAAGCTCACAATTAGGCAGCCATATGTTGTGAATGAAAGAACAGTTATCGGACTGGGGTTGGGTTTTCTTCCTCTCTTCCTCTCTCTCTTTTTAAACCATTAGGCTCATTGTCTCTGTATTTGTTTCCTGGTTGGCTCTGCCTTTGAATAAATGTTTTCTCTCCCCCCCCGCCCGCCCCCGAAATAATTGACGGTTAGAGAATTAGTGTAATAAGGCTCAGAGAAAGAGAATTAAAGGACCGGTTGGTGGAAACGAATTGGGTGTGTGCATTTAATATCATCAGCAGCAACAACTACTACAACAAATAGTTATGTGGATTCTTTTGAATAAATGTTGGCCTTTAAGTGCCAGCTGTCATTCTAAGCCCAGCCTGCCTTCTTACTGCTAACCTTTCAGTCACCTCAGCTTGTCTTCCTAACTTGTCCTATTATGCAGTAGCAAGCTGAGTCATTGTTTCAAGCAGGAGGTGACATGTTAATAGCTTAATAATAGTATAATCTCACAAATAATAATATGCTGTCACACTGTCTGAAGCACAATGTTTACAGGAGAAGTGGTAATGTATGATGACAGTAATTTGAATAAAAATGAATTTACTGCTCTTGTCTCATTTGCAGTAAATTTTCGCATCTTTCATGCACAACTGGTGCTCCATGACCTCTTTCATTATTGTGTTCGCAGTAGCTGCGGCTCGCTTTAAACTGAAAGGCAGGCAAATGAAACAGAAGCTTAACAAACGGATTTCCAGGAGTGAAAGAGAGAGAGGACTCACAGTGGTTTTTGGAAAGAGCGGGGTGCGTTGGGGGAGAATTTCCCTACATTTGTTTACTAAGATGATACGGTGTGAGGCAGGCTGTTTAATTAGTGCGCTCTGGAGGTGCCATTTGTAAAGCAGGCATGTGCTGATATGATTATGTATTGACAATTTACAAAATTATTGCCATTAAATTGTGTCAGAGGGAAGAAAATTATTCACCACGTGAAGAGGCTCATTTGAAGCGAAATTAAAGTTTGCACTACTTTAAAAGTATTTTTTAAATGCTAGTGATATTATTTGATATGGGGGCACCTAATCTCAGGCTTCCTGTTTGCCGGGGAGAAGTGTCAAAAATGTACTCACTTTATTAGATTCAGTGAATTATAAATGCTCTCTGGTATGATAAAGGGTTATTTGAACTCCCAAATGCTTCCCAAATGGATAATACTGGTTTGACTTACATGAAATAAAAACAATTTAACCAGATACCGATCCATCCCAGTTTAAATTTTTTAATTGTTGGCTACTTCAAAGAAGCCAGCACAAAGTAATGATGGAAATATTAATTATTAAATATTTAAATTGTTCTATCTAATACTTTAGTATAGAATTCCTGCGAGAGCTAACTTTTTTTCCTTAAAAATAAAAAAGTATTATTAAATGATGTTGAAGATTGTATAAAAACAGGGAAGTTTAAAAGTCAGAGACTGACATGTCTGGACTAAATTTAGTTTGATGGAATGAGGGCAACTAATTGAAATGTCCTTGGTGTTGTTTTTTTAAAAAAAGTGAAAAGGATGAATTTTCAGAAAAGTGCTACACTTCATATCAGTGCAAAGTGAATGACATGCAGAAGATGAGAAATGATACTTCTGATTGACCCAATTCATTCCTTAAAATAATTAAAACCACAAGCAACTTGCACATCTCATTTTTTGCTCTTATTTCCAGTGAATGCATAGCGCTAAACACTGTGCCAAAAAGACCAAGTTTTGGATGATTCAATTAAGTGATGTTAATTGAGGCCTAGCTAGGCGGCTTGATGAATATTTCAGGAAGGGGTATATATATGTTTTCACTTCTAGATTATGATTTTGATTTGCAATGTCAGGGAGGGATTTAATTTTGCAGCACAGCTTTGGTTGCGGTGATGGAATGGAGATAGGGTACAGCAGCATTCAAAATAGCTATTTTTGTTTGCAAAACATACTGAATACTCTCCACTCATCAACATGGTATCAGTGAGAGCCTGAAATTCATTGCTTTGGTCCTAGGAGATCAATCTGGCCATTTCCCCCCTCATCCAGACTGCAAAGCTGGGCCTAATTGTTTCCCACTGTCACAAATACAGCTTATTTAAACTTCAGAAATCACTAAGGAGACCTACAATTGTGGCATCAGCCACAAAGCAGGCAAAAAGAAAGGAAGCAAATCTGAAGTGTGTTATCTCTCAACAGAGTTGCCAACCACCTCAGGGACAGAAAACCTGCCCAGTACTCCTATGTGGGAAATGGCACAGTTCAATTTAAGCTTAATTTGAAACAGCTCAGCTTGAGGTTCGATGAAGAAGCCTCTCATGGATTTACTCAATGTTCCTCTTCCACTTCTGATTGGGAAAATGTTGCCCGCGATCCAAAGGGTTTTCGTAAGGTTGCCACCTTGCCCTAGCAAGGCTGTTGTACTTTTAACAGCTGGATGAAATGAAAAAGAAAATCAGAACCAAAATTCAGCAGAAGCTGAAAGGGTAGAGAAAAGAGAGGTGGTAGTGAACCTGAACTGATGCCAGCAATTCGTTTATAAAAATATGCCCAGTGTGGGGAATCTTTGGCCTCCCATACATTTCTGAACTACAGTTGCCGTTATTCCTGGCCATACAGATGAGAATTGTATTCCGGCAACATCTGGAGAGCCAGAAGTTCCCCAGTCGTGTTCGAATGTGTGAAAGCCTTCTTCAGGGAAAACTTTTCTTTTACGATTCTTGCACAGAATTGTGTTTTTGGTGCATTCCTAGACGGGGATTTTTAACACTATATATGAGAAGCAGAAATCCACATGGTGAAGTAATTTCCCATAAATCTCTCTTTGTGGCCGGAAAAGCTATACCAGTAGAACGTCAGCCTGCCAGACAATGCTTAAAAGTCACAGATACTATGCCGGAGGGGACAAGCATCAGTTTTTCGGCAGGTGTCACAAACTTAAGCAGGGGCAGTAAGTGAGAAGGAAGTGCACCCCTTCAATTACTCCTGTGTATTTAATCTGAGGATACGTTTACACTTTTCAGGTGTCAATTTTGGGAGAATGTACACATGTAGTGTGGTGGCAAGCTGCACTCCCAATACACTTATTTCTTAGATTAATTATTAGAACATGTCAGGGAATCCCCCCTCCAATGCATACAGAGGGTTTTCAAGGCTGGAGACTCCTACTGGGGTTAGGGCTAGGTTTGGGGAGATCCAGATTCAAATCCCCACTAAGCCACGAAGCTCACTTGGTGATTGTCACCGTTTCTGAGCCTAACTTACCTCACAGGATTGTTGTGGGAGATGAGAAAACCATGACATAACTTGGCCTCCCTGAGGGAAAGAAATACAATTCTTAAAGAAATGAATTAGTTTTGCTGCATAGCATGTACCTCTGGTTCATTTTAATGTGTCCTGTGCAATGGAACTTTGGGCCGCCTTGTGTGTTGAGAAGTTACAGGAATGCAATCTTGCACATTAGAAAACGAACTCCCTCCTTCAGAGGCTTGATTGGAAGCCAGCAAATTCAATAAGGCTGCCTCTGGATGGCTTCTTTTGTCTTCCTCATCTTTGAGCAAACTTTTCAAAGTACAGTATGCAACCCAGATCAATATATATTGCTCATGAAATTGCCCACTTGTAGTGACTTCCTCTACAAAGCTGTCTGCCTCTGAGCACTAATGCCAGTCTTTTCCAGAAAATACGGGAAGCGTATAACAACTCCCCCTCCCCATGAACTGCAATGATAAAAAAAGGAGGGACATTCACGTTTTGGCTTGTAGAGATGCATTCATATATCTGAAAGATCTTTTACCTAAATCACTGAGCTATCCAGACCTCTGCCTTGCATTTAAGGCAAAACAATGGTTTTCTTGCTGACTGCTGCCTTTTAACTATTTAAAATACAGATGTGCCTGATAAAAGACAAGTATTAGGCTTTCTAGCCACACTGAAGTAAAAATAAAGCAACCATATCGGCTGACAAATAGTTGCTCATTAGTATTTTATCAGACCGTAAATACACTGAAGAGGTTTTGATCCATAGTGGACATGTGAAAACCTGTTTTCTACTTTCTCGGGGGGGGGGGTCCGATTCTGATGTGCGGAAAGGTGGTGGCTGATGTGGCAAAGTCACTGTGGAGCAATATTTTATAGAGCGGTGGCATTCTATTTGCTCCTACTGACGTGTCAAAGGTGTGTGGTGAGTTTACAGCCCGCCATGTCCTCTTAAATTTATGCTAGTGGTCATCCCCACATCCTTTGGCAATGAATCCCCCAAGTTAATTATGTATTACCTTGACAAAGTACTTCCTTTTATTTCTAACAAACCTGCTGCTGCCAATCAAGTTTGCTGGATGGCCCCATGTTCTAATGGTCTAACAAAACAATATCTGCCTATTTCACCTTTTGCAAGCCTCCATCTTTACATTTTCTAAATTAGAAGCCCAAATCTATAACCACAGGGTAAAAAGGTAAAGGACCCCCAGTTGAATTCGACTATGGGCGCTCATCTTGATTCAGGCTGAGGGAGCTGGCGTTTGTCCACAGACAGCTTTCCGGGTCATGTGGCCAGCATGACTAAACCTCTTCTGATGCACAGAACATGGTGACGAGTGCCAGAGCACACAGAAACACAATTTAGAAGCCCAACTCTATAACCACAACACCTACATCACAAATATCTAGTAAACAGTATTTCATAAATAGCTGATCTGTCCAGTCAATAAATACAATATTATATATCAATAACCACAACACTTATTTAAACAACCAGAAGAAAATAATGAAGAACTTAAAAACTATTGCCCCAAATGTAGCAAAATGAGCGAAAGTTTTTACTTACCTTTCTGGTATGAACCATACTTTGATAGTTCTTACCAGTTTAAGTTCTCTCCTGTACATTACTCCATTAGTTTCACTGGATGCCAGGGAATTTCTCAGCCTAATTCTGGTCCGGTGGCCACTGGCAGACGTGGGGGGGAGGACAGGGGGCAGTCCGCCCTGGGTGACATCCGGGGGTGACATCATGGCCACCCCTGCCCCCAGCACCCCCAGATGCTTGCAGCACAAGCCCTGGGATGCGTGCCGCTTGCCGCACACATCATGAAGCACACCACACCCCCTGGGATGTGCACCAAGCCCTCTGGGACACGCGCCAGCAACGCCCCCAGATGTACATCACTCCCAGTGCCAGAGCAGGTAGCTTCACCACTGCCGGTGGCATATTGGCAACAACTTTGTTTTCCATCTCTATGCAGTCTTTACCCCCTCTGCTACCATTATACGTCTCAGGACAAGAGGACCTGAAGGACCACCAACTCCCATATGAGTCTGTCTTCTGGAGCTTTGGATTTTGTAGTTCTCATCTAGTAGGCGCTTTGAGCTTTTATAAGGAAACACAGGACATAAATATTTTAAATCAATAAATTATCCACAGTTTTCATCAGCTTACTTTTTGTCTCAGGCTTCATGCTGTCCTCAGCTTTGAGAAGACCAAGGGTTTAAACCAGGGGCGTGGAAGTGTTTTCAGCCTGAGGAATGCATTGTTTCTAAGGCAACTGTGGTGTTTGCTCATTCTTTGGAGATACGTTTGTATTGGGGGAGAGAAATAGGTTAATAGGTTGACCAACAAGAAAGCCCGGAGGTGGAGCCTACCTGATTTTGAGGCTCAGCCCAGAGGTTTTGACAGTTCGGTTGGTTCTTTTGTGGGGGAAGATAGAGGAGCCAGAGTGAGTTAGAGACAGGGGCAAGACTGAGAAGGAATAGAGTGACAGCGTTTCGAATATATTTTAAAACTTGTTTGTGTTTGAAATAAACTTTAATCTTCATTGTTAACTCTACCTGACTGAGACTCAATACTTCACTGGGGAACCCTGGGTTTTTTCCACAAAATTGGTGGCAGCGGAAAAATAAAGTAGTGGTGTACAGGTCAATAGTCCGTGAAACGACTGGGGGCTCTGTATGAACGCCACAGCAACCTTCCAGGAGACACATGCCCATGGTGAGTATAGGCAGAATCAAAGGGGGTCAGGGCCAAAGTAAAGAGAGCAAGTGATGTGACACTTACCATTTGTAGAATAGGCTGCAAGGTAACTCAAAGATTCCTAAATACCCACACCGCTCTCAAAGCCCCACTCAGGTTAGAGCAAGAGACATTCTCACGTTCTCAGTGACACTTCAGGAGAGTGTGGAGCAGGGATGGCGATGGAGGGGGAGAAACACAAGGGACAGGATAGAGAGCTGTGGAAGGCCACATTTGAACCCCAGATCTGTTCTATCCCAATTTAGAACATCACCATCACAGAATGAGCCATTCCATACTCGATGTTCCTAAACTCACTTTTCACCAGAAGTTACTTTCAAGAATGCTCAGCAGTCTTATTAATTTTAAGCAGGCTTCCGTTACAGTGCATTTGCAACTTACTCCTCTGATGCAGGTTGTTCCTGCCCTAAATGTCTTAAACATCCAAAACATTATTTATGCCATCACTGTTGTTTTTGGGGAAGCCAACTATTTTGTTTCATGTGGTTCATACAAAAGAGGTGGAAGTGAAATCATCTCGAATTTTTTTTATTTTTCTGCTGGAAATCCAGAGTTGATAGAGTTGACAGAAGCAAAATGCAGGGTATAAATACAGCACGTACAGTATAAACAGCATTCCCATTTATCCAAATGTTTCCTGTAGTTTGAAAGGAAATACTTTTTCTTATTTAGGTCACTTGCCATGGTAGCTTAAAATGGGAGCTGGATCAGGCCCTTAGGGTATTTTAGTGCTCAATTACAAGTTAGTGCTTACTCCTAATCACCTTGTTCTCCAAAGGAAATAGATACTGAACAGGAACCATCTGGTAATACATTCTGTACCTCTTAATTACAATGTTTTGAGTGGCACCTAAATAAATTTCATTTACAAGCACATGACTGCTTGTCAAAAGCTTGCTTGATAATTTTATTATTGTAGTATACTTCTCTGCTTAATGACTCAGGCCCACTAAAGTTTGGAATATTTGGTTTTAGAGAGGGGGGGGAGTGATTTTAAAAACACACAAGCTGCTCATTTACATGCCATAGTTTATTTTTAAATATATTTTGAAGCTGAACATCATGTAGATTTGATGGGTTCCTAAAATATATAACTATAAAAAGTGACCAAACCCCCCCAAAAAACAAATTATGGAAAGGACCTTATATACCTGCCCTGACTAGAATGCCATATATCTAAAACTGTGTGTGTGTGTGTGTATAGACACACCACACATACCTGAATCAGATGAAAGGCCTGTCTAACTCAGTACTTTCTCTGCCATGACTGACAGCAGCTCTGCAGTCTCAGACAGATGTCTTTCCTAGCTCTGCTACCTGAGAGATGCTCTAATTGGAGATGTCATGGACTTGAACCTGGCTGACCTTATATACACAGAGCATGTGCTTGGCAACTGAGCTACAGCTATAACCCCTACTATCAGAATGTAGAACTTTTGAATAGTGATATACCCACACAGTGAGGTTGGTTGTTTTTTTAAAAAGAAACCCTAGATCTTCCAGAGGCAAATCCAACATTCTGTCTCCTGGGCTGTAGAGGATCTCCATTTAGCAAATGGTTATCCAGTCTTTTCTTTAAAATCTCCCCAGGGGAAAAGTAATTCGTAACTTTTTCTTTAATCGTATCAGTCCCTTGTTGACCGCGTTCATGCAATATCTCATATTTGAAAGAGAGAGGATCTGAAAGTTTAATTCCATATTCCTGAGCAGTGACTTACAGTGCGGCCCAAATTCAAGATTTGGGGGGATGAGCAATCTTAGAACTGCAGATCTTCTACTGTACCGTGTAATTGTTTCATCTTGGCTTAGCTGGCGGACCTTAACTTGGTGGAATTTATACCAGAGTCATACCTTGCAAGTTTCCTTGAAAAACTGGGACATCCCACCCCCCCCACCCCGTGAGAGCATGGTGGCCATTTTGGGTGCTGTAATATCACACGATTTTGTGCTGCGATGTCAAACGGGTCACGTGACTCCCATAGGAGTATGGATGGGAGGTTGTGTGTTCCAATTCCAACATACATGTTGGAATGTATGCAATAACACAGAGATGGGAAAATGCACTGGAAAGTGTGGTATAACATTTGCTTGAAGTGACACAGTGTCAGCTAGTCTCTCCTCAAACCAATCAGAATGATGGTTCACTAAATAGCTACTTCTACCCCCAGCTGCCCTGTGGGAAGCATCCAGTGACTATGTCATGACTATGTCATGACTGACCATGTCACTATATGCTGATGTTGCTTACTGCAGTTTTTTTTAAAAAAATTATTTAATGTTGCTTCTGAGCCACCTTGGAAAAATTTGTATCCTGAAAGGATATAAACAATTGTCTTGAACAAAGAGAGGTGGGCGGGTATCATCCAAACCCCTTCTGATTTCCTTACAGCCTTCTAAAACTATTTCTTCTTGGTTCTCTCAAGGAGGTCTTTCCAGAGCTGAGCAAATTCTCTTCATTAGTTTTCGGGTTTTTCATTCAACAACCTTGCTTCGTATTTTCTACTTTGTGTGCTGAAATGTCATCGTCCTTTTGTTTGTGGTATGGTGGCCTATTGTTGTTTCCGGGCAGGCAGAGTAATGTTCAGAAGTAAGCCTACTTTGTTATTTTATTAGTACTACACAGACATGTGTGTGTGTGTGCATTCATGCCCAGAGCCTTGATCCTATTGAGAAGTGTCTGTGTTTGTTACTGTATGAGGGATAGGCTCCCGTAGAGATGAAATCCAGTATTTCGACAATTTTCTCTTGCTTAACTGCAGGAACCAATCAATATTTTAAAGAGGCCCTGTGACTCAATGAATTAGTCTGCTGGCTTTTCACCTCTGGATCTAAGGCCTGCCATTAGTTACAAGGCGAGATGGGAGGTGAGTCACAGGGTTTGTTTCTGAATTCAGACGGGAACGTCTCCAATGTTTGGTGGTCGGGTTTTGTTGGGCTGCTTTTTGTTTTGTTTTGTTTTGTTTTTTTGTTCTTGGCTGCAGGATTTCAGTTCCCAGCTGATACGTTTCCTAGTCAAAAGTGAAAACTATTTTGGGAGCCTCATCCTACTCTCTGGTGGAAATTAGTCTGCATTACAAAATCAACACATAATTTGGCACAATTCGGCAGGATTGGCAGCACCTTCTAAAGAGAAGCCCAGAACTCAAATAGCTGGGGCATTGCAGGTTCAGGATGCTGAGCTGCTACTTTGGGAAGAGACATGTGGAGAAGCTCATACACATTGCCTCATTCGGGCCAAGGTTATGAGCCTTTATGCCATAATTTCAAAGCAAACCAAATATAAAATAGGGAGAGCTTTCCAGTATCATAAACATGCATATAAATATAATATAAGATGCTTAGTTATATTCTGGTAAATATAAGGGGCTTTCTGGAATTTAATACAGCTCTGCACATATTTCTTTTTCCCTGATGGTCTTGCTCCTGGGGCAGGGAATGATGATTTTGCGGAAATAAGCTTATTGTGATAGAATATATGCCTTTCAATTGCTTGGCAGCCCTTTCAAGGACAGCCTAGAAGAACTCAGGACTTAAGTTACATATGCACATATGGAAATGAGATAGCCTATTTAACACCCTGCATAGCAGGTGGCCATGATCAGCATCACAGAAATGCATTTGTTTTACAAATCCTGAAAAGAATCCCCAGCCTTTGCATAAACTCACTTTGGTCTCAGGTTGCCGGTGTGGCTCTCAAAGCCCTCCAACTACACAAATCCCTGCTGGATTGTTTGTCCAAACACAGAATGTCAGGGAGGGCTTCTAACCATTATTATGCAGCAGATAATCATAGTCACTGTACATATAGACATCCATCTGCCCTTCCCACAATGCATTATTATTTTCTAATATGGTTCCAAGGGGGCCAATGACATGCATAAGATAAATATGTAGCCTAGAGTCTTTTATCCATTTGTATACTCTGCACACATCTTCCTCATGGGCACAGCAATGCACTGCAATACTCCGTGTGTGGACATTATCTTTCAATCTAGCGGCCAGCAGTCTCCATGTGTAATTTCAGTTGCAAATTATCTGCTGGTTACAAACAACAACAAAAAACCACACAATGTTGTAATGCTGTTCCTGACTTTTCATGTGACAACATGTAGACAAATTTAGTAAATCAAAATCATTGATAAAGGCTGGAGTATCAGGCGATAACTGGGTGTAGATCAAGTTTAAACTCATTGAGTAACTGTTTCTCCGCTTAAACTACCTTACAGGGTAGTTGTGAGCATCAAATGGGTTGGGAGAACTATGTAAGGCACCTTGAACTCCTGGGAGGAAGGGCGAGTTATAAATGTAATTCGTTAAAATTAAAAAGTACCTGCACCAAGTGCTACTTAATTCAAAGGGAATTATTTCCTGGTAACTATGCTCAGGATTGCATCCTTGTGCTGACAATAGAGTTGAACACGCCATCAAATGTAAGAATATAGAGCATATTATGTTGGCTCTAAACACACCACAAAACAGGTGTGTGTGTGTGTGTGTGTGTCTCAATTCCTGACCACTTAATCAGCTGATGAGGTGGCACGAAACCCACAATGTATAAAGCACAATGTAATTGCTGCTGCTGATAGTTAAAGAGGGTACTTGCTTTACTTGCGAGATTAAAGGCAAACGCTCCCTTTTAAAACTGAAGTCATGCTGTGTTTTGCACCTTTTGACACATATTAAGTTAGGTCATTAAAAAAGGGGGCTAATTAAAAAAAAGAATGTAAAACAAAAGAGCCATTTGTCTATTCCAGAGTGTGGTTCTTCATGTGCTCTGACTGGAGGCAGTCTGCATTTAAACCTTGGGTACAGAAAGCAGGGGAGGCCACCAGGGCATGCTTGGAGCTTGTCATGGCTTTTGGCTAGACTGTGGTCCAGCTCATTATGCACCTCATAAAGAAGAGAAGTCACTGTCATCAAAATTAGCAGAGGCTAGAATTTACATTCATGGAAATGTTGGTTTCCCACCATCCTCTGGGGCTGGACAATAAAGGAAACCTTTTACCATCTGCAATTAAAGTAAGGGAAGTTTAGGAAATGCTTAGCGTGCCATTAGGGCATTTTAAGAATTTAGCACTGCTATGTAACTGATTTTTTTTTTTTTAAGCCAATCAGAATATTACACACAAACTGCTCAGGATGCCTGCAGAATCCTTGTGCATAAAGCACTAGAAACAATAAGCAGCCATTTACCCAAAGCTATTATTTCTATTTCTCTCAAGGAGTGTTTATTTGTTTAAGAAAATTATAGTTTTGTGTGTGCAAAAATAAAAATCCATCATAGGCAGGACTGCCTCGGAATAATTTCTGATTTCTCATTTATAGCAAAACTCTCTCTTGGTTTCAAGATTGATTTTTTGTTAAGAGCATTGATATAGGTTTTATTAGAAATTCTAAACTGCAAAATATCAATAAAAGGTTCCTAGAATATTATGGTAGGTTTATTGAAGGCCACCTAGTCCACCCCACATAGCACAGATGACACAAAGCCCCCCAAGCAATCTTGCAAATTGTTTAGTCAGCCAATGAACACTTTCAGTGAAGAGCATTTCACAGCTTTGCTGGGCAACCCAGGCTATCTGAAATTTAGGCAATTTGTCCTTTTAATATTCAATCTGAATCCACTTTTGCCTTTGGACCATTCCTTCTGTCATGTCTCAGTGGTAAAGAAAAAGCAGTTGAACCATGTGTACGGAATGCAGAGATGAAATGTTAATAATCACATGCTTATTTATTTATCCTAATATTTTGTGTCAGTTTAAGGAACTAGTGACACACCAATGGATGGGAAACCTGTAGTCCTCCAGATGTTGATGGACTACAACTCCTATTATCCATTACCTTTGTCCAGGCTGACTTGTGCTGATGACGGTTAGATTCCACAAGTTCCCCATTCCTACTGAGGGGGAAATGTCATTCCTTATAGACAAATCCATAGAGGATGATACTGGTCATGATGGTCCTATACTATTTCAAGAATGAGACAGAATACCTTTGCTGAGGAACAACAGTGAGAGACTTTCCATAGGCATCTGATTTCCCATTGTGGGAAATAGGCCACTGTTCCAGTCCAGCAGGGCTTTCTCATGCCACTTTCAGTAACTCATTATTCCCATGGCTTCTGTGCTGGCTCTTCACTGCAGAAGCATGTGAAATATCTACAAGTACTTAGTGAGGAATGTGCCACAACAGATGAGCTGAAGGTCTGAGGCACACCAGTACCAAAACATGGAATAGGGTTGTGGCTCACTGCTTCAGGGAAAACTTCTGTGCCATGTCTTCCCAGTTGTGGGGAAGCAAAATCATGGCCTAGGTGTCTACCTTCTTTGGACGACAAAGAACCATTAAGAATTCCTCCGCCTTTTCCACCTCTGTTTTCAAGAGGACCTGTGTGGATTTATTGTGGTTCAATGTGAAATTGCTCTGAAGCTAGTATGCTTTTCATGTGAGATGGGATCACAAAGCAATTTTTTGCTGGTTCTCCATGGGACCTCAAACACAAAACCGAAAAGGGAGCACTTAAAATACAGAAAAAGGAAATATTCGCATGAGTGCTTCTGCATTAAAACTGACTTCTGGAGCAAGGTTTCTTAGTTTGTGCTTCCTAGGCTATTAGCAGCCTGTAATAGGACTGTGCCACAACTTGTCCTCCCATTTCTCAAAAGTTTTCTTCCCATGTGAAAAAGGCATCTGTTTTGCTGCCACATTTCCAGGGCACATTAGAATTTCTTTAGAATTTCTGTGGGTGCCAAGCTAAGCTTACCTTGTTGTTGCAAGGTGGCCAAGGGAGGTGTGTGTTTGTTTTTCATCCCGCTGAACATTTCTCCAGTACTCTGAAGCCTTCCTGGATGCCCACACCTCTCCATCCAGGAAAACGGGCTTTAATTGAAATGCAGAAAGTGAGGGATAAGCCAGAAGGTTGTTTTTTTTTAATGGAGTCACAGCTCAGTCCTTGTTGCATTTCAGTATGCTAGATGGGAAGGTCCATAACTCAAAGGTAGAGCACACACTTTTTCATGAAAAAACTCCAAGGTTTAATCCCTGGGCTCTCCAGCTACAACTAGGCTGCTGCCTGAAACATTGGAGTGCCAATGCAGGCGGTGTGGACAATACGTGCTAGATGAGCCAATAGTTTGCCTTGAATAAGACAGTTTCCCATGTTTCAAGAAGCCTAAAGCACTAAGTGAGAAGAAGCCAAATGAATTTCACTGGATTGTGCTGATCGCTTCCACAGTATTCCTTTATGTAATATTGTAGGCCACAGAAATTGTGGAACTCTCACTGCTCAGGTCAAATGGGCCAGTGGCTTTGGACAAACTGAGCGCTAAGAAACTTGTGGCTATCCCCTCCCGCCCCTGCATTTGTAGGTATTGTCAATTCCTGTGACCAATGTCATGTATAAATTGGTTTCACACAGATCTCAATAGCAGCAGACTACAGGATTTCCAGTGTGTATTTGAGAAAGTCAAAGACTGAAGAACTTGATGCAGCTGAGAGATCTATGATCTCCTAGCTCACTTTGATGGCTTTGCTGATGCAGGTAAATGACTGTTTTGAGAAATCCAAAACCCAAGCTCTACAGTATTTTTGGGGTGTGATTTTGTTCTCCCATCAATTTATAGTGCAGTCCTATGCATGTTCTCTAAGAAGAAGGAAGTCCTACTGAGTCCCATAGGGCTTACTCCCCAGCCTAATCTGATAATTTTTGGCAGCCACAATAAATATTTGGTTTATTTCTTTAGTTCCTGGCAGTCACTTGTTTCTGAATCAAATGCACAAGAAGGTGTGATTATTTTTTTTAAAAGCCCCCGCAAAACACCAGGTTATCTGGAGCACAATTTTGGATAGACATGGCTCCAATTGACTGTCGATGCAGCCCTAGCCTTATTTACAGAGGGGAGTCGCTTTAATTCTTGGGCATTAGAACTCCAGTCTAGCTAGCCAAGCCACCCAGCCAAGTATTGGCATGAGTTCTGCCATGCAACCAATGACTTACACTTCCTTTCTAGCCAAAGAAAAGTCCTGGGGAGCAGCCAGCAGAGAAGGGAAGATTCATAGGTGGTGGTGGGAAAAATATGATGCCAAACGCAGCAGACATCAAACCATTCAGTGCGACTACACAGGTTTTTAAACAAGCCCGTCTCTGATAAAGAAAAAGGGTTAATAACAGCACTCATGGAAAGCATCTGAGCTCAGAGGGCTTGGTATATTTGCAAGTGGGAATAAGGCCCGTTTTTCACTGGAATCCTGCTGGAACCAGAATATCCTGCAGGAAGCCGTCATTTCAAACATTACATTTTTTTTTGTTTTTTTTTCTGCAATATAATTAATACATCAGGTCATGTTTTTGTACTGCCAGTGGCGTGTTTATTACATTATTACCTCACCGACATATTTTAGCTGTAGTCCAGGAGTTAGGAGTCACTGGCTTCCTCACAGAACGATCCCATTTAAGCAGGCGAGGTTTATACGTAGCCCGTGAATATTCATGTTGACTGAAAATAATAACAGTATTATTGTTGTTGAAATCTTCAGGGAAGCTTGCTGGCAGGGAGAGATTATTTAAAGCAGGTCTCTCCACAACCCCTCCCTGATGGAAGAGCTGAGGGGGAAAAAAGAAAAGAAAATCCTTCCAGACAGATAGGCGTTGGGTGATTCCCCCCACCCCTTTTTCCTAAAGCAGCGTTGCCAAGGATAAAAATCTTACTTGCAAAGATCCTTATTACATGTCTGTACCCTTAAGCTGCCGAGATGGCACCACCGCTTACAGGTGGAAGAGTGAAAGCAAGGGGAAAGTACCAAAGCCCCGAAGTCTCAAGTCAGCGCAATCATCTTCAGTTCCCAAATTGTCCTGGATGGAGAATAGCTTCGGATTTGTCTTCGGCTGTTTGGCCAAACTGGGGCACAGATGGGATAATGACTTTTACAAACAGCATTTTGATGAGAGGAGGGGAGAAGGAATCATATGTAAAATGCACAAAGGCTGCATAAACACACTGATGCCTGCAGCTGGAACAAACTAAAAAGATGTTTAATAATTTAGAACCAAGCAGGCAGGGCCTGTGCAGCTGTTGTGTGCAGGGGACCATGAAAGTCTTCCATTTGACAGCTGGCTCCATCTTTCCCCAGTTGCTACGTGAAGAAGAGAATGCAGATTTGGGATTAGCCAATCCCTGTTACCCTTGCCCATCTGCCACCAAGACCCCCAGCTCTGACTTCTCTCTGTAGAGAAGCGCAGACATTAAAAAGTCCACACTCTCCCAAACATATGTATGCATCAGTATCAGCCGTCAGCCATTCTGAGGATCTGTTGACATGCCGCCAGTACATGGCTGCTGTCGTTTTTGCTGCAGGGCACATTTTGCATTTCACACATTTGCAGAAATACAAAATGCTGTTGGATGCAAACAATTCAGGGCCTAATTGGCTGAATTACTTCAATGTTACCTTGTGTCCCCCACCTGATTAACATAGCTCAGCTGGGAGGGCTGGGAAAGGAGGAGGGAAGAGGGATTTGGAGGGCAGGTGAAGCTATGTTTGCCCATGAAAGCGAGATCCTTAGTAAAGTCCCAGCTGAGATCGAGCAGGCCTGTGCCAGGCAGATAGCTGTTAGCAGGAGGGGAACTTCATAGACGCTGGCGTTCTTTTACAATATAGGTTTTTCTCCTGCTAGACAAAAAAAGGGAGAGCGAGAGAGAAGAATTCAAAGCATGGCTGTGGCATGATGTATGTGTTTCTGCTTAAATGTTCCTTTTGTAAGAAAGAAAAGAAATTGCTGGATGGAACGCACCCACCTTGTTTCCCCCTGCCCGGATTTAGGGGAGCGGTACAAGTGGAAAGGAGCAAAGAGGCAATGAGTCCCTTGTAGAAGCACGCCAGCTAACACAGCTTTGCCAAGGTATAATGGTACATTTCAACAATGGCTTAGATCATGTGGAACTGTCTTTTAGCCAATCTTAGCATTATGCTTCTGCCAGCCGAAGGGACGAGCAGGGCATGGAGGGGGAGAGAATGGGCATTTTTCTTCTTCTTCAGTGCTGCTGGCATTTTTGATGAGGTTTTTGTTGTTTGAAACTGCAAATGCGCTCTCTCTTTTAAATTTAAAGGCCCGCTAATCCTGACCTCATGTTAATACCTGCATGACAAAACCTACAAAGCAACTAATAATCATTATTAGAGCCTCTTCCAAAATTGTGTGCTATTCGAAATAATGAGACAGATTAAAACACGTACACACACACACTCATTCTGAATATTAAAGCTCAGAAGGAATGTACAATTATGAAATTGGAGGTTTTTTGTGTGTAAATGGCAAAATACTTTTGAATTGATAGTTTTAATTTTTCTTTCTTTCCGATAAATAATTTTATTCCTGCTGAATTATTCCCATTTGTTTTTATATATGGTTTCCAACACAACGACCAATTCTCGAATCACCACCCCCTCTCTCTTACACACATACACACACACAAACACACACAGCTGGTATAAAGTGATTAAGAAACTCCTTTCCATATAGAAATCACACAAGAAAGAAAAGAGTCTGTGGAAAAGAAAGGAGTCTGTGGAAATACAGTCTGCAATTTAAAAGCAGAAATTACTCAAGCAGTTTGGCTATACACACACATACACATTTTAAAATAGCATGTTTTGTATTGCTCTACAATTAAGAGAGAGCTTTCTCTCCATTCTCTTTCAGTGGGAGAAAAACCCACTGGTAACAATGTCGGACTCTCTTACTCAAGTGCTATACTCCACAACCCAAAATGATGCCAGACAATCAAGTATTTACCAGAAATATTCTTCTCACTTTATGATACTGTGAGAACTCTGCCCCCCCCCACCGTGCCTCCAATTATTAAGGCTAAAGTCAACAGTCTAGACCAAACCAATGAAATCATCACCTTTGAAAGATCTAATGACATCATACCATTTGAATTCCAAAATTCAGCTCATCCTCAAATTCACCAGAGGTGGGCAAAAAGCTGCTTCTCACAAGTGCATATGCAAAGAAAAGGAGGCCCTTTATATCAGAGACCACAGTAGAGAAATACTGGGAATTCATAGGCTATTTATACATAAGCAAAAAAAAATATTTATTATAATTCCTGCCAAACTGCCTTTGCTTTCATTTTTGTACATAGAATCAAATTTTCATTTGCTCTTACTTTGGACATTGCTGCCCCAAGTGCACCCCTTTCCACCTTCAGTTTAAACTGTTGCAAGACTCCTTCAAGAATTAGCTCCTTTGCAGCTAATTGCCACTATTCTGGAGGACATTTCCCCTTGTGGGTTCCATTCAAATGAATGGGGAGATGTTCAAAGAGCACTACCATGCTACAGAAATTCTCTTTTAACTGCTCCTAAATTTCTGCTGTAATGGGTCCTCATGACAAGATTGTTTAATGTCAGAGGTGCAGTCCCCTGGGCTGCTTTTATTTATGTTTCAGACTGGCTCCTTTGCTTAAAAGTATGCACTTGTAAAATCCATTTTCTTTCACATACCTCTTGATTGCACTATAATTTTTATTCTTGCTTCATCAGCAGTCATTAGATTTACAACTAAGTACAAAAAAACCCCTATGTTAAGGTTATGACAGGTACAAAGGCAAGAAAATTCAAAGTTAAAGGTGAAAGACCATCCTTGTTTCACTGACATTGAATCCTTTATTCCTTCGTATGGGAAAGAAAAACGGCAATCTGATGTGTCCAAGAATCAGCCAGATATACTGCATGGCACCAGATATAGTCCGTGTCGCCACTGTAAAAGCTTCGGGTTCTGACCAGTCTGCCAAATTCCAGTGTACTCAGACGCTGCCCTCAACAACCCCATTTTCAAGGATGGGTGTCTCTTCGGGGGAGGCTGCCAAGGAAAGGAAGTAGTGCCAAATTATTTGGCAGATTTGTGTTTCGCACAAATAACCAGTTCCCGAATTTTATTGGCAACCTTAATAATACTTTCTTGGGGGAGCGGGGAGGAAGAGAGAGAGAAACATACCACCAAACTGCAAAGCAATAGGTTGGGAGGGAGGGGGAGATTGCTAAATTGTTGTGGGCACCTTTCCAGAGGTCCATAGTCTGAGGCAATTGATCTAGTTTAGTGGGAAATGGGAAGATAGGACTTTGTTCTCTTGCTGCATGTTATCAGATACACATTTTAACTGTAGCCACAACGTTGCACCTCATTACCTTTCTGGTGCACTAACCTGCTTCCGTGGTACCAGGTGCAAAATGAAACGCAGGGGGGGGGGGGGCTTAAGGCTCATGAAGTGAACGGCCAAACAATCATCTCCAGTGACTTGTAATTTTGTCATTACCCCTTCCCAGTGAGTGCAAGACATGGCCTTTCCTCAGTGTTCAGAATTCTGAGAGATTATGAAGGATAGTCTTCATTTTAAAGTTAAAGGGACCCCTGACTGTTAGGTCCAGCCATGGCCGACTCTGGGGTTGCAGCGCTCCTCTTGCTTTACTGGCCGATGGAGCCAGCGTACGGTTTCTGGGTCATGTGGCCAGCATGACTAACCCTCTTCTGGCGAAACCAGAGCAGCACACGGAAACACCATTTGCCTTCCCACCGGAGTGGTACCTATTTATTTACTTGCACTTTGACATTCTTTCAAACTGCTAGGTTGGCAGGAGCAGGGACCGAGCAACGGGAGCTCACTCCGTTGTGGGGATTCGAACCGCCGACCTTCTGATTAGCAAGCCCTAGGCTCTGTGGCTTAGACCACAGCGCCACCCGCATCCCTTGTCTTCATTTTAGGAGGATTCAATACTACCAGGATGCCCTTAAAGCAAGTTCAAGTTTCATCAGAATCCCTTCCTAAAGTCCTTTAGATTGCCAGGCCCAGACCATCTATGCCTGTGAATCTTGGCAAACGGGTACAGTTAGGAAACATAAAGTGAATTTGGGGGCAACTAAAAATGTGTGAGCCACTTCACTTGAGAAATATTCCTAATCCTATTGAAATTCTTATGCTTGAATAGGATCCTCCAAGCATTCCAAGTATGCCTTGAATTTTGCCACAGGAGAAATTCAGTGGGAACTCTAGAACAAATCTGAGTCTATTAAGGGAGGGGGTTGTATGTGGATGGTACAGGGACATTGCATTGAAGGCAAGCACATACATTCACGATTGGTTTAAAATAATAATATAGTGATTCTAGGAATTAGGATGGACTTCTTATATCACACTAGATATAATTTGATTCCCAGCTCTTGGAAAACTGAGGCACAAAGAAACTTTTGCCCAAGAAGTGACCATCTTATGACTTTTCCTTGGCTTCCTTGCCTTCAATTTGCTTCCTATTTATCACACTGTGAGTCCATGAGTTGTATCAGACACTGTGTGAATGGAATTTTGCTCACCCAGCAGTATGGGCATAGCCAGGATTTTTGTCAGGGGGGCAAGCAGCCAAAGTTCTTGAGCTTTTTTGGATCTGCCTGCCCTTTCCTCACCTGCCCCCTAACTCTGCTACAGAGGGCCCCCCCAAACACTTTGGAGCAGCTTTTGAAGATGTGTGACAGGCTTCAGGTGAGAGGAGGAAGCCCTGTTGTGCATAGTTACTTTCATCATGGTTGTCTTACACAACAGAGCAATTAATCTATATAAGCTAAAGTGTAATGGCTTGGGGGTGGGGGTTTCTAGCAGTGAGCGCTGGATTTGAGCAGCAAACACTCAGTGGTACCTAAGATGTCTGGAGCAAAGGACAAAGTTCAAAATCATTGGAAACCATTGCTTCCATTGGTTTAAAACAGTCATATTCTGAAGTGAAATATTAGAGAAAATGGCCCTTTTTAATTTCCTAAAAGGTGCTGTTTGTAATTTCACTCCTTCTTAGTGAGGTGTCTACCCAGAGGCGGGGGGGGGGGGAGTGTGGTTTTAAATGGGAAATATGTATACTTGGCTATTTTGATTTCAGGAACTTTGCAGTGAGGAAATTGTGGCTTATGAACTGGCAATTAATGTCATTACCAGTAAACCCTGACACCACTTGGTACTATTTTAATTGTGTGTTTTACTAACACCAGACCCCTCCCCTCTGATAATGGAGCTCCTCCATCCCCACCTGCAGCCTAAACAAGTCTTGTAAACCCGCCCCCACCAAAATCAAGATCCAAATGGAGGAAATGCTTGAAATGTTAAGTAATGGGCTATCAAGTTGAAATAGAACTTTATTACTGTTTTCTACTTGCAGACATAACAATCAAAATATTAAGATCCTGTACAATATTTTTTCTAGCTCCTAACATTAAAGAAGGGGGGGGGAGGACAGGGGAATTGGTTTCGGAAGATTATTTTGATTTGCTATTATTTTATATTAAAACAGAGGAACATTTCCAAAGTCCTCTGGTGTATTTTGTAACACAAGTGTTCATTTTCCCCCTTCTTTTTAAAAATACTTCCTTTGTGACATATGAAACAGTAACATTTTTCCCATGGTTTGGAGGAGAAAATGAAATCCAGATTTGTAATTCCTAAAAGGAGAAATTTGATCCTTTCCAATGTTTAAGTAATATTTCCTGTAAAACATACGAGGCCATCTGCAGAGCTGTTTCCAGACACATTTTGAAGTGGCAAGGGCAACTGAAAGAGAGGAGAATGGAGCCTGGCATTTCACCTCTGGGAAATGGAACATTAAAAGGTTTCTAAAAGCTGGTTCTACCATTTTATAAAGTATTCAAGCCCTGCATAGTTCATAATTTGTTTAATCTGCTCACCTTTTTATAGATAGGGAGTGGGGAGAGAAGGGGAGATTCTGGCTGGAAGGGAATGTATACAAACTCTGATTCGCCTCAAAGAGGCCAGTGAGCATGCAAGAATTACTGGTGCTCAAAGCTGAATTGTAATTGTATTTTATTTTTAATAGGTGCAATGGAGACATTACAGGCAAATCCTCCCCTATAAGGATTGGACAAGCTGAGCCTTATTTGGGGAGAAAACACAGAAACGCGGTCTTTTCTATCTGTTACAGAGTTGTGTTTTATTGTTAATCTCCAGGGTCACCTTATGAATTCATGTTAGTAAAATGTTACGGCCTCATTATAATATTCACTTTGTGAAAGGCCCTGCATTTATCACATCCCAACCTTGGATGAATATAAATTAAAAATGTGCATCTTTTTTTTAAGGAAAGGATTTCATACAGTTAGTCCTCCCTCCCTTGCCAACCCTTCCCCAGTTATAGAGAAGTTCTAAAACTGATCTTTTGTTCAGGTTTAGGAAACACCTAAATTCTCATTGCTTCCATAGCTCAAAGTTAACATTTCCTTTGTTGTTTGTTTGGCTATAGAATGGAACTTCTAAACTAATGTAGGACCAAAGATTACCAACCCCCCCCCCCATCTGATGGGGCCATTCACCCCCCACAAAATGGCGGCGGGAATTCAGCTACTTAGTGTATTACAGTGGTACTCGAGTTACAAACACTTTGGGTTACAGACTCCACTAACCCAGAAGTAGTACCTCAGGTTAAGAACTTTGCCTCAGGATGAGAACAAAAATCGTGCGGCAGTGCCGTGGCGGCAGCAGGAGGCCCCATTAGCTAAAGTGCTACCTAAGGTTAAGAACGGACCTCCGGAACGAATTAAGTTCATAACCAGAGGTACCACTGCACAGTCGTAATTATCTGCCTCTCCAAATTCAGCCCCAATTGGATGGCATGATCCACATGTGTCCATTTATCAGATAAAAGAATATTACAGTTCCCATCAGATTTTATGGGCATGAGGGTACTTCAAAATTATGACAGGAACTTCAGATCCTATAGGTATGAAGCCAGAAAGAACCTTCAAAGCTGTCACTTCCATTTCCTACAAAAGCAAAACACTTTGTAAAAGGGAAAAAAATACACACACATTACTGCTGAATTATGAATGAGATCTGGTATTTTTGTGATGGTACAAATCGAAGGCTTTCTCCATATTGTTAGAATACCAATTCACCCTTACTGGTCTCTACTACCTACCACTGTATAGAG
Organism: Podarcis filfolensis; assembly: GCF_964270895.1. Lineage (NCBI taxonomy): Eukaryota > Metazoa > Chordata > Lepidosauria > Squamata > Lacertidae > Podarcis > Podarcis filfolensis. The sequence goes on from NC_139608.1 coordinate 57,494,983, forward strand.
TCCCCTGAGAGTCATCCATTTCTCATGAGATTACTTCAGCATCACATTACTGCTACCACATATCCATTATATATACACTTTCATACAAGTGGAAGTCTTTCCACAAAAACAATCTGGAATCTTGGCTTAAAACTGAAGTTTTCTGTCAAAGCAAAGAGAGTAGTCTAAAAGAGGGCTTATTTTTGTTTTGTTTGTACAAATATGTTGCTTTTAGATGGCTGTGGGGAAAACGCACAGCAGTTGGGCCACTCTTTTGTTTCAAGGCAGCAATCCCAAACCATGTACTCAGTAGCAGCAGGTTCCTTCTGTGTATGAGGAATCAGGCTTCATTCATTCCATGGGAAGCTTTTTTGGAACACGGCCTGAGAGGGTAAGCCTTGTTATGCTGGCAACTTTCTTATATCAATGCACTGGAGCTCCCATATATCAATCAATCAATATATCATCTGATATCGAGACATACTTAGAGAATTCTCTCCTATGGTTCATGATAATGCCTGATAAGCTTATTTTGCAATGCCTTTACAGCTCGTCTGAACTTTGAAACTATCAAACTTTTTGCAGGAATTTAGGGAACAAAGGAGGGGCTGAAACTGTCTCTTTTGCATTTCATGCAAGGAGGCTGTGAATTATACCCAAGTATAAAAGCCACATCAGTCTGTTCAAAGATGTAAAGGCATTTCTGCCCAGAGGTTCCCCCCTCCTTATCTTATATGTGTCTTTAAGGCATGATGATTACGGAAACAAATGAAGCCCTTGGTTAGATACAGAAATGGAAGAGGCTATCCCATTCCCCCTGACAACTATATTTCTATATTCTGATAGCCATCTGCTGGAATCAGATGGTATATGTCTTGTAACATCTGGATAATGGGGTTTCAACTGTAATCTCATTAATTTAATATTTCTGTTTAAGAGATAAGGCTGTCTTATACGAGGCTCTCCAAGATGGGCGAGACTTTTGTTATGCATGTAGGGCACAATTCAAAGAAAGTTAAGTGTACCCAAGTCCTAATCAGTGGGATTTCAGCTTAATTTCAAGCCAGACACTGGCTTCAGTTACAGATGAGGAAAGTCTCTCCTCTTTGATTAGGGATTTCAGTGGCACTTAAGTGCACCTAATTTTCTCTGGATTTCAGTCTTAGTCTTTTTTTTATATTTAGTTTTCTCCAATTTTGAACCTATTCCTGTTGCTGCCAATAAAAATGCCCTGCTTATCTCAACCCCAATCAAGCAAGGTCAGTGAACTGTGTGACATCATGCACTGGGTAAACAGATGTAAATTTTACATACAGTGATTTACTATTACTTTTCATCAACTTCTTCCTTAGGAAGTCAGTATTTTTATTGAGCACAAGGGGCCTTTAGCATAGGTCAAATGTGTGCCTACAACAATGCATAGTAGAATTTTCACACATAATTATTTCATTTAGGAAGTTTCATCTTTGAATGGGTACTGTTTCCTAAAGGAAAGTGAAAATAATTTCAGTTTTCTTTATATTGAATATGCTTTACAAATACTTTATTTTGAGTGCTACCAGTTCTACATTTTTGCTTTTTAATATCATGAATGTGGATTCATTTGAAACTGGTATTCAAGAGTCATGTGAGCATATGGTAATTTCAGTTCTTCACTTAACAAAATTACATTTAGGTACTGCATGATCCCATATAACTACATTCTCTGGTGAATCCTTAGTTCTCCTTTGGCCAAAAGCAAATAAAGAGAGCACCAAATTCACGGTTTCATTATTTTAAATATAGCTAAGATAATTCAGTTTAGATTTAGCAATATAAAGCAATGTAATATTGTGTGTGATCTTAAAGACACCTGAACCATGTGTTATGCTGACACTTTAAAAGTTGTTGTTGTTGTTGTTTTAACACTTTGTTTTAAAAAATGTATATACCAGAGTCCAAAGAAATTCATCATACGGCATCATAGACAACAGGAAATGGGACTGGTATGTTCTCGTTGGTCATGATTCTGTATCCATTATGATGAATTTCTGTATCCTGGATAAAAGAGAAAAGAAAAGGTGCCTTTCCCCCCCTTTCCCCATTCTTTTCCCAAGCTAATCTCCAAAATCTTGGGGGCATTTTCTTTTGTATTCACTTCAGCATGTACACAGGGGCCTTTCTCTCTCAGCTTTGCCTCTGCTATCTCCATTTGTTTCTTAATGTTTCTATTCATAATTCCATTCATTTCTCCCAGTCACAACAGCATCCTTTTTCTGTTCTGCCATCTACAGTTGTTTCTCTTCCAGCGTCACAATGGCACCCTTTGTCTGATCCAGTTCTCCAGTCAGCTGAGTGGATGACCACTCCATTCCAATGTTTGCTGTTGTCCATTTTGCCTTTAGCTTTTTGTGTTCAGGTTGTTCTGGATCAACATCCTTTCCCACAGGTCCTGTGCATTCTTTAGTCTGTTTTTGCCCCCCTGATCTGATCTCCTTTAATATTCCACACATCTCAGCTCTTAATTCTATCAACTGTTCATCTAGTAATTTTTGCATGATACCAGCAGTCAGTGAGGCATTCAGCATTGTTTTTGCCATCTTGAGTTATATTATTCTCTCCTTGGCAGTCTTTGCTTCCAGAAAAATGTGCCCATTTCTTTAAATCAGTATTCCATCCTGACACAGATAACATTTACTTTCGTTTCCATGTCTAAAACAGCCCACAAACAACAGAGAATTACAGATGGTATAAATTGTAAATTTTAGACAGGATAAGAGGTACATATCTCTTCAGTTGTAAACTTTCAAAGTCATCCATAGTTAAGGTAAGCTTTTTGGTCTATTTTTTGCTTGTTAATTAATGCTTTTTCATCTTCCAGCAGTTTCTGGATGCGAATTAACTGGCAGATAGCGTATCCAATTAGTACTTACTTCCAGTCTTGTAAATAGTTAAAAGAAGGTGGTATTATCGACCTGGTGCCCTAATTTAAGAGCTATGATGCAGTGCATGGGCTTGATGAATGTTCCTCACTTGAGACACTTCTCCAATCCTGAAAACGTCTTTGTTCAAGGTGTGATGAATGTCTTCTTCTGGGCCTGAGGGGTTAATCCCTGACCCCCTTATCTCAAAAGGAAGTTTTGGTTTTCAAGATCTTATGCCTTGGTTGCCTTTAATCACTACATAATTATCTCTGCTGACATGAGTGTCAGCAGCTGATCACTAGTCCGCTATCATTCCTCCCCGGAAGTCAGAGGTGACCATTTGTTTTTAAGTAAGATTGTGTGTGTGTTTGTTCCAGCCCAATGAAGGAGGAAGCCTCGAGGGGAATGGGGTGAGGGACTTCCTTCACATTGCCTTTATTAGCCAATAGGCTGGTTATGCTGGGCTTGAATTTATTTTGGCTGTTTGGTTTATTTGGCATTTAATGTGGACAGGTAAGTGGAGTGGTACATGGTCAGTATCGTAATGCAGGGAGGGCACTTCACTTATCATCTGTCTAATGTTGGTCAGCTTTGCTGCTCTTGGGGCCTGGCATGTGCCACTTATTGAATGCTGAATAGTAGGGGTGTCTGGCACCTGTCAGGCTGCACACCTATGGCTTCCCTTGATGGGAAGTTGCTATTTGGCTCCTGTCACACCAGCTTGGATGATGGAGTTGATCTGGGGTGGTTTGGTTCTTAGCAGCAGGCAGAAGATTTCCTATCTGTCTGTGCAGCTTATACCTGCCTACACTTGTTAGCTGTGATTGGTGCAATTTCTTCCCTGTTCTGTTTTAATAAATATAAGCTTCATATTCTGGGTGTGCCCTTTGCATGCATGTGTAGTATAGTGGAACATTTAATTGTTTTACAGCAATTAGTCACTCTGTGCGTCAAATGAGTGGATTTGCTAGATATTAGGATGTTTCTGAAAAACAGCTGTATGGAGTCTAAAACAGTCCCCTGAATAACACTGTTGGCTGTTGCATTCAACTGTGAACATATTTGTGCATTGCTTTTACCCCTCTGCCTGCCAGCTTATTATACAATATCCTTGATATTTCAGATTTATCTGTAGACTGATTTTAATTTTATAGTTAGGACTATAGTATTTTCCATCACAGGGGAAAAAGAACATTGTGCAATTTTGTTTTTTTTTGTTATTCAAAAATGTATCCCTTGACAACACTTTGCTGTCTTGTATCTTCATAATACAGCATTATTTGAATGTTTTCCAGTGCAAATCTACTTCCATACCACTTTGTTTCCTGAAGAACATTGACTGTATTACAGACACATTGGCTAGCAATCACATTTTTCCTCTTTGACACTGTGTGATTGCATTAAAGATAAGCATCTTTTAAAAACACCGCAGAAATCTAACAATCAGATTTAACCAAATACAGAATTTCTGTTCCTTATTTGTTTCATAAATTGTTCTGCTGCCACATGAGAACAAATAAGAAACAAACACCCTAGTATTGGTGGGATGAATGTATATTTCATATGGAACTCTCTTTCACCAAAGTACATACTTATTAAATGGGAAAGCGTTTCCCCTTTCTGTCCTCAGATTAAGGTGTGGGACCACAAGCAAATTAAATTATGTCTCCAGGTTTTGAGTGTACCTCTTGGCCTAATCCAGTTCTCTAAAACAGCACTCCTAACCCTCTGGATTTCACATGCCTGAAGGCTAAATGCAATTATAAAAACATGACTCTTCCCAGATGAACTTTCAAATCTGCCTTGTCTCTTGTTTATTGATGGAAGATTGAAGGAAATATTCAAATCAGCCACCTTTCAATTCTTTACCAGCAGCAAAATGCAGAAATCATTAGAGTTGCTATGTCAATGGCTCTGTCCCGTCTTAATATTCAACCTAGTTTGGGGATAACTTAAAAAGAAATGCAGGTCTATTCATAATGCACAGCACTTCCACATTCTTTCATTTGATATTTGCAGAAGAATAGCAACAGCCAGTTCATTTGGAATGCCTATTTAAAGATAGCAAAATAAAGTAATCTGCTGCAATTTTAAGTTGTTCTCAGTACTAAACATTTGCAAGCAGGTTAAAAAAAATAATCTTCAAATTAATACATTGCACAAACAATGTGACCAAAGCATAAGCTGCACTTTTACTTTAATTCTGTTTGTCACTGTATTATATTCAGTAAAGATCTATTTTGGAAACTTGGTATTCCCAACCTACTTCTTATAGACCAGTTTGGAGTGGGACACTAACTTGCTACCAATTCCTTGGCCTATGATAAAAACTCTTCTGTTTCTACCGCCAAACCTTTCAGGGGAGAATTTGCAACACTTTGGCACCATTTTTGAGAGAATTGGATAACGTCAGATTTTTGGTGAAATTCTGACCCCGTGCTGTTTCCAACCAATAAAGCACTGTCTATCTGAGAGGTGCTTGGCTTCCTCTATAAGGAGGACCATGATTTATAACTTAATATGATATTTTTGTGGTTTGGGGCTCTGATGGCTTAGACTATCTACAATCAAAACACTACCAAACACTTTGTCACTTTTCCACTTTGTTTAGTTTGGCTTAGACTATCTATGCAGCTGGGTATGACATGGACCAATGTTAAGAGGGACTGGCATAAATACTTCATGTATAGTTTTTGGAGGATCTGTTGCAAATGTCCATAAACTGTGATTTGTTTAAATGGTAGCATCATTTTGCCAGCTTGGATTTTTTTTTTTTTTAAAAGAAGTTGGTGTCTTATTTTTGGAATCCTTCAGTATGCATGGATTTTAAAGAGCCTTAAGCTATGATGTTTTCATTTCATAAAATTTATATTTAATCATATCTTTAAAAAGTGTTCTCATTCTGCCACTTGGTGTTATCAACCAAGCGGAACCCGTGAATGCAATGTTCTCTTTTAACTGTTTTCGTATTTCATTCCTTCACAACTTCTTAAATGGTACATGGTGTAAATCACAGTGAAGCAGCCATGAGTAACATGTGACTTGCACTTAAGTGAGTGTTTTCTGTTTGAAATTAGAGAAGTCGCTGCCACAAATGATCTTGTATTTAGATTTTCCTGTCAGAATTCCAAACTCAAACTGGTACCTGTTCCATGCAATGCCATGCTCTTGACACCCGGGTTTTTTGTATATCAATCATCCCCACACTATTGGTTTCAGCTATTTAAACTTACTTAATTCCACAGAAATTTCCAATGAAAACATGACACTAAAATCTGAGATTCAGATGCAAAAAGATTGGTGAAAACGTGTTCCAGCCATCTGATGTCATGATGAGAGTCAGCAAAGGATGGCCAGTCCAGGGCTGCTTCATCACCTGCTAAAGAACTGGACCAGTTCCATATATCGAACCTGAAACTGGTGGCCAGGACCCTTGCAACCCAAGCCAGGACCCTCACAGATATCTCCCCCCAAGCCTCAAAAATCAAGCACTCTCTGTTCCACCATGCCTACCCAACAGTTCAGGGAACACACCAGGTAAGAAGATGTAGAAAGGAGAAGCAGTGCTTACCTAAAAGAGTGTTGGCCTTTTAAGGATTCACACTATTCAAGCGGGCAGGGACAAACTGTTCCCACTAGTGGCTGGTGTACATTGGGGCTGGTAGGCCAAAAAGCAGGGAGACCAACGGTAGGTGGAGCCAGAATGAATGACAGGCAGAACCAGCTAATTCAACGATACAATACGATATGATATGATACGCTAATCTTTATTGTCATTGTCCCATACAGAACAACGAAATTGAAAAATCTACATAAGTCACTCAAAACCCAACAAGCCTGCTATCCCAGCTATCCCAACCTGGTTAGCCCCCTAAAAACTCTGATACCCCATTTTTAAATACAAGATACTCCCATACAGACTCCTTACAATGCATTTAAAACCAAAATTGCATTTGGGTAGAAACTGTTTCTCAGGCGGCTAGTCCTAGTCTTTATAACCTTGTACCTTCTTCCAGAAGGCAGAAGCTGAAAGAAATCATTTCTGGGGTTCTAGTTTTGTCCCCCATCCTCCTCCCTGCTGAGTTCTACAAGGGCAATGCAGAGACCAAGAAAGAGGGAGTTGATAGGCAGTGCCAACACCTAGAATGGTTGTAAGAAGGAAGGAAGGCAAGTGAGAGCTGGCTGAAGGCAGACTGAGGTCGGGGCAGCACCCCATTGTCATGATGCTGTCAGCAGCGCCCAGCTAGATGCCCAGGAAAGTCTAAAGACAAGGAAAGTATCTTACAGTCCTTTTTATTTAAGTCTTTACAGAGAGAGGCTATAGAACCCAGCCCCTTGGATAATAGCGTTGTCCCAAGTGACTCTCCACTCCCTGTCTCTCCCACTTCCTCATTTGTCACTTCTACGGGTGCTGCTATGTGCCCTTTGTCTTTGTGTTCTTTGCTCTCCTACTTTTATGGTTGCCAGGTTCTGGGAGATGGTGGGTCTGGAATGCTTTCTAATGACAATGTGTCAGCCGGGTGTTGTTCTGGCTCTCCCATGATTTCTCAACTTTCCCCCTCATGCTGCCTCTGAGCTGCGACCTCCCTCAAACCCCTGTTGTAAATCTATACTATCTTCCTCTTCCTCCTCCCTGGAAGGGTCAGGATGGGGAGACGGTCTCCACCATTCCTCCTCTGCCCAGTCCCTGACACCCATCACTCCCCATAGACACTCTTCCACTGCCTGTTTCCCACTCCTAGTTCAAATCTTGGTTGGAGTAAATTGCTCATTGGGAGCTTTCTATGGCACTTCTTTGCTTGTGAGTAGTGAAAATAAAGCAGGATTAACACAAGCCACTAAACTGCCTCCTTCTTGCTAAAATTTCAGTAAGCAAAAAAATATTTCACAGTTAAGAATTATTTGGCTCTTAGACCAACTCACTTCTTCCTCCAGCACCAGACTTGAGTTTGTCTTCCAGGAAGCAGCTTCTCTTTCTACATCAATAAGGTACTTTTTGCTATGTATGCACAATCTTATCTGTACCCTGAAAAGAATGCTGCAGACTTTTTGGATAGGGCCTATGTATATACCTCTGCTATCAGTATAGCTTCTGCTGTAACAATCTGCTCAACATGCTGTGGTTGGATCTTGGCTAGCAGACACACTCCTGCTTCCGCTCTGTGCATTGATTGTACACAAGATTTGTTTCCTAAACGGGGCTCAAGAGTTGAGGATAAAACAAACAAGTGATGTACATGCATGTGTGAACATCTTGTGATAGGAAAAGAATGTGTGAATGGAACCTCCACAAGTTCCCACAGTACTTTGTTCAACTGGTGCAACACCTTGCAATGTAGGTTCATTTTCTGTTGTACAGTAGCATGCACTATTTTCTTTGTTCATATAAATCACCTGCAGCGGCATGAACGAGTTAAAATACATTTATTTTCCTCAAAACTGCTCTAGAGTCAGCTAGTCAGCTATGCTGGTGGTCTCCACAAGAAATTCAAACTCTCTGCTGACCAAGTGAAAAAACACATGTTCATGTATCAGGAGGATATATAATCTTAGTTGAGTCAGTCTCAGTGACGATTCCACTCAGTGAAATCTTCACTTGGATCTCAGGTCTTAGGAATTTCGTGAGTCTCAAACAGCTAGAGAGAAGACTGTTAAACCTGAAGGATTTGACTGCTATTTTCCCTCCTTTCTCCTTCAGACTCTTGCCATTTCTCCCCCTGCAGTGGAAAGATTTTTGACTTTTTAAAATTCACATATAAAACATTCTTAAGAAGCGTTGGCCACTGGTTCCCTTAAGAAAATAACATTCCAGAATCCTAAAAGCTGCAGTGTGTACCCTTAGTGGGTGTTTAGAAGCTTGTCATTTGAGAGTCTCTTTAGTTTGGCCCTCAGCTTCCCAATATGTTCAGGAAGTGGTGCTGTCAGTCTTGTGAGCATATATGAGAATTGTTGGACGGGGTGGTGGTAACAGAGAACATAGTGCAACACTAACTTCAGCACAATGGTGTCAGTTCCTAGTATGCCCTCAAGGAAAAGTGTGAGATGGGGAGTCTCTGCTTTGCTTCTGTTATTCCCCTCAGTCAAGTTCCAGATGGGTGTCCCAGTGGCAACACATATAGTTGCAGATTGGGGGAAGTGAGGGACTCTTCTCTCCTTCCTTGTTTCCCCTCTCATTTTTTATGGGTGCTTGCTTTCCTACAGAGGTTCTGCCAAGTGAGTGGGAAAGGGTGAAATTTTTTGTTTGCGCAAGAGCAAGACAAGGGTGTGTCTGACCACTTTGAACTAAGGTGGGCATAGGTTTCTAGGGACACTGCTGCCTCAGGTGATAAGAGAAAGGCCCCAAGGAACATGTGGCAGCTGGGCTCCACCAAAACATGATCTACTGGTGAGAGGAATCTAGTATGGTGGCTCTTCCCTGCTCAACTTGCTCCTACACAAACCCTTGTTAGCGAAGTCACTTAAATAATGCAGAGTCCAGAGCGAAAAGAGAGATAGCACTTTATGGAGGCAAATGAACAAAATCCTGTGAAATATACTCGGAATTGAGAGTGGATTTCGTGCTCTTTATTCAGCTCATAGTGGTGAGGAGGAATGGAAGTTCCCCCAGAATGTCTGCTTTAAATACATTATTTACACAATAGGCCCCACGTGATTGGCTAATTCCGGGGTTCACCTGTAGGCCAATCAGGTTGTGGATTCACTTCCACCTGGAGCTGGATTGGGTGGCTCCTGTGGACCAATCAGACTGCTGCATTCTGGATCCTATTGTTCTAGGACCAATCAGACTGCTGCATTCTGAATCCTATTGTTCTAGGACCAATCAGACTGCTGCATTTTGGATCCTATTCAACTCAGTACATAACACCCTGTGTAAGTTGAAGGTTAAGTTACAGAGAGGTTTTGTCTTCCCTCAGAACTACCTGACCAATGAAAGCACATGCCACCTCAGTGAAGTTCATGCCACTCTGCTTGGTTGTTAAGCAGCACACCCTCTTCTTGGTTAGCTGAGTTACTAAGTGCAAAATTCACTCTTAAGTCACACATGGAATGATCTCTGCTGTTACACTTCCTGCAGCCCTCATACGAGACTTCTGAATAAAAACTGAGGCTCCGAATCAAAAAAAAATCCAACTCTATTTTACAGCATTGGAGAGAGAAAGGCAAGAGCAAAGGAAGGACAGGAACAAATGGCAGTTGTTTATAATACCCATTTTGTGAAGAGAGTGTTATTTCTCCTCATTGGGGAGAGAGCTACAGAAATGACTTCTACACCAATGGTGTAAGCTTACTTCTTTCTTCAGTTTGCTAAATGCTGCTGGGGTTTTTTCTCCCTCTTCTGGATATACACATACACAATTAAGTTTTCTTTCTTGCAGGCTAATATCCTGAAGTGTTTGGAGGCCCATCCAGGAGCCATCTGTTGCTTACCTCTGTGTTCTCCAGTTTGGGAGACCTCATGGAAAATTCAACACAGATTCATCTGCAGACAGAACAACAAAGTCAGCATTTAACTGTGCTGAATTTTACAGAATTTTCTCCTGCGGATGGTATTGATATCTTTTAAGTGAATGGAGTAATGTGGGAATGATTCTCTGAGTTATTGACAGGTGTCCAGAGAGGAGCTGTGTAAGAAACATTTTGATCCTTGAGAATCGCATCATAATGGATTGGGCTAATCTCCTGGCTTTTCAGATCTGTCCATGTCTAAGACATATCTAAGGTCACATTGTAGCTATAGACTAATCAGACTTCTTGCTTCATCTTGCTCAGATGCCAAGTTAAAGCACTTCCCAGGCTCTGACACCATTCCTGTTATAAAAGGTCAGAGTTCCCAGATACACCGGAAAATATCACAGACATCCAGAGCCTCACATTCACTTAATAGCCATGGTATTGGAAAATATTTTTCTAACTGCTGGGAACAGTGTGTGAAATCCATGCCAGGACATATTTCCTTCAAATATTCGGACAGTGGAAGAAGTTGATTTCAGCTTCTGCGTTTTCAAACTGCAGTTGAAAGCTTGCACTACAGCTTGTGTGTGTGTGTGTGTGTGTGTGTGTGTGTTAGTGGTACAGTCGTACCTCAGAAGTCAAGCAGAATCCATTCTGGAAGTCTGTTCGACCTCTGAAATGTTTAATTTCCAAAGTGCAGCTTCTTATTGGCTGCAGGAAGCTCCTGCAGCCAATCAGAAGTCATGGAAGCCCCGTTGGACGTTCATTGATTGTTTGGGAGCCGGAATGTTCGACTCCCAAGGCATTCAGTAGCCGGGGTACGACTGTATATCCCATTGTAAAGGGCTGCCTAAATGAAGAAAAGGGAGCTGACCACTCACACCACTATTTCTATTTCATTTAACAGGATAGGTTTAGGGTGGCAGAGTCTACAACCAATCACAAACTACCTGCCGTGTGGGAAAGAGGAAAACATGTAGGACAGACTGCATATGTAAGCCTAGCACATGAAATAGTATTAAATTGAGTAAGTCAGAGATCCTCAGAAAATCAAGTCACTTCTGTTTAGGTACCTTAATGAATGTTAAAATGTTTTGATCTCGGTTTAAGATTTAAGATGGTGCTTTATCTTTGAATCCCAGAGAGAATCCTAGCTGAATTATTTTCACTATCCTTTTGATAGCAATTTAATATGTTGCTGACTGTTTCCCCCTCCCCTAAAAAAAAAGAAGACATGTTGGAGACTGCATTCATCCACTTGTCCATATATCTGTATATCCTTTGTTTGAGTACAGTGACTGGTTTTCAATAAAACCCCAGACACTTCACTTTTGCTTATGCTCACCTTCTCTATAGCTATTTTTGTATAATATAGGGAAGGATAGATGATGGGGTAGCTATCAACATCTTGATTACTGGATACCATCTCTCTCTGTTCTGATTTCATGCTATTTCCTTTTCATCCAGCACCATAAGAAGCCCCCTTTCTACAGTGCTGACACTAGAATATATCTATAAAATACTTGTATTAAATCCAATAAAGCTGTGTTTTTTACTCGTGTATAGTAATACTCTGGATAAATCTTCTTAAGCTTTCTGGGTCTTATTTGACACTAAATTAAAATCTGGTCTTGTATGGCATGTTCATTCCCTCACTTGTCTCTATTGTCTATGTCTTTCATTTGATATCAGAAAATCACCAGGGGAATGTCAACCTATATTTCCCCCTTTGAAGAAACTCATACACACCGATGCTGCTGGGCAGTCTTCAAGGTCGTTATTGTAATGCTTGGAAATTATCCCTCCAAAGTCTAATCAGTATTTTCGTTTGTGCTCCTTTATGTTCTGATTTCTGAAGTTTTCTTGCATAGATCAGCTTTTAATCAATCAGTCATTCTACACTTGTATAGCACTTTCATGCCATGGATCTGAGGAATATTTCCAAACAATATGATAATGTATACAATTACCTACAAATTATAGAGAGCTAAATTCTGGAACAGAATGCAAATTGTCAGATAGCTACTTCAGTGAGCAAGTTCACCAATTTCTAGAACCTCCTGTGCCAGAAGAAAAAAATAATACCATCTTTAAAAGAGAGAGAAAGAGAGATCTATGAAACAACAATTTCTAAACTGTGTGATAGCAGCCATTAGGCCTGCATAATTGACTTTGGTACACAAATGATAAAGGGCATGAAAAAGGCATAAAGATACCGCTATATTACTAGTTAGCAAGCAGGGTTGGAAACCGTAAGGTAATTTGTCCTTTCATGTACCTTCCAGAATTTTACGGATGAAAATAGGTGCATTTGATTTATATTGAACAGGCAAGTGGCTCCTACTGTGATAGTGTGCAAGCAAACATAAATGAGCTATTGAGAGCCCGTCATGCGCTGAATGCAGTGCTGGAGACTGAACTTCCAGTTGCTCCTCAGGGTCGCCTTGAACATTACAATCAAGTGGCAATGGCAGATACTCGAGTAACTTGCACATCTGCTTTTATTATATAGGAAGTGGGTATTTTCCTCTGTGAAAGGAGACATGTGGACCTTACATGCACAGGGAATTCAAACATCATTATGCAGGAGAAGTGTGCACTGTCCCTCTTAGAAAGTTCAACTGGGAGCACAAAAACTGAACTCATACACCTGCTGCTTCTGATTTGACAATAATGCCCAAATCCACACTCAGCTATAAAACTTCCTTGCTGGGTGGTCCTGGGGTAAGTTGCAATCTCAAAATAACCCTATTTATAGGGTTATGTTCAGAGCGGAAGGAGGATGGCCATGAAATACCCAATAAGGTTATAAGAAATATAATGGCAAGCCCACTTGCACCTTCACCTCAAATAGGGGCTTCCAGTGGATGGGACCAGCATCCTGAGCCAGAAATTTCTGCAAATTTCTGTCAAATTTTGGCTCTTAGCTCAACTTCAGGAGAAAAGATGTTGTGTGATTCTTTCTGATGTGTGAAGATGATTCAAGATGCTTGAAGAGCTCAAAGAATACATTGGAATAGTAGCACCAATTTTCCTGCAGAAATTTTACAGTTGTTCAATTCTTGAGCCAAGCCCTAAAATTTGTTACATGAAATGGTAAGGTTTATCTTCATATTTCAGAGTTCAAGGTCTATTCCTAATGGGGGAAATGGCATTCTGATTTTCCCAAGTTGTTCTGGGATATATGCACTGAGTGAAATACCTTAATTTACCTCATTTTGCAAATTATGAATTACATACCTCTTTATCAGGTGTGTAGGAAAATGTTCTGAAATGTAAATTAGTAAACTGCTTCAAACCCCTGGAGGGGAAATGCTCAAGAAACAGAGATTAATGTTTAACTCCTCCCTGTAAACCTTGTGCTACTTGCATGGCATCACTAATAGCAGCAACCAGGCCCTGTTTCTATAACTGAGAATAGAAGCCAAGAAGATAGGAGGGTTCTTTCTATGACTCAGAGTGGTACTAAGTCTTCCTTTGGAACTCTGCTGTCAGCTACACAAGAGGAAAGCCGAATGCTTTATAGGAGATCATGCAGTCCAACCTAAAAGGACCAGCACAGGAGATATTTCAAAATAGGAAAAATTGGATCCAGTTCCCAACATTAAAATGAAAGCAGACTATACAACCTGCGTTGCCAATATTGTTGGGTTTAAGATTTGGAATGAGGTTATTCAGACTATGCCCCTGTTCTGTCATTACATCAGAAATGCACAATTCAGTAACAAACGTATTCCCAAAGGCAGATTTACAGCCATTAGTATGGGTTCCCCCCACCTTTAAATGTTTGGACCTCATTTTCTGCGCACCTCCTGTTTGAATCTGTGTACGGTCACTCTGAATTCTACACTACAGCAGAAAATGTTATTTCTTTAAAAACGTATCTGCTTATCTTAAACAAAAATCAGCACAAGAGAGAAAGATTAGATACAAAATACAGCTTATTTCACACTGCTGTCTTGTAGTGCCTTGACATCATAGGCCAAATTTGAAACTTCCTGCTTACATCAGGAACAATGTATTATTGGAGTCACTGACCTGCAGGAAGATGAGCAACAGATCTTTGACTTCCCAAAGCAGAGGCATTTATAACTTCTAAAATGATTGTGTTATCTACATTGTAACACATAATCTTTCTTTCATACTCACAATATGTTGTCTCTGATTTTTCTCCTTAAAGAACATTGGTGTGTGATGGCTATTTGATTACAGTAGCTGGGCTATCACTAGGGGTGTATCTGATCACTGCAGAGTGAGGCATTATCATTTTATTATTGACAAGGTTATGTTAATATTGCTTGATAGTCTAGGATGGTCAAAGAATGTCTCTTTATAGGAACTAACTTTTAGAAGATGGTTTGTTGATGCAGCGATCTCCCAAGAATGTTTTGAATAGGAAATCCATCAGGTGGCAAATCTCCCAACCTCATAGCTGGGGGTGGGGGAAAGTATGGATGAAAGCCTTAGGGGCAGTGGATCTGTTGCATGCTATGGGTGTTCACACAGCTTGTGGCCACCTATGCTCTACTTACACTTTTAAATACAGTGGTACCTTGGTTTACGAACGTAATCCGTTCTGGAAGTCTGTTCTTAAACCAAAACTGTTCTTAAACCAAGGTGCGCTTTTCCTAATGAGGCCTCCTGCCACTGGTGCCCTTCCACCATTCGGATTCCGTTCTTAGACTGAGGTAAATTCTCAAACCAAGACACTATTTCCAATTTTGCTGAGTTTGTAAACCAAATCGTTCTTAAACTGGACTGTTCTTAAATTGAGGCTATATATCAAATATTACAAAACACTAGCTTCCATTCACATGCATGGAAGGCAGTGCCATGTTTAATCTGAAACAGGGCCGCATTTTTAATCCTGTACCTGAAGTCACACCTCTTTCCTCCAAGAATGGCAAATTCAATGCATTTGGTCTAGCATTCGCTACAACATCTCTCATTGGCTGGGATTACTTCAGGAAATAAGGATCAAAGGGTAAAAAACTATGGTGCTGAAGTAATCCCATGGAAACAATGGCTGTGAACAAGTTCAAACAGTGTGCTTCCCTGCAAGTAAAAAGCAAATATTTTTTCTGGAGCTTTTTCATGCCTCTTAAAAGCAGAATGTTCGTCCCAAAAACATTCACAGGCAAATATTTGACACAGCTCTCATTCTGGAAAAAATGAAGTTATTTTTTCACACTCTGGTTAGCATTTGCCTGTGGTGCATTTATGCCTATTACCAGAAGTTCACAGAAGCAGCAGAAATTGCCATCTGGGCTCTTCCACTGGCATCCTTCATAACTACTTAAGACTAATAACACAACATTATAAGCAGGATGGAAAATCTACATGTTTAGAAGTTTGTATACACCACTCATTTAAAGCACAAACCCCAAAAGACTCATGGGAACCATAGTTTACTCACCACAAGCTACAATTCCCAGCACCCTTAAGAAAATACAATGCCCAGGACACTTTGAGGGGGTAATGGGCTTTAAATGCATTGTGTGCACACATCCTAACTGGGGGAAAAAAACAAGAAGGAAATTGTAGGAACAAATGAACAGTTCTCACAACGGAGGGAGGAAAGAAGTCCACACTTCAAGGACTGCTGGTTTTCAATCTATTCCTAAATAATCTGGAGTTAGAAGTAAGCGGTGAGGTGGTCAAATTAGTTTATTTTCTTAAATTACTGTTCTGCTGTTATCTTTGGAGTGAGCATTTATTTGCTACTGTTGCAAGGGCTGTTATAGGAACTAGAAAAACTTACTTCCAATGAGGAAATGATCTAGTGGGTCTATTTCCAAATCAGGCTCACCTCACCAGTCCTGTGGCAAAGACTGCCATACCATACCACTTGATGATGCCATCAGGGGCTACATTTGCAATATATATTGAAATAATTTTTAGACCTCTTTCCACAGTCATGGCATCCCACAAAGAATCCAGGGGAACTGTAGTTAAAGGTATTGAGATTCAATATTGGGGGGGGGGAGGAAGTAGGCAGTATGCAAGACCCTTCTAACCCGCTAGACTAGCTTCCTTTGTTGAGGTGACAGCCTGGCTGAAAGGCCATTAAGGGAAACAAAGGAAAGGGACTCTGTGTGAGAAGACCAGCTTGTAGTTAGTTGGAAGACAAAGCTAGAGATTGGAGTAGAGTTTTGATGCTCGGAACCCCAACCATCAGAGGATCAGTTTATACATGTGTAAATAAACCATATATCATAAAGACACCACAGTCTCAACTGTGCCTCATTTCCAAAAGGGAACATGAACTCTGGGTAAGTACCCAGAATCTCGCACTGCTCAGAGATTGAAGTGGCAATAGTAATAGTAGCAGTAGTGATGATGATCATGATGATGATATAACCCCATCTTTCCTTCCCCAGGAGCCAGGACAGCAAACATACAAGTGAAAAAACAATTAAAATATCTACAATTCCAAGAGTGGTTTAATGATAAATCACTCTTCCCAAGGGAGTGTGGGAATTTTAGTGCAGTGTGGGGAACAGGGATCTTCGAACAACTCTCAGCATCCTTAACAAACTGCAAGCAAACTCCCATAATTATTTGGGGGAAGTCATGTATAATAGTGCTTCAAATGTATGGTTCAAATGTGGCTTGAAAAGAGAGCTAACATACATGGGACAGAATAGGGTACAGTGAGAGCTCTGTCTTAAGAAAGTGATAAAAGAGTAACTTGGTAGTGACATCCAGGAAGATGTCTATGTTTGGGCAATGAGAACATAAAATAATAAATAGCATATCTAAGGTTTTACTGTTTGTTGAGATGATGAAATCATAATAATTTTCATTACATGCCCTAGATATGGTTGCTAAAATAAGGAAATTCTGAGATGAAAGAGGCATAGAGAGCATCAAAGAAACTGTTTAATATGTTCGGGAAAACCATGAATATTCATGCCAATGAAATCACGTTACAACCTAATGGAACAGCAGTTGACCACCATGCTGCTGAAATGTAATTCAGACATAAATATTCGGATACCTTTCTACGGTGACAAACCTCTGGAATTGCAGTGGAAATAAAAGTATATAGCATAACTCATAACCAATGTATTATTCTTGGATGAAACGCACATACTAATAGGAAGAAGGGGAAAAGAGTCTTGTCTCTTGCATTGTGAGGTTGAAATTTTCACTGTTGTACAAGAACTTTAAATGATGCAACATGTGAGGTTGAACGGCATCCCCCAACTTAGTGAAATATGATCATTAGCAGGCCCACTAGTGCAAGCTTTTAAAGCAGAGTCATCTGTTAAATTCAATTTTATTTCACTGGCTGGTGATTCAGATGAGTCTTTTCCTTCCTGGAATGGTCGTCTATGTGCATGATCTTCAAAAGCAGCATTTAGTTGCCAACTTCATTCCCAGTTCTACCCTTACTCACACAGCACACTTGGATCATAATGCCTGGCCACACATAACCCCACAATAAAACAGAATGAAACGTTTATTGCCTACAAATGACATTGTCTCACTGCTGCTGAGACAGCCCAAAGGTTCAGGTCATTCAGTTGCTTTGTAGTGTTAAGCAAATGAACAGAACTGAATTGACCATTCTAATACAAGGGGCCTATTGTGTTCATTCTTGACCCATGCAAGATCACATTGTTATTCAAATATTTTCATAATTGCCCCAATCCAGAGCTTCATGTGTGCTTGAATGCTAGCATAGAGCTCTTATGCACCCCCCCCTTTCAATGGATGGAGCAGCAGTTCCACATATGCTAAAATGTGTGCACACAAATATGCACCCTCCCTTTGCATGCCAGGGTGCTGTTGTCTATGTGACTGATTGCTGGTTCAAGGCCAATGCCGTGTAAATTTGGGGAGGTGTATAACTGCTATGTTTCCTGGCTGTATTATAGGAAAACACCATAAATGTTCTATCAGAGGCAATAGATGAATTGCTGTGCCCAGCAACTTATGTTTAGTAACACAATTTTTGTTGTAATTAGATAATTCTGTTACTGCATTTTTAAGTCTTTCACTTCCACTTGACTTCATGAATATGTAAGAATATAATTTAACCATTGAGTTACTTCACTACCCAGTTCATTTTGCTCTGCAGTGCTGCAATAGACTTAATGATGGTTCTACAAATGACTTGCTTGTTAAAGCTCCAAATTTAATAAGAAATTTATTTCTGCTGACAGCTCCACTGTAGTTAGCATTCAAAATATCAAAGGACAATTGCCAAATGTTCATAATGCAAGTTGTCAGGAGTGCAATCTGGAATAATGGAATATACATCTTGCAAACTTGCACTTTGATATGGCAAATCACTTGGTCAGCAAGCAAATTGATTCATTTATGATTTCCTATTATTGCAAGTAGTGGGTATGTTTTTACAAGAAGTTCCACTCTCTGAAGACTTGCAAAATCACCTACAGAACAATATCAGTTATGAATATCAGTCATACTGAGTATACTGATAACGAGTACATGGATAGAAAATTTGCACTTGCCATAATTTTCTTCCTCACAATTCAAAATGTCACAAAGGATTTAAAAATGATGGTGATGATGATGAGATGAGGATGATTTGGCTTTCAATTTTGGCTTATTTTCTGCTTAACATTAATCCAAAACACTAACGGTTAAATTGCACATTGTGTTAACCAGGGGAGCATCCGCTTTTTTTAGGGGGAGCACCCAGGAAGTAAGAGGGGGTGGGAACACAAAGCGCCCATTAACATCAAGTGTTATTGGGTTAAGTGGAATAACCATGGGGATATTGTGGAGACTAAAGCCATACTGCACGCAGCATTCGTATAGGTGCTCTACTTCAACATAAACATTTCTGTGCTTGCATCCCGACTGTACGAGACACTGGGCCAGTTCACATGTACCAATCCTGGATTAGGGCCAAGTTATACATTATGTTAGTCATGCTTTAAAGTAAATGTCTTTAAACAGGCCACTTATTTTGAAGAAAAAAGGCAGCAGTTTAGGAGGTGTGATATTGTCCTTCGCCTCAGGCACATAAATGTCTAGGGCTGGGCCTGCTTACAGTCTTCTCATCTGTTCCGACTGCTGGCGCACCATTTCTCTATATGATTTATTATTATATTCCACTGAATATTAGAGTTCATTTCTTAACCCAGCTGTGCTATACACACCCCACAGTCAGCTGGATCCTTCCATCTGCTTGGGGAAGGAATGCATCAGCGATACCAAAGCTCTGACTCTGTTTTATTTCAGCCTTGATGGGACATCAGGAAAATAATAAAAGAGGATCAAACTGGGACATTAACCGGTAACAACTGACTGAACCTGGTGCTTTTCATTCAGCAAACCCTTTTTGTCCATTTGCAAGTGCCCTTAATTTAGAAAGCAGATTTTTTACTACTATTCTTTGGGCACTGGCACTGACTCAGGACCAGCTATTGGCAGTCCTCTGCTGTCGGCTGGCCCTTGGCAAAACATTTGGTCTGATCTATTCTCAGAAACTCACTTGCCAGCTGTCTAAAATCTATTCAGAGCTCATCTGTGCTTTGGAATTGCTTCTGACCTGAGGGTTATTGTGATTGATAATGTAAGCAGATCTTCAAGAAGATGAAGAAGAACCAGCTAACTATATGATCAACAGGCAAATCCTTGTCAAATGTGTTTAATTGTGGTAGAACTATCCTGATGCCACTTGTTTGACTACTTATTACAGCACCAAGGCCCCCCAAAACCCTTTCTGCCCATAGCCAGGGAGGTTAAAACATTATGGTTCATCCTGTAGAGGCCGTGAGTATTATTTGCGTATTATGGGTGACCCCAGTATTTGAACACTGCTCACCATGTGGGTGACTATGAAAACAGAAAGTCTCCAACCAGCTCCTGGAGCACGGTCGACATGAGTAGACATGCCACTAGGGAGGACAACTGTTCACATCCATATCTTCATCTGAGATTAATAGGAAGCTGAGATGAATGGGAAGCTGTGGGGGACATCAATGTACGAATCACACCTCTTCTATTATTCAGATGATATTGCTGGATTAGGGCAATGAACCACCTCCAGGTTGTTATCTCTCTTGTTATTATCTCTCTCAATGGCCATCATTCTTATTCTAAGTACAACAGGGTTGGTCAGGAATTAGAAGTGTTATGTCTCCCAAGTTATGCATCCTCTGTAAAAGAACCCCCACTCCTAAACCCAGTATGTGATGTATAACATGTTCAAAAATGATTGGGAAGATGCAAAGCTGTCTTATAGTGAGTCAGACAGCCAAATTGTCTTGCTCAGTATTGTTGACATTTTCCAGGATTTTAGGCAGGGGCTCTCCTAGCCCAACCTGAAGTTGTTGGGGGTTCAACCTGGGACCTTTCATTTGCAAAACATGTGCTCTGCCACTGACCCATGGCTGACCATTAATTCTTCTTAGGTTTTCTTATGCGTTTCATGCTTTGAATTTAAAAGGGCACACACAAGTGAATGCGTATGTTCCATGGCATTCTCAAACCAAGAAATTCCAGTACTGGTTGTGATCAGAAGAGTAGACTAAAGTGTTGTTGATTTAAATATAAAAATAGAAAATATTTCAAAGGTGCATAGTAAAAAAAATAAGGTGTCTTGCAAAGTCAGCACTGTGGAGTCTGAAGGACAGCTGAACAACCCGAAAACCAGGCACATGTTAATGTAATACTTTAGCCTGCAGTTTTGAGAATACATGCCATGACCCTTCCTCAGTTTTTCTTCAACTCTTAATAGCACATAACTCAGACGTAGTTTCTACCTGAGTGGAACATCTGACTTTGTTTTACAAGTAATTCATTAATGAGTCACCTACATGCCTTAGGTGGTTTATATCCATTATCCCCACTTAACAGTTTGGCCTCAGGATGCCTTTCAATATAAATAATCTTCGAAGATGCTTGTATAGCAGAAATGTGTTTCTTTTTATAGCAAATCTGAAATTAGCTAATTTTATTTGACTTTCTTTCTCGAGATGAGCATGAATTATGAAATACCATACAGCTGGCACGAAATTTACTAATATGGCAGGGCTCCGACAAACTCTGCACAAATACACAGAACACATGTTCCAGTCATTTTTCTCTACATGACTTTTAACTGGTCAGGTGGAGTTTTAAAGTAGACCTTGACGGATGAAAAGTCATTTTAAATTGCATCTCACATTTCAGAAATAATTCTTTAAAGCTCTCGGTACTTCCTCCATGATTTATATTCTTTTTCGTGTAAGTCCTCTGAGAGGGTCAGGAGATCCCAGTTCAAGGAGTAGCTTTGGTATTATCCCACTCCCCCAAATCATCTCCTGCCTGTAGTTTTCTATTAAGGTAAACTGGGAAAAATAAAACATTAACTCTGCTAAAAAGGAATCTTACTTTTAGATATATTGAACCAAATGTATAACATATTGCTTTCCAAGAAAAATGATAACTACTCTAGTGACTACATAAATTGTTTCAATGTTCAAAGTGGAACAAAATTACTAGGCTTCCATGGAGCCAACCAATGGAGTGCAAATGATTCATGCTGTCTACCAAGTATGTGTTGCATTTGTGTTTCCCTCCCTCTTTCCATTTAGGAGCTCAGCTGAGTATCCTGTAAGGTAGGGTAGGCTCAAGGCTTCATGAGCTTTGCCACAGAACAGATATTTGGACCTGGGCTTTCTGAAACAGCAATCGTTGTTGAAAGGTGGAAAGCCTTTACAGGTAGAGAAAGTTACTTGGAACAGACACACAAACCACTCTTCGTTTCTCTTTGTTTTTCATTTTTTTTTTCAGTTCAGCTGCCTGGACTTCCAGATCAGTTTGCATTTAAAATAAGTTCACATGAAAATCTGTGAAAATCTTCGCACGCTCTTCACCAAATATACACATTTTTGCATGCAGTTATGTCCCAATATAGGGGACGCGGGTGGCATTGTGGGTTAAACCACAGAGCCTAGGACTTGCTGATCAGAAGGTCAGCGGTTCAAATCCCTGCAACGGGGTGAGCTCCCATTGCTCGGTCCCTGCTCCTGCCAACCTAGCAGTTCGAAAGCACATCAAAGTGCAAGTAGATAAATAGGTACCGCTCCGGTGGGAAGGTAAACAGTGTTTCCGTGCGCTGCTCTGGTTCGCCAGAAGTGGTTTAGTCATGCTGGCCCCATGACCCGGAAAAACTATCTGCGGACAAACGCCGGCTCCCTCGGCCTATAGAGCGAGATGAGCGCCGCAACCCCAGAGTCGGTCACGACTGGACCTAATGGTCAGGGTTCCCTTTACCTTTACCTATGTCCCAATATAAGCATTTTTTGCAAACAATATTACCTAATATATATTTTTTTACTAATATAAGTGTTTATAATCATTTCTAATACTCCCCCCCAAATAACGTAAAAATATAAATACAGAAAATGAATGCACACTTTTCTCTAATATGCACTTTTCTCCACATTGTGGAACCACACCTGTGAGCAGTCCCGATTTGACTGGGACACCCCAGAATTAAAGAAGCCATCCTAGCTTCTGATTGGATGTCCCATTTTCAGTGCTGATTTCTTCCACAAGTCAGCTGACTCCCGCAAGAGCTTGGCACCAAAAGATGCACATCTTGCACATGAAAGCAGGCACCCAATTCGGAGCCCATGGAGGTGGGGCAGAGGGAGTTTCTGGTGGTGCAAGCAAGGCTGCCACCACTGGCCTCAGAGGCCATGTCTCCTCTGCCTGATACCACCCCCACCAGAGGAAGAGAAGAAGACAACAAAGACGAGGATGGCAATGGGGAAGAGGAAGGGGAGAAGGAGCTGGAGGTACCGGTCTGGCACTCACTGAAGGAGCTGCCACCGGTAACAGAGACAGGGGCTGGGGCTGGGAAGTGGCAGCAAAAGATACATGTCCCAAATTAATCAGCAGAATGTGGGGAAGTGGCAGCAAACATGGGGAAGTGGCAGCAAAAGATACATGTCCCAAATTAATCAGCAGAATGTGGGTGGGTAGGCACTGCAAAACTAGGAGAAGTATGGAGGCCAGCTGTGTTGTGGTTCACATACTGTTTTGGGAAGTATGAATGAGGTAGGCTGGTATGAAAATTTGAACCAAACAATTTTCTTCCCTGCTTATTCTTGTTTGCCATTGCCTCTCAGAACTGAAACACACAATGAGCAAGCCTCACATGCTGCAGCTATCGCTGGGCCACACCATTCCAACTGCAAGCGGGAGGTGGGGTGCGAAGTCTTTCAACAATCCTCCATAAACGCACCCAAACCTTGCACGTAATGAAGCTAGCATGTCACTCAAGCAATTCCGGTTTTATACATGCAGGTGGTTGTACTAGGGAGGCATTCAAACATACCGTTCCCCATCCTAAGTGGTACTGCCCAGCAAGATATGCATTGTACCAGGTTGCTGATAATGTAGTTTGCCTTTAAAAATAATCTTTGAGAGACAATCACTCTCACCCCAGACAAACCCATCACCAGCACTCAAACCCTTGCTTCCTGCTCTTGCCTAGGACACAGCAAACCCTCCTGAGGTCGATGAGGGTGTTTAGACATCATCTGCAGTGCACCTGGGGAACGGAGTGTAACTATAGGAATGGAAGCCTGACTGAAATCAGTATCAATTTAAGGACTTCCTACAAAATCAGTACATATTAAGGGCAGCTGCATAAATCAGCTCAGCTTTACAGAAGGCTTCATAACTGTATTATTTAATGTAATAATAACCTTGTCCTTTCTCTGTGGGAATGAAGTAAGTGAACATACATTTTCACTATATATCCCACTATATTTTGATCCTGAAAACAATATAACTTTTTTATTTTACATGCTACACCTTAAGAACAATCTTGTACAACAAACTAAATTTATATTTTCATATGAATTGTAACTCATTTTCAACACCATTTCCTATTATAATATTTATATTTTAATGCTCTCTCATAAATGGTTTTAATTTTGGTCTAGTTATAGTAGTCCATTTCCTTCATGAAGCTAATCCATGGTGTTTTAGCAAATGATAGGTTTTGCCTGTAAATAAATCATGATTCAATTCCCTCAATGCAATTAATTCCACATTCTTATTCCAATATTATAGCTTCTAGTGATCGTCCAGCAAATACTATTGCATACGCTCATTAGCTTTCTTTTCATTTTACAGTATACGATCATTATCTCCTAGGAGGCAAACTAACCACTGTTTGTCCCTAATCACCATTGAATCTAACTATTCTATTTTCTGTGTTGTAATTCTTACTACTGGAAAGCACCTGTGCCTCCAAGACGTCATCTGACAAACTGGCAAACTTTATTCAGGTTTCTTCATTTACCCACAAGAAGGATGAAATTGCCATTTGAATCAGAGCTCTTATTCTAATCCTAACATCCCATCTTCCTCTGTTATATGATCTAAGAGCATCTTGTAAATCATCTACACTGCTCATCTGCTCATTTTCTAATGGCAGATTTTAGTCTCGATTATGTCAAGGTAACAAATTTAAAATGCATGTGCAGGAACTAGGCTTGCTTGAGGAATCCAGTACTTGAGATTGTAGAGGGTGAAGTGTTAGTGTCACAAGAAGACCTGTTCTATATAGCTGCCATGTTACATACTCCTGTTGTGTCACGCCAGGCAAGATTGGCCTTACCATTAGGCAGAGTGAGAAAATCACCTCAGGGGCAGATTCTGAAGGGCAACAGACCCCCCCCTCCAACCATCCTCAAGAGTCCCAACATCTCTAGCCATTGGAGAACAAAGCTATACGTGCCACAGGCCTGTCATACTCACACATCCTTTTAAACTAACTTGCTACCCTCAGGTGAATTAAAATGGCAGCCCCAAGCCACAACATTTGTAGGTTAGAATGGTTTTTGTTGCTGGTGGTGCAACCTGGGTCAGTGTAAGGAGATGGAAGGGAAGATGGGGTGAGGCCTTCTGAAGGAATTTGGTTATTCTCAACTGGTGCCAACTCCTGGCACTGTAACCATGCTTCATTCACCATACTGGCAGCTGGCAGAAATTTAAAGTATGTCCAAGGAGGCTAAAGATTATCCCTAGGTCTCTTCTGCTTGTTTCACAAAGGAAAATCACTTTATATAATGTAACCTCCTCGTACCTCAAACCTCTCACAGCACCAATCTTTTGCCCACAGTATATCGCATTGACACTTAATATTCAGCTCTAAAAACCTTACCGATATTTTAGAGAAATGAAAAATCCACATTTTAAAACCTACAGCTGCTGTTCATGGCTGAAAAATGATATTCCAGGGACTTAATACAATAAAAAAAAATATTATTAAAGTAAATCTACTGTATTGTGAGATCTTGTATTACATGCAGCACAGCCATAATACATCATATAATTTCATTAATTAAAAAGAAAATCAATTACTAACGCTTACATTATTCTGAAGCCTTGCTGTGTAACCACCACAAATATTCATTTAAGTAACAAGTACCAAATGAAAGAATGCCGTTTATGCTACATTTAGTCCATATGTGTCAAAGACAAATATGAATCATTCTTTCATTTGTTGCTCCAAAAGAATCTTAAGCAAGAACAAATGAAGTAGTATGAAATCAAGAAGACTTTGAAATGCTAACAAAATTGAGTGCTTCCTAGTGTGCTGCTTGGTGGAATTGTAAACAGACCAGTGGGAGAAAACAAAGGTCAGATAAACATGGCTAATATAAAAATGTTCACTCAATAATGTGCTAGACGGGCAACTTGATGCATGCAGCTCTAAAGGTGTGAGCAGCAATACTGACTTGGGTGACATCACAAATCATGTCAATCAATTAATTGTCTGTCATCATGCACTCCATGTTGCCTGGAATCCTATGACATTCCCTAATGTAAGTCAGAGCTGGAAAGGCAGAGAGCAGCTAGTAACAATAGAACGATAGACTCAGTGGAAGGGTCCAAAGTGGGGGAATGTAGCATCAAATTCACTTTGTCTAAGCCCCCTTCTTGCATTACCTGAGAGAGAGGGGTCTATACAATGAACTGGGAGTCTGCACTGCTGGCCCTGCCTCTGGCATTGTGCAATGAGGATGCACATCTGAAAAGAAGCCCTTGCTTTTCAGCTGCTCATGCATACAGGTTCCATACTACTAGAATGACCACACAAATGTTGGTGCGAGGCCAGCCCATCTGCACAATGCTGTGGATGAAGCCAGTAGTGAAAGAGAGAAAGGCCCAGTGGGCAGCTTTCAAAGTCAGGTTAGTTTAGAAAATAAGTTGAGCTATGGCCAATGGGTGTTATTTTCAAAGCTTATCTTAGAAGACAATCTTATGTGAGTTGAGAAGAAGTCACCCATCCCCAATAGAGTCCTTCCCCCCATCGCTTTTGATAGGGCATTAGATCACTTTAACAAATTAGTAAATTGTTTGGTATGTTCATCCCAATTACAGTTTGGAAAGCACATAGCATATGGGGGGAGCCAGGTAATGTCAAGTGTCTAGATATTCCCATGATGAGTCATTCCATCAAAGAGTGAAGTCCTGCAGTAATTTCACTATCCTGGCCAAGATGTCAAACTGGGTACCTGAATCTACACTGAGTGTCAAAAGACAGATTTTTCATGAGACTTGATTTTGGCTTTGCAGTGTCGTCATAATACCAATCAGTATTTTTTTGTAAGCAGGATTCCCTCCTTTGAAAGTAATCAACTTAGCCAGGTGTCAGAGGAAAATGCTACTTCCTCAGTCAAGGAATTTTGGAACGGGGCTGCCCCTCAGCTGAAATAGGATTTTTTTTCCAGTTGTGGACTCAGAAACAGTAGCAAGATGATTTACAGGTAAGCACTTAGTTCTCCCATCTGACTATTCACAGCTCCAATAAGTGACTTGAATTGTGTATGTGTAATGAAATGTCAGCCCATCTCTTTCCCAAGTTACTCTCCTACCCCAATCTCATTACGTTCCTCTTCGTCATATTGAACTGTACTCATCACTAATCTACTTACCTGTATGCCAAACCAAGTAATTTTAAAATGTATTATTCTTTGCTTTTTGTATTGACTCCATCTCCACCTCCCCCCCTTCCCCATTTAGTATCATTGGTACGGGACTCATAGTATCCATCCATTCATTTTCCTTCTTTCAAGCCATTGATATTTAAAGTGAATAATGTTGTTCTAACATTGATCTTGTTGCGCTTCACTAACTGCCAAGAATAAACAATATAAGTTTATGGCATTGATTTCATGGATTTCAATTTCCCCCCCAATCATGTTCTTGTTAAGCACCTTGTAAAATGCTTCATGTCACATACTCATCTCCTTTGCTTCATGATCTAAGTGTACCCAATAGGCTTCACCTTGGGATTCTCCCCCCCCCCCCTGCCTTCCCCTAGTGGCTGGCACACTGCTGGTCAATGGAAACAGATCTAATAAAAACATCAACCATAATAGCACATGTAAAGTTGTTCTGCTACATGTGTGCTGCTGTGCTCAACCTGCTGCTATCCAAGCTGTTCCCAATCTTGCAACTTTCCATTGTATATTCAGCATCTTGCAGAGTTCTGAAAAAGTCAAATGCAAAAACAGACCACTTTCTGTAGCAATGCAAGACTAGCTTCTGAAAAGACTACATTTCAAACATCAGCTCAGCCACAGACACTGGTAGAAGTCATGGCTGCATATCCTAATTCAGAATCTTCACTTAAGCATGCCTATTTCTAAGACAATTAGTCTGTGGGTAACATTTTTCTGGGGTCAACGGCCCTATCCTAGAAGAATGCAATTATGGCATGTTCCTTCCAGAGGAAATCATAGGGTAAAGAAAGGCAAGTCTTTATGGTAATAGTTTCCTGTAAAGATACTTGTGCATTCCTTTCAACGACAGTGTCTGCATCTTGAGCATTTTTGTCTCCAATATCCTATCATGACATTTGTGTGTGTGTGTGTGTGTGTGTGTGTATGCAATGAATACCAACAAAATGGACTATCCTGAGCAATAAAAGTTGAAAATTCAAAGCAGCTGAAAGGAACTAAAAAAGAAGGTGCCTTCTGAATTTTGGCATATCATCCCAGTTTGTGCTTCTTTGTGCCTATGTGATTTGAAAGAGAATGAGTTATGTTTTCTTTTTCCTGCTTAGCTGTTTTCACAGGCCTACCTGGAGTAGAGAATATTTTTGTGAACTGTGTATGCATAACCAAGACTCTCTGAACAAATCTGAATGGGCTTCCTGATCACATTGCATTCAGAAGACGGCACCGAAAATGTGTACACAGAAAATGTAAACCCTAGTAATCTCCTTGCAGCTGAGACTGCCATGCTTTAAATCCCCCATTCATAAATGATGTTGCATTCTGAAACCATATTCCAATACCATGTCTTTACAAAACCACCACCACCGTAATAACTTTCATTTCATGTAAATGAAAATGAACATTAGATGCAATGGGTGAAAAAACCCCTAAAGACTCTCATGCTATCATGTTCATAGATGGTTGTGGATGAGAATATGAAAATGTATTTCCCATTAAATACAGTATATGAGTGAGTCACCTATGAAAGGTTGTAGCTCAGTAGTACAGCATCTGCTTTGCATGCAGGAAGTCCCAGGTTCCACTCCTGGCATCTCCAAGAAGGTCTGGGAGAGACCCCTGACTGAAAAGCTGGAGACCCTCTGCCAGTCAATGTAACCATTACTGAACTAGATGAAGCAATGGTATGACTCAGTATATGGTACCTTCCTATGTTCCTATAACTCAGCCCCTCCCAAACACCATTATAAGCCTGATAATAATAATATGTTTAGAAACACCCTACCAAAACCCTGCATTCATAAATAAGACTGTTGTCCCATGCATTATTATTACTGTGAAATAAATGCAAGCTCTCAGTTCCATTCACGTCGGTGACTGAATATTTCAGTGATGCCACATCTTCTGCTATTAAGGAAGTTCCTTGTTTTGATCCAGTTAAACAACTGAGTAATGTGCAGCAGGTACGGTACTTTACTGAAAAGCATCACAGTGCAACAAATATCTTAGTTCTTCAAAAGGCAATTATGAAACCTTTGTATGGTTATCTATTTTCCTCGATAAATAACACTTTTCGGGATAAGTTTGATCAGGGACCAAGGGAAGCCACATTTTATTCAGAATGAGGAGACATTAATCTGTTTTCCCTCCAGCTGAGATATTCTCCCCAACTGCAGTTGTTGGCCGGTGGGCCAAAAAATTTAAGCTGACAAAAGAGAAATACAAGTTTGTATGAGCATTGTGGCTCATCCATCTGCAGGATGCATAACCTCACAGCTGTTTAAAAGCAGGAGAGAAGAGAATGAAAGTCAACTGAGGAATCAGCAAAACTACTTTTATTGAACGTATGTGTGAGTCAACCCCAGCCATTGTGATTAATGTGCATGATACCAGTTTGCATTTCAAAGATTGTGGCTTCTGTTGTAATCTGAGCATTTCAGCATTGACCTCATGCATAAGAAATTAAAGATATTGTGAAAAAGAAACTATTGAAAGATTTGCCTATACTGATGCTTTGATTCTCACACTCATAGGTAGGGCACATTTTTTCTCACCATACATTAGAACAATATGTTCTACTTGTAGGATTGTATGTAGTCCTGAGTTATGTGACAGATCCAAGATGCTTTAGGATGAGGTCAACATGCATGATTATCCTGAGGCTGGATTAACTTAAAGGGACATGAAATCCTTGTATGTGTTGGATCCTTGGCGCAATTCATTTCCATGTGGATTCACTGTGAGACCAAGTAAAATAAGCAGACCATGTGGTAACAGAACACTGATTGTGTAAATAACCTCCTAGAGCCAAGGCCAGATATAGTTCCAAATATGCAAATAATACTTTTATATGCTATAATTGCAACAATTTATTGAGCAAATGCATATTGAGTCCCAGTGTAAAATTCAATATAACATAATGGTTAATGTTGCTTGTTTCTGTTTAATTCAATCAATTCCCCTGTCTTTTTTCACAACATTTTCAATGAATATGATGATAACCAGGCAACAGCCACAAAAGGCAGCCCAGAAAATATCACTCTACAACCCTATTAATACACTTCTTCTCTGAACCTCTAGTTGGTAGGCCAATGCTTTTCAAACAAAGGTCAGAAGTAAACAAAAAGTACTCAATTCAATCTGCCCGCAATATTTTATGAAGTGGAGACCTTTTATAAATCTTGGCCTAGGCTGAGTTGCAGCCTATCAATAGGCAAAGCAAAACTTGTCTGGCATCAACAGTATATGCTAAAGAGCTGTCTGCACAGCACTGAGGCCAAACTGTCTGCAACACATTTGTTACAACTCTCCCATCCCAGGGCAGGCTAAAACAAATTTATTAGGCTGAGAACTGTATAAAGCCTTTGCCTGATGTTCTAGTGATGTTGGGCATATAGTCAATCTATACAAAACTTGAATTAATTTAGGGAGAGTCTTATGTGAGGAGAAAAGGCAAGACATTGTGTTTGTTGAATACAGTTCAGAAAGCAGTTGAGAGCTCTCATATACACACACCTTAATGTACAACACACACACCACACACACATTACCGCATACTCTGCAGGGGTATAGCACTAGGACTCCTAGATGGCCAGTCTAGGAGTTCAGAGTGACAAGGAGATAGAAGGAGGAATGAGTGATTCTGTGGTATCAGATGAATGATGCTGCTCTTCAGAATTTTATGCCTCCCTTCTTGCTTCAAACAATGTATTCTGTCAACGCTCTCCTACTCATGGTCAGGGCATAACACCTGCAAATGGATATGTGCTGATCTTGGGGTATTCTTCCAGACAGAGGTCACATTCACAGGGGCCTGGTTGAGCACTGCTTCCTTTAGTTGAGAAAAGATTATCAGGCTTTATCATTCTCCAATGATTAATGAAAAAGGAAACTGCATCCGAAAATTATGAAAGGAAAAAGGAAATGTTTGTGGAATTCTCATGGGTGGTGTGTGGTGTTCCTGTTGCCCTAACCTTACTTTTGAGATGGTGGAGGGGGTGAGTGTCCTTCCGTTTATACTACAAATCTGTACACTGCAGCCTCCTCAGGTGTCCAGGGAAAGATGTCAAGAAGTAAATCCTCCCATGGGACTTTTTCATATCAGGAAGTGCAGGCAGCCAGGGAGGCTGCAGAGTTCTAGAGAAATAAAAGCTTAGCAAACTTACAATTATATAGTAAGCTCAAAATCCTGCACCCACCAAAGTTCTAAAGAAATTCTCAAGTGCAAAAAGAATAAGGCAGGGAAAAATGGCAGCTTCTTTTGCAGCAGAAGGAAACTTTTGAGAAATATTTTGGCACAGAACTAGTCTCAGGCAGAGAACAAATCCAGAAGAGTTATTGACCATGCATTAGAACTAGCCCACACTCAACTCAGAACTATCCTAGCATCTCAAAGGAGAAAGATCCCACCATTTGCCATGGAAAAGGACCATGGGGAGGCAATAACCCCTGAAGCCACTAGCCCCAAGTGATCCACCTACCCCAGGAATCCACAGAATCAAGGGAATCTATGATCCCTGACTTCACACCTACAGCTTGTTCCTCTGCCCAGCATTACCCTGAACACCTAAGGAGCAGAGATGGTGACTCGGCTGAGCTGAGGCTCAGAACAGAAGACCCAATTAAAACCTGCCATTTCTGAGTCCTACTCATGAGGATGGGGCAAGGACTGAAGCATGCCCAGGGCTCCATGAAGGAGTGGAGGAAAAGCTTTAAAAGCACTAAACTGCTGCTTGTCTGCTGCTTCGGCAGCAACAGCTTCTTCTGATTAGTTCCCTGTGCCTGAACTCTTGGCTCCCTTGCTAACTGAGAATACTTTGCCTCAGACCAGCTCCTATTGCTCTTGCTTTGCCAGACATGCCTTGCTGGTATAACAAAGAATCTAACCAAACCAGTCTCAGGGGCATCTACCCCAACCACTTTCAGAATGATTGCTGGACTTTGTTTGACATAGTAGGCTACCGGTTGAGCATATCTGACCCAATCAGCATTGCGAAAAGCATATTCTACTACTGGGCTATGATTCTTTTAGGCTCTATTTTTTTGCTCCTGATTATTATTTACATCAGGTTACCTCAAACAATACTGCCTGAGGTGCTTCAGAACCTCAGGCCAATATGCCCAAGCTACTTCAGAGCAGCAATACGAAAAGCATGGAGCATTGAAAAAAAGTATTATTATCGTATGTTTTGGTGCGAGAAAAATGGGCTGTTACATTTGCATTTGCAGCGGTTGAATTTGTTGGCATTAAACCTGCAGTGTTAGTTCCTGGTGAATGGCTTAAGACAAAAGGCATTTGCTGTATAAAACAGTATCAAGCTTTTTAAATACAAGAAAATGATTTTGCTTTAATTTGATCTCATTTCTTTCTTCTCTGAAACCTTTTTTTCCCTATCAGATAAAAAAACCCCAAAACAAACAAAACACCAAATCCCTAATCAAAACATTTTTATTTATTTTTTTGCCCAGTGGAACCTTGCTAATAAAAAGTGGGATAATTGATAGCAGTTTGCAAAAAAATTCCCCTTTAGCATTTGTAGTTGAACTTGTCTATTTTGGCCTGAGGGACCAGGGAAAAGGGAGTGGGTGTTCTTATTGCATTATTCATCTTGCAAAGGAAATGAAATGTACAATACTCTGATGAAGATACTTCTGTCTTTGTGAAGCAACTGAGTTTATTCTGAGCAGTCTTTACAGATTACCAAATATTTAGCAGAACAAATCAGAGCCTGCAAGAATATATTTATATTGCAATTGACAGATAAATCCTGTAGGGGGAGTTTGCTTATTACTCTTCTAGTGGAATTGAATATAGAAAATAACTGTAGCGATATTTTCATACATACAGTTTCACAGTTTAAACAAATTGCAGCATCATGCAAGTCAAAGTTGCAGACATGCAACACACACATATTTTTATTGCAGAATTGATTTCCAAAGGGAGAAGGGAGAACTGGCAGCTCTCGTTCAGATTCCTAAATTTGACACTGCTGTGTAGGCTTAAGGAAGTTGTGCACCTGTGTCATAGAATTCTTAGCAGCGTGCAATGCAACACAACCTGGTTTTCCTACTCATTCCTTAGCCTTAAAGGTGATAATGAGCCTAGGAGGCTGCCTTATACCAAGTCGGACTATTTGTCCATCTAGCCCAGCATTGCCTACATGTTGACTCCCAAGGTTTACCCTTGGCTGCGGCTCACGGTTAAGAGGAGAGACTGCACTACCGAGTGCAAAACGTCTGAGACTGCATTATAGCCAGTGGGGGACTTGCACCAGCTTCCTGATATTGAACCAGAAATTGGAAACCACTCTGTCTGGTATTGGTGGGCAAGGGTCTGCAGAACCAAAACCTGTAGAATCAGACTGCACAGAATAGGAGATAGGATTGATACTTAGAAAAATGCAATCGTCCTCTTTGTTTTTTGGAGAAAAGTGTGCCTTGTCCTGTTTGGACTCCAAACGGGATGTCTTTTTCATGTATTCAAGCTCTTCCTCCTCCTCCTCCTCCTCCAAACTGTGTGGGCAGAGGGTGGGTCTGATGGGAGGAGGAGAGCAGAAGTTTAGGTGAGACAGGGTGGAACAATGAGGAGGACAGCCAAGAATGAGGGTGAGAGTTATTGTGGGACGTGGGCAAAAGGTGGGGTGGGGATGGGACGAGTTTGAGAGAGAGTTTTTGTGCAGGGAGGATGGGTTGCAGAGAGAGAGAGGAGGAGGTTTGCAGGGCACAGGCCTGCTCTGGTGCCGGCAAAGAGAGGTTTCTTTTTGCCCTTGCAAAGGGGGCAGGTGAGTTGGACTTGGAAAGCAAGTGGGTGGCGGGGTTTACAAATGGGCCTTCTCTGGTGGAGAGTGGAAGAGTTTGCAGGGCATGGGCAGTAAGGAAGGACAGGTGACCAAAGAGCAAGATCAGAAGAAGAAGAAAAATTCAAGGAGCATATTCAGTGCAACTATACGCCCTATATGGCCTAGGACCCTCGTACCTATGGGACCGCCTCTCCTGGTATATGACCCATGGAGGACCGTACAGTCTTCAAATGAAAACATCTTGGAGATCCCAGTCCATAGGGAGGTTAGGCTGGCCTCAACCAGAGCCAGGGCTTTTTCGGCTGTGGCCCCAATCTAGTGGAACGCTCTGTCACAAGAGACGAGGGCCCTGCTGGACTTGACATCTTTCTGCAGGGCCTGCAAGACAGAGCTGTTCCACCAGGCCTTTGGCCAAGGCACAGTCTGACCCCCTCGTTCTGTAATCCTCATAGATCTCTAGCCCAATGGTTGCCATTAATTTGGCTCTGAATTGATTTTAGAGTGAATTGATTTTAGAATGTATTTCAATTAATTGATCGTGATTTTATGTAAACTGTGTTATTTTTACTGTTGTTAGCTGCTCTGAGCCCAGCTTCGGCTAGGGAGGGCAGGATATTATTATTATTATTATTATTATTATTATTATTATTATTACTATTAATGTCCAGAGAAGAGCAGAGCAGCTAAAACGCGATGGCACTGTAAACCCAATTGCAGTGGTTTGCTTTGAAGTCATTGCTGCACCAGGTAAAATAATTTTAGCTCCCCAGTCCTCCCCAACCTGTCCCATACTTTGCTCGACCTGTTCTTTATTTTGGCCGACCAAAGGTGGCAACCCTGGTTCTTTGTAAAGTGAAATATAAATACAGTAAATAAACATGCAGCTTCCCCTTCATGTATGAGAGAAGCATCACCACCCACATTGTTGCAAGAGAAGGGAAAGGGGTATCTGGCAACACACTATTCTCAGTGGGAGAAGAAAGACTGCTTAGGCCCTGCAAATGTTCAAGTGAAGAATTAATATTACATTGTGGCCATTCAAGCAACCAAAGAGTAGCAGGTGCTAGAAATGGTGACTTACATTTTCGAAGAGAACATATTTTAAGAACCCTATATTCTTTCCTTAGCTTACAGAAACTAAGCAGCTGGAGATCTGATTACGGGGCCTGGTCTTGGTGCCTATTTTATGCAGGATTTCTAATTTTAGTAATATGGGTTTTGTCTAATATAGAGATTTTTCAAGACATTTTCCTCAATATTATGCATTTTTTATTACCCACATTCCCACTAGTATATGCATTTTTACTCACTCTCCCCCTATTAAACATTTTTGGGTACTCACATTTTTTTGTTTGGGAACTATACCACATTTGGAGAAACATGGCAGTATTTGGGTATTGCATTCTTTTGGTGCAAGTAAAGTAGGCTCACCTAAAAATGGAAACTGAACTGCATTTCCCACCCATCCCTATGAACAATATGTGTCCATGCAGCAAGACTCGCTCTGTCTTTTGAAAGAGATGCACTTAATTTGAAGCTTTGTTCTTATTCCAGAGCTCGACAGCCCTACAGAATGAAATATATTTCAGAACAGTGAAGCTCCACAGGATCCCTGATCTTCAATATTATTGTCGGGGATATCTAATGTGGAAACTAGAAATAGTGATGTTAGTAACTGAACTGAAGAGCCTCTCCAGGGGATTTGCAATTTACTTTTCTTTCAACAATGAAAAACAGCTTAGTTAAACTCTCCATGCTTCATGTAACAAGAAACCAAACACTGAAAGTGGAAAGCCAAACAATTGAGAACTTTCCAAACTACACTTACCACATGGAGAAATGTGGTTACTTAACCCTTGACATTCTACAGATATCCAGGCATTGAGCACTTTCCTAAATGCAAATTAAAAATCAGGGGCATGCTCAACTCTAAAAAGAAAGAAAGAAAAAGGAATAGAAGCCAAGAGTTGCTCAAAAGTTATTTCTTAAATTATAGTGTTGCACAATTCACCATTTAAAATGTAAACATACTTCACCCTAGCATTTCTTCTTCCTTTGAACATATTCCTCCATTCTGTCTTTCTACCAAACTGTTTACATCTACAGAACCACATACCGCAAAAGGACAAACAGAAATAAGGGGAGTACATATCTTAAATGGTTTTTGGCATGACCTTGGCCTACCATGAGAACGGAAGTGAAGGTGAAGGAATCTCGATGACCACAGACTAGCTGTCTGTTGGAATATGGGCCAGAAAACTATTTCACTTCCCACATCTATGTAAATGCGGTTGGGCACAGTTCCTACCCGATTACCTCTCCAAAGTCCTCGGACAGAATGTCATTGACGAAACACTGTCATGGTTTGGAACATTCTGCAGTCATCTTTCTATATCATGGTGGGTAACAAATGTTTCCGTTCTTCCTTTCTTCTAATCACATCAGGCAAGAATAGACATACTAGATATTCTTATAGGATTAACTATGTCATCCCATTGCTTGTCAAAAATCGCACCTCCACAAGCGCAGCAGCACACAGATTGTAGACTGTCAAGAATTACGTATGCTACACCATAATTTTGCTTGCGACTTTATTGATAAAAGGTTTCCTCTAAATTGCAGTGTGAGAATGTGGTTGCTTTGAGAAGCATCAAGGAATTTAGCAGCCTAGCCAGAAGCCACAAAGGAGTCTAAAGAACTTACTGTACAGCAATCCCTTCTGGAGTGCTCCCAATACCATCACTTAACGATCTGAACGGAGCATCTTAACCTAATTATTTGCTATCTGATAACATTTTGCCACAAAAATGTTTGCTTGAATGTATCTTATCAAAGGAATGTTTGTGCCTCGGATTAGTCACTGCTTGGTTAAAGATTTGTGTAATCAGCTTAATTCGTTTTAAAAAATACAAATACCTATTACCACTTAATTTGTATAATAGATATTGACTGTGCAATTAAAAAATTAGCAGGGCCTATTAAAATCATAAGGTCAAGCAAACGTTCAACAATGCATAGGTTACTTCGCTTATCTTTTGTTTTGAGTTCCTATTATGCAGCACAGACCTTTTGGGTTTGCAGAACAGAAAAAGGTCACAAGTGAAACGAGATGAATATTCTCAACTCATCCCTGGGCAGACATGTACACAGCAATACACTGCCTCTACTAATTCATCACTCTCAGGTTTGAGAGGTGGCAGAGGGTTCATAGAAAGAGAGTGGATTGATGGAGCCCAAGAGGTGGGTAGTCCCTTGGGTGGGAATCAAAAGCCACTAAAAGAGCAGTAGGATAAAACCTGTTTCTCCTATCCTTTCATTACTCCTCACCAGTGAGCAATGCTGCTGTTTAAGATGTTCAAGGCTGCAAATCATATGAAAACTATTTTTTATATATCCTGATACCTTAATGAAGGTTTTTTCCCTACCCCCCTTAGATTTACAGTGAGAACTTACTGCATGTGCTTATGATAGAATTGTGTTGAACCACTGACCTGTTGAGAGCAGATCTTACCACTATTTATACTGCAAAAGTTCACTGGCCTTTTAAAAAAAGAAATTATCCATGTGAGTAACAAAAAACAGATATTTGGGGATTGGGTTTTAGAATTTCAACAGGCTGATTTGGATTGCCTAGATTACATTCCATATTATTAAACAGACTATGAAAACTTGAAGAAGTAAATTAACAAAACAACCACATACCTTTTGGGATATAATGAGACTGAAACCAAATAATGAGGGGATTGTCTTTCAGCTAGCCATTCCCAGTCTCGTCCACTCCAGTTGTTGTTGGGACTATGTGACCCAGCATTCCTCACCACTGGCCATCCTGATTGGGGCTGATGGGAACTGTAGTCCAAAACACCTGGAGGGCACCAAGTTGGGGAGGCTTATTGAAGTTAATAGGAATACAGGAAAATGTCTGTTTGTGTTCAGTGTGCTTGGAAGGAAAAGTGAGTGGCACACTGAGATTTCAAGAGAAGCAGCAGAATGTTCATGTTTATGAACATTTCCCATGGTATTTGTAACTCTAAGGTTTTATTGTACCTGCATAGCAATGGTGAGCTAACTATATAGTGGTATTTGACCATCCAAGATCCCAAAATCAATAAGCAATTAAGCCCAGAGGAAAATCACTCTAATAAATTATTGTCTATGGGTTTTATGCGATCCATTTTGGAAAGGCAGACCATGTTTATATGAGCAGAATTCCTTTCACAATTTTAGAACCTGTGAGTGGGCATACAAGGAGATGATTGGGTTTAATAAGAAAGTGAGCAGGTCTTTCTAAAAGTTTTGTTAAGTTCATTTTGTAGAAATGGTTTAATGTAAGGCTAATGGATGCTCAATTAAATTAAAAGGCAGAAAATAGTGAATTAATAGATGGCAAATAGTGTATTAAAAATGAAATTACTTTTCACATAACCAATAGACCCTAGAATTCATTTGCAGAGGGCACTTCTAAAATCAAATATCTAATGAACTTAAAAATGTGCCAGACTATACTATATGCTACATAAAATATATACACTTCTAATGTACAAAGTTCTTTGCCATATTTGGCAGATATTTTATATTCATAACCTTATGAGGCAAATCAATATAATTTCAATTTTAGAGATGATGGATAGAAGCTGATAATGTTGCTGAATCTTGTCTTAATGAGTTAATGGTTGCCTTATAGTGTGTTACTACTGTACCCCACAACCTAAGGGTTAAACCAGATGGGAGGGGTATAAATAACAAAATAACTACTACTACTACTACTACTACTACTACTACTACTACTACCACCATCACCAATCTGCAATTATTATTAGCAAGGATGCGCTTTTTTTCGCCTATCTCGATTTTCAGTTTCCAAGTCACCTGGTCTTGTTTCTGAACTGGCACCTGCAAGTTAGTAATGTGCCATACTTCTGTTTTTGATGTATGGACATGGCTGAGACTGCTGCATACCTATAGCTGGCTGTACTTTTCAGTCTGAAGGGTATTTTCAGTACTGTTGCACTCTGCTTATGTACACTGATTGAATCACAGAGCAGAAAGAGGAATCCTAATGCTAGCATTAGCCATGGGCGATGAAGTAGCTGACTGGCAGCTACTGCATGGCAACAGAAGGTAAGGCTTACCGGGCATGGGCCAGATCACTCCCGCAGAGATCCTCCGTGGGCTGGACCAGTGCAGCGCGATGTCGGAAACTGTGTCTGCACATGTCCGTGGTGCCGGAAATCACTTCTGTGCATGCCCAGATGCTGGAAATCGCGCCTGCGTATAAGCGATTTTCAGGTTCTGGGCATGTGCAGAAGCCATGGAAGAGAGTCCCCGTGCTGTGCTGCTTTAGGGCAGTGCATGGGGACTCCCCGAGTGGGCGGCTTGGTGGACTGGTTAAACAGCCTGTGTGGGTCGCTTCCAGCCCATGGGCCTTAGGTTGCCTATCCCTGGTGTAGAGGAATTCCCATCTGAAATATACTCAAGAGTCGCAAAGTGATTTCATGCTCTTTATTCAGCTCATAGTGGTGAGGAGGAATGAATGACAGTCCCCTCAAAGTATCTGCTTTATATACATTATTTACACAATGGGCTGCACATGATTGGCTAATTCCGGAATTCTACTGTAAGCCAATCAGGTTGTGGATTTACTTCTATCTGGAGCATGATTGGGTGGTTCCTGCCAACCAATCATACTGCTGCATTGTTCTAGGACCAATCAGACTGCTGCATTCTGAATCCTATTGTTCTAGGACCAATCAGACTGCTGCCTTTTGGATCCTATTGTTCTAGGACCAATCAGACTGCTGCAGTTTGAATCCTATTCAACTCAGTACATAACACCATCCTTACTGTTAGATGCTGATTGGTGGGGTGGCAAGTGCCACAGCTAGCTCCATTTACTTGCTTGACTCCTGAGTGGACAGCTGCCCTTGCTGACGTCAGCAGCCTGTATCCTTGCTGTGATTGCCATGCTCCAGTGCATACTCACAACAGTGTCTAGGGACACCAGAAAGCGAAAGCAACAAATTTATACAGGGTACTGTTGTGTTTCAGTGCTCAAGTTTGGGATGCAGCTATGTATGTTTATGCCAGAATCCAGGTCTGAAACATAAGGCCCTATGGCTGCCACAGGCCCTCCTTTATGCACCATCACCTTGGAAGGTAGGGTGGTGAGGAGAGCTTCCAGATCTGTTTTGGACTCGAGGGGATCTGATCTAAAAGGGATCTGGGAGGGGGGCACACCTGCCCCCAAATATTTTAGACTGAGGCCTCCTACCTGCAATCCAGAGTGGTTTAACAATAAGTCTCTCTGAGGCTCTGGGAGAGAAATACGGGCTTCCCATCAATTCTCAGCACCTTTAACAAACTGCAGTTCCCGGAACTCTTGGGGGGAAGCAATGATTGCTTAAAGTGGTATCATAGCACTTTAAACGTTTGGTGTGAATGTGGCCTTGGTGAGATTCCTCTCCCCTTTATATCAAAGAGGCGTTTGTGTGTGTGTGTGTGTGTGTGTGTGTGTGTGTGTGTGTGTGGTTTTTTGTTAAGTTCCGTTCCATTCTCAACTTGGCTTTAGTTCTTTGCTGGAACAAACTGCCTTGTCCTTTTGAATTTAGGTTGATCTGATAGGCCTTGGTAATCTTCTATGTGTTCATTCAAAGCTATGTTTGATTTTTGTTTATATTACAGATTCTCCCACATAGATATTAAGGCAATGAAAACAAGTTTTCCATCCAAAACAATTACAATGAAAAAGCAAGCAAACAAGCATAGGTTTGCAGCAAAACTGCAAAGGAAGTCAACTAAAAGTTTAAAAGAGGAAAGAGAAGAAAGTTAGATTTAATTGATGCCAATTAAGACTCATTCTCCTTGCAGCAGGAATATGAAGGAATCACACATTAGGTTTAAAGGATATATCCAATTTTGTTCTACCACAAAAGAAGAATGCTTTAATTTTTGGCTTACATGGGTACCCAATGTTTATTCTGAGCTCCTAGATTGGGGGTAAGGATCAAATCCTATTCATCTTGAACTCAGTGGGTAACCTCCCAGTGGTTTCAAAACACAATCTTTGATCCTTCTCACTGGCAAATGAATCTCTTTTACCACACAGACAAAAACACATTTCTCAAACCAAGCCTTCTATCCCTGTCATTTTTGTCCTAGATTGTTTCTAGGACATAAGGGTAGCACATCTTGGCAGAAGAGAACTTCTAGTATCTGTGCCATATTTTATAGTACAGCCTTTGCCAACCTGGTGTCCTCTAGATGCTTTTGGACTATAATTCCCATCAGCCCCTCCTTCCATTAAAGCTTATACTCAGGTCTAAAAACTTTTCATGTAAGGGAACTGTGAGAGGGGACAGTGTGAAGAAGGTACAGAGACCTTTAGATTCACTATCATTCAACCAGCATTGCCCAGCAAGACTACAAACTCATACCCTCCAACATTTCTCTGCTGAAAATAGGGACATCCTAGGCAAAAGTGGGGCATTCCAGAATCAAATAAGAAACCGGGATGGCTTCTATAAATCCATGACTGTCCCTGGAAAATAGAGACACTCAGAGGATCTGCAAACTAGCCCACCAGAGAGATCTTTCATGCTGGATGCTACCCAATACTCACTATCTGGTTCCTGCATCTTCTAGCAGTGCAACACTACCTACTTTGTTCCTAAGCTGTAATATTTTCCTAGGTAAGGTAGCCATTTTGCTGAATATAAGCAAATATGTGTTGCAATCAAGATGGTAGAACAGCATTGGGAATGGTAGTGTAATAACAGCAGCTGGAGAAATGGAGCTAGGCTGGGTGGGGGGACAGATGGGCTTCTCAGAATGATGTTGGGTAGAAGGCAGAATTCTTCCCCCACACCTGAACCAAATACTCTCCTACAGCCAATCCAAAATTAAAATAGCCGTACACAGCCTTGGATCATATATTCAGAGAGACACAAAGCTTACTACCAGGTCTAAGAAGTTCACATACAGCATACCCAACACATTGTAATTTTATGTTATTTTAAAAACCCAAACTTTAGGTGTCCAGCCCAGAATGGATTGGCTATTTATTTTACCCTTTTATTTGTATTGGTATAATATAAAATTCTGAAAATCATGTAGCAGTTTCAGGTTAATTTGTTGTTATATTTGCCAGCTTATTTCATTGCATTATTAAAACATTTAGTACCGTATGTGTCATTAATATTCCAAAATGTAATTAGCATATTTAATCAAAAACAATTAGGAGCAAGCACTGCTTCCCTTTTTAAGTAATAAAATATTTATGGCTGGAATAAACAAAATGAAAGCCAAAAAGCACTTTGAGGTGTTGATTTTGTATGTGCGGAGGGGAGGGGGCGTGGATAAAAGGGGGAAAGGAAACACATGAGAAAGAAGATAACTTCTAGTGCATAACTGCCTCTGGTGGATTTCTTCCATGGTTTGCCTCTTGGGAGTTTCAATCATTGTGTGTCAATTCCAAAGAAATAAAATTTCATTGTGGTTCCTCAATACCATAATAATACTATAATAAAAGAAGATACGTGAACTAAGCAGAGTTGTGTAAATCCCACCTTGAATTAGCTTTGCCTGGTGAGATCTTCCTTGTGGGCTATAAACACCATGAATGCTGATTAGGGCTTGAGAATCTTGACACTAGAAACTTGACCAGAGAGGCAATAAAATTAAAAAGTAATTGATCGTATCAGAACTCTGCTTCACCATCCTCATTGCTGGGCTCAGGCGGGGGCTGCAAAAACGCCTTCTTCATATTTCCCCCCATTTTTCTTTATTGTCGCCATGTGTCACACTGCTTTGGAGGTATCACGAGCAGTGAGCATCTAGGACCCTAAAAAACTCCATTAAACACTCAAGCGCTTGGCGTTGCTCAGTCTTTCCCACACGTGGATTAGTAATAAAGCACAGGATACCTGATAAGTCCCAGTATTGCTTCTTTGTTTGTACTCAGCAGTGCATACACTTAGACTTAACTGTATTCAGCAGGACTGAGTATATTTCCAGAATTTGTATTTGGGTGCTTTTAACCTGAAAAAACAGAGTTGGCAATATAACTGGTTTGACAGGATTGTAGAAAGCAGAGCTGGGGCCGGAAAAGCTTCACATGATTTCAAAGTAGTAAAATAAAATGTAACGTTTAAAATTTAAAACTAAAACAGGCTGGCCTCGCAAAAATACATACAGTGGTACCTCAGGTTAAGTACTTAATTTGTTCCGGAGGTCCGTACTTAACCTGAAACTGTTCTTAACCTGAAGCACCACTTTAGCTAATGGGGCCTCCTGCTGCCGCCGCACCGCCAGAGCATGATTTCTGTTCTCATCCTGAAGCAAAGTTCTTAACCTGAAACACTATTTCTGGGTTAACAGAGTCTGTAACCTGAAGCATATGTAACCTGAAGCATATGTAACCTGAGGTACCACTGTATAATTATTGTATTTGAACAATGTCCACCATTGTTCCCATATGCTTCCACCGACACAACAGGATTTCACCTTCCCTCTACTCCCATGGAAGGCCTGGCTCATGGTGTGTAAGAAAAGGGACCCAGAAGTGGAGACAGCAGGAAAAACCCTGGCCAGCTCCATCGCCCAAGTGTTCTTAGAAGTGAGTGAATTAAGGACCTGGCTTGGTTGCCATGCCAAAAATGGACAGTGGAATTGGCAAGCTGCTCGGACAAAAACCATATTAAACTGCAGTAAGGGAAAATTCCAGAAGAGTCCAGTCATGAGTTAACCCTTTGGCTTGCCAAGATTCGGATCAGTGTACCAACTATTTTGGAAAAAAATATACCAAAGAGCCAGGGACAGTGGAACCTGGAGTTCAGCCTGGAGCCTGTGGCTATCCCTCCAGAATGAAACCTCATGGAAATGCTTCAAAAAGTCTCCCCATACCTGCAAATCCTCCCACACATCCTGTGTGACTCATGCATGGTGATGAGGCTTGGAGAGGCCCTTTGTGATATCACAAAGCCACCTCAGAAAGACCCATTTGGTGGGCAGCCACTTGGCAAGGGAAAATGAAGTGCCCTACCATCTCCAGAAATACCTCATCCACACCTGAAGCTCTGGGTGACTGCATCAGTTCAAGGCATCCTATTCAGGGCCTAGGTAGGCAACTCTTGTAAGAAGGTCCCTGGTCTGCTTCCCTGTCAGTTGCACCCCTGAATTCTCCTACATCCTTGTGAACGTCCTCATAAGGAGATAACATGTCCGGCTTCCACACTGACCCCTGCATGTGGCTACATACCAGGTATCAGGGTATGTTGCTTCCTCACTCTCCTAGCTGCAAACAAGGCTCTTATTCAGCAGCTATGTGCCAGCATTGGAATGCATTCCTAGCCCGACCTAGCAATGCCAAATCTTGAATGGGGAACATTCTGCATGCAACACATGTGCTCTGTCACTGAGCTACATCTTTCTCTCTCACTGCCCCCCCCCAGATCATATTTCCCCACCCCCAAATGTTGTTCTTTTTCTTCCTGTTGTAGAATTCAGGCTGTTTTCCTTCAAAAGAACCAAAATAATATATTTCAAAATACTATGTGTACTGCTGCTGCCCCAAAGCATGTGGAGGAAAAAGTATAGGGAATAGGAAAACTTCTGAAATACAGAAAACATTTGTTTACGTCTCTAAAGAAAACAGAGTGAAAGCAAACCAGCAAATAATATATACAACAAGTCTCATGGGTAAAATTTAAACTTA
This sequence comes from Podarcis filfolensis, assembly GCF_964270895.1. Lineage (NCBI taxonomy): Eukaryota > Metazoa > Chordata > Lepidosauria > Squamata > Lacertidae > Podarcis > Podarcis filfolensis. Next base: position 57,539,777 of record NC_139608.1, read on the forward strand.
AGTCCATGCTTTAACAAATTAAGAGCTAAATAATTTGCCAGTATTATAGTCCAGGCACATGAAAGCACTTCTGGAAATGAGATATATCTGCGTTTTAACAATTATATTTCCTGCACAGACAAAAAGAGAGAGAGTGCACAATATATGGTTTTATTTTGATGAATGCTACTGTAAATTACTATTAACCCTTCAGGGCCCCAGGAAATGATGTGGTCATTTGTAGCTGAGTCTGCCTGCTTTCTGTCCTTATATCTGGGAAGCAACTGAAGGAGACTGATAAAATTCAGTTTTTCAATAAGAGAATGTCATCAGGGACATCTCTGTGAATAAAAAGAGAGACGCAAAGGTTACCTCGTGTACCCTTGTAGCACAGTACATAGTGCTACATTTGAAACTTTAATTTATTGGGGGGTGGGGGGAAGAATCAAGTGTGGTGGCCAAATGGTTAAATTTTGCTCAGTAATTTTTTCATTTTTGTTAGTCATGAATATATCCAACCATACAGAGGCCATCAAAATCTTGCCACTAGAGACTATAAAGTCTACTTACATAGGGTTCCTGGGATTTTTCATGTTCTTATGGAAAATATCTCTGAAATCCCTGAGCTGAAAATTTTGATCTCATTTGTGGATGTGAGCGATACTGAGAAAGGGTTGAAGAGTGAAGAGAACACTTTTCTCGCATAATTTCATTTGTCAGGAGAATCTTGACGCTGACATTGGAAGAGTGATTTAATTGATTTTAATCATACACCTGAGATTGAGAAATTGAGCCCTCTGTCCTGAAAAATAATTCTAGGCTTCCCTGAGAATGTCTAATTCGCAGCTAATAGTTTCTTTCTCCCCCGCTCCTTGAAGTTTTGTTATGAAGTTTAGGAATGCAGATGAAAGACTGACACAAAGAAATATTTACCACAGCCTCCAGATTAGCAAATCACTCTCACAGCTTCAGTGCATACATACATAATAGAGCTGGAGCAGTGTTTTGGACAGTAAACCCATTAACAATTTATGTTTTGCATATGGGAAATAGACAGCAATATGGTTTTCTGCATTGGGAATCATTCATAATGATTAATATCCTGGGATCAAGGGAGACTAGTCAGGCGTTCATCAGGGCTGCAAACTGAAGTGGTCTAGTCAGGGCCAGCCCTACCAGTAGGGAGAGGGAGACGGCTGGTTGGGCTATCATGAAAAGGCACCAGATTTTTAATTTTCAATATTATTGTGATTATTATGATGGACAATAAATAATGGCAAGGAAGGTCATTGCGCTGTTTTGTGGAATTTCACAGCTGCCCCGAATGCTTGGCTTCGGGGGTGGGGGTGGGGCACAATTTGCTGCTACACTGTCTTGGGCCTGATAGAAGAAAAGAGGTAACCTTTTCTGTTTGTGAAGATTCAGCTCTGTCACTTTCATCCTGCTCAACTAAATGTTGTACCATTAAAGAATATGAACATGTCTAAACATATAAGTTTAAGCTGGATGACTTGCTGAATGGCAAAGAGCCAAAATATTTCACACCTGCCGGACAGGAAAATGACCTTCATGTACTATTATTAACTATGATTCAGGTGGGATTAAGGTCAGCAAGATTCCCCACCACCACCATTCAAGCCAAATGTTCTAATGATGGACAAGGAATAATTAGCATTGCTCTGGAAGATTCCCATACAGGTTTGTGATGTTAAACAAGATATTCAAAATACACTTCTTTCCCTCCCATGGCCTAGCACATTTGCATCAAGGGTTCGAATAAGGAAAGCCCTCCACAATTCTATGACGTCCTATTCCAGTATTGCTGAATGTTTTATAGCCTGCACATTTGGTAATAATGGGTGGTTTTTTGGGGGATGGATGGACCGAAAGCTCTATCCAGAACTTGTCTGAGGCCTGGGGCAGGAGTCTTGTTAGAATAAATTTATAAACTCAAACAAAAAAGCAGTCTGTCCCTGGTGGGAGTCTTTGGCCAACTTAGCCCTCTGAGGCCTGGGACCTGACTTTATCATTTCCCTCTACATCTCAGTTTTTCTGCTCCTAATCTCAGGCCCACTTGTCCTGTGCCTTGAACCCATGCCATCCCAGGGTTGAGAGAATGCTCTAGTGTGAGGATGCTGCATTCTGTAGTAATATCCCCCTTTGGGGCAAGGGGGTTGAGACAGTGGCTGTAGTGATGTGCATGATGTCCATTTTACAAAAACTCTATGAATGTCGCTATCATTTAGGAGAGATCATACCAGGCTGTAGGGACCAGTGCATGCTATGCAACAAGACCAGGGCTTCATTAGATATTAGCGCCATGGAAGAAATCTGGAATATGTGAAATGATAACAGAGAAAAGTGCCTTGTAGCAATTGCAGAGTGCTGTTCCTTCAAAAGCAGATTGCACACATCTGTGAGAATTTCTAGGGTAGGAGCTGAGAATCCAGGCAGGTTTGAAATCTGCTAGCTCTCATTTTAGAGATTAAGCATTGCATGAGATTAACTGCAATTTTGATTTTTTTCTAGTTAAAAATAATGTTAGAAGATGGAATCTACACACACACACTAAAATGTGCTGACTTTTAACACGAGCTAATCGATGCAACCATTGCAACAGATGTAAATTAGCTAGTGGCAGCATTATGGTGTATGCATCCATCCATACAAGTGGATCTAGGGCATGCAGATGTGACCAAGATGCTTAAATTTCACGTGACTAGTAGTCCTGTGAAATAATTTCCGTTTGTTGCTGTTTTGCATGCTCCTCTATTGCAATGCAGGAAAGGCAGAGCTGAAAGGATTACACTGGTCAACAACAAATTTGTTGTTTGTGTTTTTTTCAGTTGATTTAGGATGAATCTGATGCGCTGAATCCAAAAATCACATTGGTTTTACTCAATCAGGTCAAGTTTCTGAGCTATGGGCGCATGTCATTTTTTTACGTTTTTGTTCACATGTACGCTTGTGTGGAGCATTTTAGAAGAAGTTGGTGGGGGTAAAATGCCATGTCGAATACTTGTTTTGATTGGAAATGATTGTTTTAATGACAAGAAGTATTCAGGTCCGATAGTTCTGGGTGATTATGTCGAAAAGGGATCAGTTTGAAGTCATAAAACCTTGAAATCTTCCATAAATTGGTGCGGCAAAGCATAAAGTTGGGGGATCAAAACTAAGTTAATGGGGCAGAAACTACGCAGAACTTGTCAACAACATGCTGACTGCTTTCAGAAACCTGGGCTGCAACATGAGCATCAAGATGCACTACCTATTTTCACATATGGACCGGTTTCCTGAGAACCTGGGTTCAATGAGTGACGAGCAGGGGGAGAGATTCCATCAGGACATGAAAGAGATGGAGACCAGGTATCAGGGTCGCTGGGACGCAGTCATGATGGCTGACTACTGTTGGACTCTGAAGAGAGACCTCCCTGCCCCTGAGCATTCCAGGAGTTCCAAGAAACGGAAGTTCAAGCCCTGAAGTTTGAAAAATGGTGAAGCAACATGCATTTTACGTGTACTTACCTTTATCAATGCCCACCATTCAGTTTACAGTAAACCTGATCTGATGGAGAGAAACGGATGCCATTTCCTGATTCAGCAGTGCAAAAATACCCTAAATCAGTTGTAGAAATCTAGACAACATTCAAAAAGTAAAAAATTGTTGCCCAGTGAATTATCCTGAAAGGCTTGCATGTGTCAGGTCTACAATTAACATGTTCTGAGTCTTCCATCTGAGCATGCATTCAGTGACCGGCCCAGCATAGTTGCAGAATGGTCCTGTTTATAAGCAATGGTAAATCCTTGCCAGCACAAAGCTGTCCCATTCTTAATAGCTTTAGAGATGCAATGTGAGCCTTTAAGGGCATGGCTAGTGGTCATTCTCCCCTCTCCCCTCCGTGTTCTCATATGCTGCCCTACCCTCTTTATGGGCTTTCTGGCTTTTCTGAAGCAGCAACATGTGGGGTTTCAGCTGAATTGGTGGAGGCATTGGGACTCACATCAAAGATCACCAGTAACTGATGAGGGTGCTATCTTAATTTAACAACCATAAACCACTGAGAAAACCCTTCTATAATATTTAGCAAATGTCATAAAGTTAGTTAGTAATTAGAATAACCCAGATGGCATTTCCTCTGAGTTTCCTCTTAAAGTACTTTGTTCTGGGGGGAAAGGTACCATCTATTTCACCACAGTCATCTGTATTTCATATTGCAATCATTCATTTTTGCTAACTTGTTAAATCTAGCATCCTACAGTATGAAATGGAAGAAGAAAGAAACGCAATTTGGGTGTTTGACTGGGGAAAGGTCTTGCGCACAGTGCACAAATTTGCACAGAGTGATTGAACCCAAATGCTTGTATAATAATCAGACAATGTTTGTAGAGTGATTTGAAGGTGAAACATAGTGTGTGGAACATTATTCATTATTATTATTTTATTTTATTATAATATAAAGGGTCATTGTGCAAAGAAGCACAACAATCTTTATGATGCCCATTCATTTTGCTGACTTTTTTGTCATTATCCTCCTTTGGTGATTAAGTGTCATTTGTCTTATAATTTTAATGTTATCTTTAACACACATAATAAAGTTTACATAATTATAGCCTATTAATATAATTTGCATGCATGTTACCCGGAAGGCGAAGAAAATGTTTCATCACCAGGCATGTAATTTGCCTTCTTTAACTATTTTTTTTTATCATCTTCATCAATAAATTGGCAGCCTTAATAAATGAAGATAACCTCACTAAATTCTCTTTGGATTCTTTTCAAGGATTCTGAGACATAGAGAATGTGGCTATGAAATACAGTAGGTGTTAAAAAACTGTCTCTTCTGCATAAAGTTTAAAATTTTCATACTTTTGCCATTATAGAGTGTCAGCCAAAGCAAAAACAATGGCCACTTTTTTGGGGAGGGAGACACAGGACTTTCATTGCAAAGCTACTATAAGACTTTGACTTTTAAATAATGTACAGGCTGGACTCAGAGAAACAGGAATCAGCTTAAGGTTCAAAAGGTAGGTTCAAAATATTACACCATGTTTTGCAAAAGTGTTAATGTGTCCCTCCACCCCCTTCCCCTTTCTTGGTAAATGGCAAACGTTTACAACCCAACTAAAACAGTGCCAGGAGAAATCCTGTGTTTGCTCTTTGGAAGATATTCAATAAATTATAGTGAGCTGCAAATGTCATTGGATAGGGAATGGAAAGAGCTTTACCTTTAAGTCTTTAAGTAAAGACTTGCAGCTGGTGCAGCCGCTCAGTAATCCCTAATGATAAGCTCCTTTTAATGCGAGGGTGAGGCAGTTTTCACATGGATACTACTGCATTAACCTTACCCTAGGTATGGTGCAGGTGAAAAGCAGCCGTGTACTCAGCAGCTTTTCCTACCCCTGCTTTATTCCCCTAATGCATCTCAAGCCTCCTGTAAAAGATCCCCTTATACCAAGGCAAAAAGATTGCAGTTCAAGCCTATTATCAACAAAAACCTGCCAAAGGGGCTACATTGTCAGACTTTATGGTGGTACTAACTATTCTGTTGTTCTCAGGAGACCAAACTTAGACCATTAAATCCCCTTCATTTGTGATATCAGTGACCTGGACGGCAGACATAGGTCTTTTGATGTAAAAATGCTACTGCAGGAATCAATGGTACCATCTAGTTTCCCCTTAACGTATATCATAAAAGTGTAATGGTGCTCTTCCAAAGAAAAAGTGACACTCCTCTTGTATAATACAATTATACGAGGATGATGTTTTCCAGGGAGTTTATTTGATATTATGATGTGCAGAGCCTTTGCCCATTAAAATAAACTATGAAGCTGACTTCACTCTATTACTTTCAGTAGGCTAAGTGTATTGTCTCTAGTAGAGTATAGATAATTTTCATGCAACAGGGAGCTATTTCCATATCCCCTTCATGTAACAGATGAGCTTATAAATAGGCTTGGATTTACTCAAAAACCAACAAATGCACTGTCTACAGACACATTTAAGACAAAGGCTGTTTTCCAAATGGTCTTCTTTGATATGGAGGTTCCCATGAAATGCTTAGTTGAGTTGACGGATTCCCACTATTTATAGTAAATGTGCCACATATTGAAAAATTGCATTGCTTTTTTTTTCCTCCCTGGAAGATTGCCCCCCCTGCCACACACACATCATTTCTATCAGAAGACCCTTCATATGTACCCAGAAATCCTCAGAGCTAAAGCTATTAGTAAACAACACACAGTGATAGCTCACTAGCAAACAGCGAACAGGTTTACAATTAATGAAATTGCTGGAACAGAATAAACAGAAGAGGTAACTATGGTTGCACGTTCATGGTTTAGCACAGACAACAACAACTCTGCTTGGATGATGCATTCTGCAATGATAACCTCCTGAAGCAAAACATTATATATATATAAAAAAACACACCCCAGCACCACCACCACAGTAACAACAAAATGAAAAATGATGCGATGCTCTGATGTTCCAGTGTTTGCCAGAGGCTCATGCATTCAGACTAAAACACTTAGAGGGGAAAGTGTGAAAACTAGTTTTATTGCTCTCCTATGCAGGGTTTAGAGATTAATTTTTAAATGGTTCCATTTTATACTGTAGGGGCAAAATTAAAGCAGTCATAAGTCTCATTGCAGTCTTCATTTTCTCCTTTGCTCCCTTAGTGCAAGTAACTTGAGACTTCTGTATCCATTAGGGAGGGCAATACCTACAGCAACATTCACCTCTCTAGAGGGGAGGGATGTATATTTTTCTTTGCCAGCTTCTCCCTTTCTCTCTCTTCTAATTCAAGGCCCATCTGTAATAGTGGCAATAGCTTTTAGCCTAGGACTGGTAAGGCTCAGGTTATTCATGGGATGAGCCATAATACAGTGAGCCATAGGGTGAGGTGGAAGACTTTTGGCTTATCAGTGTGCAACACAATAGCCCCAAAGGGAAATCACAACCCTTGGCTTCAATACTTTTTCTAGGCATCCACCTCTTTTGCATGGTTTGGAAACAGAATCCCATCTCTTTTTAGCCATAGGGCCTATTTGTACATTTGCACATCCAGTGCAGTTGATTCATACATGGTACTCAGTTTCTGCACATGGAGTTGGAATGCACCAGCTATATCATAGCAGCTGCAGCTGCACATAACACTAAGCCATAGTTTGTGCAACAAACAATGAGTTGTCTCATAGACAAGGCTTGTTTCTCCAAAGCTTGATTTCTTTTCCAATTGCTCTTGCCTTGTGCTTCTGTAGCTTAAAATGAACATAAGTGGTGGAATGGCCAAACAAGCCATAGGTTAAGGAAGACTGTTGGGTTCAGACATAATGCTAAGCCATTACTGAAACAAGCCATAATTCATAAATCAACAATAAACCATGACTTCACGTTGTGATTTATGTCCCCCCCCCCATCACATTCTTCAGGGCTTGGTTCACTCATTCAAACTAACAATAGTTAGGATAAACAAACCGTGACCTAGCATTATGTGTGAACCAGGCAACTGTGTATTTCAAATTCCTCAGGGAATACTTATTGGGCTGTATGATTTTCTAAATGTGAAAATGACCCTTGGCTTCTGTGCCTCCTGTTCTTCCCAATGGATTCTAGTTTCCTAACTCCCCATAACTTCTTTTTAGGTAAATCATCCCTGTGTGCTCCAGCTATCCCTTTACCACCATCTCATTTATCTCCAAGTTATAAAGAAATTAAATCCTAGAACAAAAAACAAAACAAAACCTTTGATATTTGCAGCTGGAATACATTAACTATACAAAGCACAATTCTACAGGTTGTGTAATTGGATAATCAGACCACCAAATTTTCATTTCCTGGTTGCTTAATGTCATTTTTTTAAAAAAATGTACAGCAATCTAAAATGCAAGCTTTCTTAGAGTGACAAAAAGGGATTATTCCAAGTTAAAATATTAGAAAACCATACATTGGAGGCAACCTGTGCCAGATTTCAAAGCAGCATGTTCACTTGTTCCTTCAACCTTGGTATTATTGCTTCTAATAATGGCCCAAAGGTTGTGGCCACTGTACCATCAAGAATAGGAAAATTTGTTCAGTTGGCATGTTTTGCAGTCTCTTAAACTGATTGTTCATGATTTCTTAGGTAAACACTAGGCTATAAAAAGCACAAGCTCTGAAGAAGCAAAGTGCCATGTATTATTATTATTTAACCATAAGAAATCAAAGCCTCTGGCCACTTCACTTCCTTTACAGCTCATAACACCTTCTACAGAAGTTTCAGAAGCTAAAAGACTGACTCCACACCAGATCAGATCAGAGATACAGTAAAATAAGTCAAGGAAAATTCCCACCTATATATGGCTGAATGACTCCTTGAGCAATAAAATGTCATTAGTGACTATAAAATGCTACAGGGGGATGATGGAGGGCACTCTGAATTTGGCTTTCTACCAGTAAAGTCGGTACTGAGAACTCATGTGCCAATTTGCAGTCCCGCTGACTCTCTTTCTATAGCTATTTCATTTCTCAGTCATTGCCATAGTAATTTGATGCTCAATTTTTCCCCTTCCTGCATCAGTGCCATATATTTCACCTTGATACAGTGATGACTGTTCCCCCTTCTTGTCCTTTTGTTAGCCTCTACTACTGTTTAACACGAGGGATTGCTGGCTTAGAGAAAACTTAAAAAGGGATGGAACCCTCAAAGGAACCTTAAGATGCAATAACCCTCATCGTCATAGCAATGAAAAAGCTACCATTGACAGAAGTGGAGCGAAATTGTCCTCACAATGGTATGCACAGCAACTTATATATCTCTTTCCACCTCTTCTATTATCCTGTTAATTTTTGTTTCTGAAGTTTTTCACCATTCCCAAATTCAGGTAACTTACGCCGATAGCATTAGAGGATAATATGAGGAGCACAACAAATCATGACTTTGACCTTCTGCCTTGCAGCATCCGTCTTCGTGCCATAAACTGTGTTTCTCCTCTACCAGCTTGAAACAAGCATGCAGAGACAATTAGTAACACTGCTGTTCCTGAAATTAGGCAGTAATGGAAATAATGGCTGAGTACTGTGATTCTAGGAAAATACGAAATATTACTTTGAACATTCTGACAATAATAATAATAATAATAATAATAATAATAATAATAATAATAATAATTTATTATTTCTACTCCACTCATCTGGCTGGGTTTCCCCAGTTACACTGGGCAGCTTCCAACAAAAGATTAAAAATACATTAAAACATCAGTCATTAAAAACTTCCCTAAACAGGGCTGCTTTCAGATGACTTCTAAATGTCAGATAGTTGTTTATTTCTTTGATATCTGAAGGGAGGGCATCCCACAGGGTGGTCACCACTACCGAGAAGGGCCTCTGCTAAAATCCTTAGTGTTTTGGCTGAACCTGTCACATAACCATCAAGGAAATGTCTGAAATTCTCATGCTGTATCAATGATCATTGACTTGCCGATCGTATGGTCGGCGGTTCGAATCCCCGCGGCGGGGTGAGCTCCCGTCTTTCGGTCCCAGCTCCTGCCCACCTAGCAGTTCGAAAGGACTCTTAAGTGCAAGTAGATAAATAGGTACCGCTTTATAGCGGGAAGGTAAACGGCGTTTCCGTGTGCTGCGCTGGTGCCGGCTCGCCAGAGCAGCTTCGTCACGCTGGCCACGTGACCCAGAAGTGTCTCCGGACAGCTCTAGCCCCTGGCCTCTTAAGTGAGAGAGGCGCACAACCCTAGAGTCGGACACGACTGGCCCGTACAGGCAGGGGTACCTTTACCTTTACTTTTTATCAATGATCATTGGTGTTCTCACAGTATTTTAGAGTTTTAACATATTTGGCAGCACAATGTCCTGTGTAATACAAAGCAATTGTGCCACAGACTTCACTGCTTAGAAATTCTGAACATTAAGCAGTATATAAATTTCTGAATTAAAACTGGTGAAATAGTCATGCTAAATATCCCCAACAGTATGTACTTCAGAGTGCTGTGAAAGTTCAATCAAATGCTCATGCATAACCATTTGCTTCAGTTTCTTAAATTCTACACATGCACGAAATATGGATGCACAGGGAATCCCTCTGCACATAACTGGATCTGCCAAACGTGTTGTTGACTCCAAAATTCTAGAGGAAATCAATTTCCAAGTGCCAGACTAACCAGGAACAGTTTTCTCAGAGGGAATTCAAAGCAATACTAGAGGCAGTCTCATATACATATTCTTACACAAAGAGCTAAAATGGGAGTATCTTGTCATTGTGGTCCTTATGATGGTCAATACACCAGTGTTATAGTTTCTTACAACTGAGCAGTGTAGTGGAGTCACTAATTTTGTTCTTATTGTATAGTATACTAAGCACGATAGCAAGGGGCATAAACTCATATTTCTAGTTGCCGGGGATTTAAAAAGTGCTTCCGCTTTTTCTAAAAAAAGAAATCTATGCATTCCAACAAAGGAGACCATGTTGACTTAGTTCTTCATTGTTTTCTTGTCAGAATCTGTTTTCCTCAATTAATGGCTCAAAATGCTTCTGATCTTAAAATGTGGATAAAATTATGCCAACCCTGTCTGCTCTTTTACAGGCAATTTGACAGCTCTGGTTCTTGCCAGCGTTCTATTTTTCTCTGCTATCTTATTCCTTCCAAATGCTATCTGGCAGTATGTTACTAAGAAATTAGCCTGCCTCCCTACCTCTGATTGCCCAGATGGACATCTTAGAAAGCTAGAGAAAAGCAACTTGACAACTGGAAACCAGCCAGTTCTCAGGAAAGATGCATTGCATTGAGCATAAGGGACCAAAATGTTAAAGAATTAAAGTAACAGAAGGTGTCAATGCTGAAAGAGTACTGATTAACAAGGTGGCGAGTTCAAGGGGAACTATTAGTATTTTACACATTTAGTATGTTATATACTAAAGCCTCTCATGTGCTCCACTAGCAGTAAGAAGTGCCATGGTCAGATCACTTCCTGGTGCAACTGGACTTCTCCGCGACCCTTCCCCTCTGCAGGGAGGTGGGACCAATTCGGATGGTCCGCCCCCGCCACTTAATGGATCCAAATGGTTTCCAGAGAGTGGTAGGGGATGCTTTATCCCATGTTGATGGCCTTTCAGCTGATTCCCTGGTGGCCCGCTGGAATGCGGAGTTAACCAGGGCTATCGACTGTCTGGCTCCGAAGCGCCCTCTCCGATTGCATGGAGCCCGGACAGCCCCGTGGTTTTCTTCGGAGCTGAGGGCGATGAAACAATCGCTGAGACGGCTAGAGCGTCGGTGGCGGAAAACTCACTCCGAATCTGACCGGACACAGGTTAGAGCTCAACTTCGAGCCTACCAAGTGGCGATAGCGACGGCGAAGAAGACTTTCTTCACCGCCTCTATTGCATCTGCAGAAAATAGTAGCAGGAGACTCTTTCAGGTGGTTCGCAATTTAACGGAACCACCTTTACCACCGGGGCCTTGTAAAGACCCCAAGATCTCCTGCAACGATTTTGCAAAGTTTTTTGCAGATAAAATCACTCATATTCGGAGGGAGCTAGACACCACCGTGGGAGCAGGGCTGGGGCGGGAGAGTGCTAGAGCTCTGTCTGGTCAAGTTGCATGGAATCAATTTCAATCCGTTACCCCCGAGGATGTGGACAGGCTGCTTGGACGCATGAAACCAACCACCTGTCTCCTTGATCCTTGCCCATCCTGGCTAATAAAAGCAAGCCGGGAAGGGCTGGGCGATGGGCTCTGCGGGGTGGTGAATGCTTCCCTCTGTGAGGGAACATTCCCAGATCCGCTGAAAGAGGCGGTCATTAAACCGCTTCTTAAAAAACCATCTTTAGACCCGGCCAGTATGGCCAACTATCGCCCAGTCTCAAATCTTCCATTCTTGGGCAAGGTGATTGAGCGCGTGGTTGCTGAACAACTCCAGGCACGCCTGGAGGATGCGGACCATTTGGATCCCTTCCAATCAGGATTCAGGCCTCATCATGGGACTGAAACTGCCTTGGTCGCGCTGGTTGATGATCTCCGGCGAGCTAGGGACAAAGGTGAGAGTTGTTTCCTAGTTCTGCTGGATCTCTCAGCGGCCTTTGATACAATCGACCATAACATCCTTCTGGACCGTCTAGAGGGGCTGGGAGCTGGGGGCACTGTTATGCAGTGGTTTCGCTCCTTCCTCCTGGGCCGTGTTCAGAAAGTGGTGGTGGGGGATGAGTGCTCAGACCCCTGGGCCCTCACTTGTGGGGTGCCTCAGGGTTCCGTCCTCTCCCCCATGCTTTTTAACATCTATATGAAGCCACTGGGAGAGATCATCAGGGGGTTTGGACTGGGTGTCCATCAATATGCAGATGATACCCAGCTCTACCTCTCTTTCAAATCAGAACCAGTGAAGGCGGTCAAGGTCCTGTGTGAGTGCCTGGAGGCAGTTGGAGGATGGATGGCGGCTAATGGATTGAGGTTGAATCCTGACAAGACAGAAGTACTGTTTTTGGGGGACAGGGGGCGGGCTGGTGTGGAGGACTCCCTGGTCCTGAATGGGGTAACTGTGCCCCTGAAGGACCAGGTGCGCAGCCTGGGAGTCATTTTGGACTCACAGCTGTCCATGGAGGCGCAGGTCAATTCTGTGTCCAGGGCAGCTGTCTACCAACTCCACCTAGTACGCAGGCTGAGACCCTACCTGCCCGCGGACTGTCTCGCCAGAGTGGTGCATGCTCTGGTTATCTCCCGCTTGGACTACTGCAATGCGCTCTACGTGGGGCTACCTTTGAAGGTGACTCGGAAACTACAACTAATCCAGAATGCGGCAGCTAGACTGGTGACTGGGGGCGGCCGCCGAGACCACATAACACCGGTCTTGAAAGACCTACATTGGCTCCCAGTACGTTTCCGAGCACAATTCAAAGTGCTGGTGTTGACCTTTAAAGCCCTAAACGGCCTCGGCCCAGTATACCTGAAGGAGCGTCTCCACCCCCATCGTTCTGCCCGGACGCTGAGGTCCAGCGCCGAGGGCCTTCTGGCGGTTCCCTCATTGCGAGAAGCAAAGCTACGGGGAACCAGGCAGAGGGCCTTCTCGGTAGTGGCGCCTGCCCTGTGGAACGCCCTCCCATCGGATGTCAAAGCGATAAATAACTACCTGACATTCAGAAGACATCTTAAGGCAGCCCTGTTCAGGGAAGTTTTTAATCTGTGATATTTTAGTGTATTTTTGGTTTTCTATGGAAGCCGCCCAGAGTGGCTGGGGAAACCCAGCCAGATGGGCGGGGTACAAATAATAAATTATTATTATTATTATTATTATTATAAGATGCATTAGACTCAGAAGAGAATGGGAAGTAGGAGCAACAGCCTCAGTGGCACTGGTTATTTCTCCCCAAAGCAGCAATAAATTGCTCACTTTCCAATTACATATTTGAATTTGGACTGATGACTTTTGAGCAATATAATGATAGGCAAGTTTTGGGGTTTGTTTTTTAAAGAGGTAGTGCACTCAGTATTCTCAAACTGTTTTTTGGGTTCGGCCCCTAAAATTCTGTGTTGCTGATCCTCTGAAAGCCCACACAAGCTAGGTTGTGTAATGGTTGACTACAGAACAGGTTGAAATCTAGCCCTCCAAACTCCAGCAATACAATCTGGCCCTCCTAACTCCAGCAATACAAATCAACTCACAAACCACTAGAGTCAATGCAAAAGTAGGTACAGACCAATTATTTGAGGTGTTTGTACTAAGAATTGGAACCACAATTTCCTGGGTGCTCAAGAGGAAAAGTGCATCTATCTCAGCATCCCAGAAGCTATTGAGCTGCTCCTGTGTGGCACACCTATATCAAAAGTTGCTTTGGAGGGTGTTGGGCCCAGGTCTTCCAATGTTCCTCTGCAAATGAGACTGCTAAGGTTCTTCCACTTCTCTTATACTCCCTCTTCTACTTGCTGTGGTCAGCATAACTCTAGTTTTGCTCAAGAGTAGGAAAGGGAAGATGCATCAGCTCACCTCTCTACCCCTCTACCTCCTGCTAAGCGGCAGTGACCCAAATGACTAGAGGTTAGCTGTGCAGCAGTGGCTTAGCCCAACATTTACTACTGGGAACAGTCACAACCTTGTGTGGTACCTCGGAACGTCTAAAGTTATATAAACACATCCCTGCCGCAGCACTTGGCAGCCCCTATCTACAAGTGAGCCAGTCATCAGAACAAACCATTTCTGGTACTGGTGCTCTGGCAAAACAAACCTCTTTTTGCAACCCTGCATCTCAAACAGTCCCTTAGGGTTGGACTTTCTTTCCCATTAACTTCAGTGCAATGAAAACAGTTTGTTTTTAAATGCACTTTGATGTACAGAAGTCATGCTATGTTGGGTATGGTGAAATAAATTGTGCATCGCTCAATTACACCCCTCACACCTCAAATAAACCTATGTGCGAATATGACTCCGTTTGCCCTGAGTGAACGTCACAATTTCCACTAACGCAGAAGAGTCAACACTTCCTTGCGTGGGCAACTAGCCTTAAATTTATTTAATCTGAGATATACACAGTAACTTAGATTGCCAATAACAGGAACAGACCATCCCACCCTAATCCAAAGATTTTTTTTATAGATTGTGTCAACAATCCCAGAACTGTTGAGTCCCTTGGGAGCGAGTAACAATACACAATGCTCCAACACCTGAGCATTGTGTATTAGTGCATAGTGTGAAATAATAATAATTTTCAATATGGCAAACACGAAACATGGGCTATGAATTCCAGTGCTAAGATCTGGTGGTGACATAAGCTGAGACTCAGAACAAAAATCCATCTAAATTGTTCTGAATTTAAACACTGGTTTTCATCCTTTTGGGACAATTTATGCTTTAGGCAGAGCTTTTCTACAAGGTTTCATACTGCATGTGTGCATATTATACCTCCAAATTGCCTCCAAGCTGACAATCTTTTCTGGTGCATTATGACTTTGCTGCCGAAGATCTACCTAGCCAAATTAAAAATAATCCCTAAAGAAAAAGAAAAGGAGGGGGACTTTCAACATGGCCTATTGTGAGGCACCTTTGACCTTGCAGAAAATATTCAAATCTTTAAGCAAGACTGCCAGTGGTAGCTCAAGCCCTGTACAAACACCCTGCATCTTGATTGATAAATAGGCTATGTTTACCCTGTGATTACTGTATAGTATTTTATGTTCTTGCTAATTTATTTGGAACTCTTAACCTGTTAGGTTATAAATTCAGCAGCATTTGATAATGAACCATGTTGAAATAAATCAGCATCTGGGGAGGGGGGGGTGCGGCAGAATATCCTAAGGAACTCTGCAAAAGAAAAAGAAAAATCACTTCATAGATCTCAGTGTATGAAAAGGTATGACAGCCAAGACAGACAGACATATTAACCTTTTATAAATCCTTGGCATCTAATCCCTGTAAGTATTACTTCATACAATTCTTCCATAAAAGAGGCATATATAACATTAAAGCTCCATATCACTAGTAGCTTTATTACTGAAAGCCAACACTTATAGACAGCCTGAGAAGTCTGGGAGGCAGAGAAGACACATCTATGCTCGTATGTGTATTAGATGGATTTCCTTTGGTGTGGATCATGTTATTTAGATTGCATATCTCCAATTCTGTTTGGAAGCAAATCTGGTGTGTGTGTGTTTGCCTCTGTTTCATAGGGCACCTGGACAGACCTTAGTGGAACATGGGTCTCTATTAAGCTGTTGTTCAGTAGTTTGGTGGTATTCAGACAATATTGAAACATTCCCAAATGAACTTTGCAGGGAGACATTTTCATTCGCTGCCTCCCTCCTCATGCATATTAACAAATGGTATGCAAGGCCTCATTTAATTCACTGATTTTACATTCGGATCACTTTCTCTTTTACAGCTATTTTTACCGGGCTTCATTAATCTTTGTTGAATACAATGGCATACATCTTTAATGCGGCCGCTGTCAAGTCATATTTCAGTAAGAGCTGCAAACTGAATGACAGCAAGCAATATTAATAAATTTAACATAGACTATATCAATTTTTAACAGAATGAATGTGGAAGCTAAATGTATTATTTTTCGTTTAAATCATAGGGTTTATCGCCAGTTAAGTAGCAGCGATTTCAGGAAACTTGTGACGTGCCGTACAAATAGATTTACATCTCATTAATAAGTAAATTAGGCAAATGCCTTTCAAGTTCAGACAAGTACATAAGTGTAATCTCCATATTAAAGGAGTAGTCTTTGATAAACCACGGAGGAATTGCAGCAGCCAACTATGTGACATGTTGCCAGAGCCTGAACTCTTCCACATTCCCACCTTTAATTATACTGGTTCATTACTAAAGAGATAAGTGTCTCTCCAGTTAAGATTCTATAAATGAACACCATGAGGGCACCTCCCAAATCATTTTTGAAGAAACCATGAAAAGGTGATAACGGTTATGAAGGGGGGGGGGGACGACGACGAATTATCACTTGCTCTCTTTCTTCCTTCTCTGTAATAACATTAAGATGAATTCTTTTCTTAAAAAAAAAAATCTCAAAAAGGAATTGTCCATTCAGTAGCCTATTTTGTTTAAGATTGGAAAAGGTTGCGGAAAGGGGGGTGGGGGTGGCGCGAGAAGAAAACATTTGCGATTAAAAAAGAAAAGAAAAGGAAATTCTTCCATAAATCCCAACAGAGATAATTTGCTGCAAAATTTAAACCCAGTGAGAACTTGTCTGTCTGTGTTAAATAAAAAAAAGTTACGGTTGGTAGGAGACATGTTTTTGCAGTAGCTTTAGCGATTATAGGAAATTACATGCAAAGCCAGAGTTCTGATCCTAAGTTAATTTATAATTGGAAAAAACTTATTAATTAGCTATGGCATTCTAATTAAGAATTAGAATTAGAGGAGTGTGTGTTAAAAAGCCAGTCAATACCCAACTGTCAGTATATTTTTTTTATTAAAAAAAACCCTTCCGACAGCTCTCAGTCCACTTCCCCCCCTTATTTTTTATATTCATATATATATATATATATATATATATATATATATATATATATATGCGCTAGTGGGAACTATCTTTTCTAGAATATAGATAGCCAAAGAAATATGGTTAACAGGGATATATATTTAACTCACAATGCACACCATTTCAAACATGGAGTGCATACTTTTGACATTCAGAGCTTAGCTTGCATCTTTAACAAGTGCACATAAGGTCCTTTTGTGAATGTACAGGGAGGCGCCCAAATATGATCAGTACTGAACACACCAGACACCTTCCGAGAGGCATTTATTTCATGCATATGCAGAATATACGAAGATATGTAAGCACCAAGACAAAGGGGGATGATTCTACTCTTGCTGCCTTGGATGGGGCAGGGTTAGACTGGTGTGCATCAATAGTTGTACTGTATGCATATCAGCAGTGCACAGTGATGTGTACTGAAAGGCAGATGTGGAAAATTTCCCCCCCTTTTAATCCCCTCCTCCCTGATAAAAAAACCCCTCTTCCTATAAGCTGGCCGCAATGCTCCCTTAAAAACGCCATTGTGTCTCCTGATACTTACTTTCACAGTGCTAGAATATTTGAAAGGAAATGAAACATTAAAGTAGATAAGTTACACACACACACACACACACACACACACACACTGCTATGCAGTTTGTGTAAGGAAAAAATACCCCATTTTGAGACATATGCTTTAATCCGAAACATACTGTTTTCTTAAATGAGAGAGAGAAATCAGTCGGGACTCATTTTTCATATTAAATATCATTATGTTAAAAATAATTGTTAAAAATATAAGCAGAACTCTAAAAAGAAATCTTGACAAGCTATTCCTTCTGACCCCCTCCTCAACCAAGTACTTTTTAGAAACTCACACATGCATATTCCTCACTCTGAGTTTATTTTCAGGGTAATTCACATATAACAAGAAACCCTGGTTTGGCATGATGTGAACAGCAGTTCTGTCTGTCCAGCTGCCTGTCTATCTTGTTTGTTTGTTTCATTGCATCTATATCTCACCTTTACTCTAAGGAGCGCAAGGTATGGCTTTTCCCTGCCCCAATTCATCTTCACAACAACTCTGTAAGGTAGGTTATGCTAAGAGGTAATGATTGGCCCAAGGTCACCTAGTGAGTTTCCTGGCAAAGGGGCAATTTGAACCCTAATCTCCTAGGTGCTAGGCCACCACTGTAGCCACTATACCACACTGGTATGATAGCATGTGTTGCAGAAGAAAAATAGGAAATAACATATTTAAATAGCTCATAATTAATTTAATTAATAGTTTTTTTAAAAAATGCTTCCAGTTACCCCAGTTATTAAAACATAGTAACAACCCCCCCAAAAAAACCACACACACACACACATGAAATTGACAAAAGAACAATTGCTATTTGGCATCTAAGTAGGCAAACCAGTGTCTGCCTACAGTCACAGGTTAAGTCAGGTATCAGTGCTGCTTCAGATTACATCTGTACTTAATTAGAGTGTGGCATAGCTAAGTGAAATGCTGATTCAGACTGCTGTTGTCCTATATGCTCAACATGTGAATGAATGGCCCCTACCCCTGTCTTCTGTCTGGAGAGTGAAGGATCAGAAGCAAACTTTCCCCTTCATTCTGCTCTCTTTCCATCAACAACTGCATGGTCATATTTGAATACATGCATCCCAACCCAAAGTGCTCCAGAGCTACATTGTGCACATGAGGTGGGCTTTCTTATTCACTTCATCACTGAATACATCATTGTTGCATGTGCAAAGCCTGCTGCTAAAGTTCAAGTGCATTAGACAATCTTTACTTGTGTGAGAAGTATGTGTGCATAGCATAATCCCTGTGTGTACACTGAGGACTAAATTCTGGGATTTTAGGGGGAGGGCGTTTTAGCCATTTCTGCAAATCTTTAATGAAATAATAATTACATGTCAAAACAATGCAGATAGATACTGGTTCTTTCTAGGAAGATAAATAGATCTAGTCACTGCATTCAGTTAAAGGGCTTGGAAGTTTTCAGAAGCAATTGCCCGAACTGATGTGATCTCATAGAATGTGCACAAACATCTCAACTGCTTAAAGAAACAACAAGGCCAGTATTTTTCTGCAAAGGAACAGAGAGACCAGTTTGTCTGAGATTAAAACTTTACATAAATTGTAGGGAGAGGAGGAGCTATTGGGGAGGTTGGGGTTAGCAATTTAAACCAGGAGATAGAGAAACTATCACTACAGAATCTGTAGATAAGGTCGCTGGTCGCTGAAAGAACAGACAGGAAAAGTAGCAAATGTAAAAACGGGAAGCTAAGAGAAGGAAAAAATGGAAGAAGAGGAGAGCTGAAGAAAATGACATAGAAGGCAGAAAACTGAGAAAATCAAGTTGGGCAAACAATGGAATGTGGAATATATTTATTATGGCTGGAAAACAGTTCAAGAGGCTAGCTGAAAGTGTCGTGAGAGAATAAAAGGGGGATTGAGAAAGAGGGATTTGAGAAACTGTGCTGATAGTGGTAAAGAATGGAGTGAGCTGGAAGAAATTGGGAAAGTGGCAAAGCCTTATTTATTGCCATGGATGTGAAGTATTGGCAGGAAGGGAAAGAATTCTGGAAACTAGGGTACAGTGAGACCAGAGTAACAGGTCCATATGATTTTCAGAAATACACGAACATACATACAATGATACATCAACTCTAAGACAGCAGCAAGGGCCAAAGCAGAG